>NW_026870520.1:0-300000 GCF_963576545.1 Limanda limanda
TTGCAAGTCTCTCCGACCTTCACAAAAAAAGTTATTCAAGAATATCTCTTTCTCCTATGTGCTTTCATCCCTAACCCTAACCCTAACCCTTCCGAAAGTCGGAGAAGCTCAAGGATGGTACCGATCGATGCGCGCTACCCCATTTAGTGGGGTAGAGCCTACTTGCAAGTCTCTCCGACCTTCACAAAAAAAGTTATTCAAGAATATCTCCTCAGATTTGGGGGAATTTCGTCGGTCGACCTCTTCCGAAGGTCGTACAAGCTCGGGGATGGTACCAATCGATCCGCAGGACCCAAATTAGTCCAGATGCAACCACTTTCCAAGTCTCTCCGACCTTCACAAAAAAAGTTATTCAAGAATATCTCTTTCTCCTATGTGCTTTCATCCCTAACCCTAACCCTAACCCTTCC
The DNA here is from genome assembly GCF_963576545.1 of Limanda limanda. NCBI lineage: Eukaryota > Metazoa > Chordata > Actinopteri > Pleuronectiformes > Pleuronectidae > Limanda > Limanda limanda. The sequence continues at coordinate 411 of NW_026870520.1, forward strand.
GAAAGTCGGAGAAGCTCAAGGATGGTACCGATCGATGCGCGCTACCCCATTTAGTGGGGGTAGAGCCTACTTGCAAGTCTCTCCGACCTTCACAAAAAAAGTTATTCAAGAATATCTCTTTCTCCTATGTGCTTTCATCCCTAACCCTAACCCTTCCGAAAGTCGGAGAAGCTCAAGGATGGTACCGATCGATGCGCGCTACCCCATTTAGTGGGGGTAGAGCCTACTTGCAAGTCTCTCGACCTTCACAAAAAAAGTTATTCAAGAATATCTCCTCAGATTTGGGGGAATTTCGTCGGTCGACCTCTTCCAAAGGTCGTACAAGCTCGGGGATGGTACCAATCGATCCGCAGGACCCAAATTAGTCCAGATGCAACCACTTTCCAAGTCTCTCCGACCTTCACAAAAAAAGTTATTCAAGAATATCTCTTTCTCCTATGTGCTTTCATCCCTAACCCTAACCCTAACCCTTCCGAAAGTCGGAGAAGCTCAAGGATGGTACCGATCGATGCGCGTTACCCCATTTAGTGGGGTAGAGCCTACTTGCAAGTCTCTCCGACCTTCACAAAAAAAAGTTATTCAAGAATATCTCCTCAGATTTGGGGGAATTTCGTCGGTCGACCTCTTCCGAAGGTCGTACAAGCTCGGGGATGGTACCAATCGATCCGCAGGACCCAAAATTAGTCCAGATGCAACCACTTTCCAAGTCTCTCCGACCTTCACAAAAAAAGTTATTCAAGAATATCTCTTTCTCCTATGTGCTTTCATCCCTAACCCTAACCCTAACCCTTCCAAAAGTCGGAGAAGCTCAAGGATGGTACCGATCGATGCGCGCTACCCCATTTAGTGGGGGTAGAGCCTACTTGCAAGTCTCTCCGACCTTCACAAAAAAAGTTATTCAAGAATATCTCTTTCTCCTATGTGCTTTCATCCCTAACCCTAACCCTAACCCTTCCGAAAGTCGGAGAAGCTCAAGGATGGTACTGATCGATGCGCGCTACCCCATTTAGTGGGGGTAGAGCCTACTTGCAAGTCTCTCCGACCTTCACAAAAAAAGTTATTCAAGAATATCTCTTTCTCCTATGTGCTTTCATCCCTAACCCTAACCCTAACCCTTCCGAAAGTCGGAGAAGCTCAAGGATGGTACCGATCGATGCGCACTACCCCATTTAGTGGGGGTAGAGCCTACTTGCAAGTCTCTCCGACCTTCACAAAAAAAGTTATTCAAGAATATCTCCTCAGATTTGGGGGAATTTCGTCGGTCGACCTTTTCCGAAGGTCGTACAAGCTCGGGGATGGTACCAATCGATCCGCAGGACCCAAATTAGTCCAGATGCAACCACTTTCCAAGTCTCTCCGACCTTCACAAAAAAAGTTATTCAAGAATATCTCTTTCTCCTATGTGCTTTCATCCCTAACCCTAACCCTAACCCTTCCGAAAGTCGGAGAAGCTCAAGGATGGTACCGATCGATGCGCGCTACCCCATTTAGTGGGGGTAGAGCCTACTTGCAAGTCTCTCCGACCTTCACAAAAAAAGTTATTCAAGAATATCTCTTTCTCCTATGTGCTTTCATCCCTAACCCTAACCCTAACCCTTCCGAAAGTCGGAGAAGCTCAAGGATGGTACCGATCGATGCGCGCTACCCCATTTAGTGGGGGTAGAGCCTACTTGCAAGTCTCTCCGACCTTCACAAAAAAAGTTATTCAAGAATATCTCCTCAGATTTGGGGGAATTTCGTCGGTCGACCTCTTCCGAAGGTCGTACAAGCTCGGGGATGGTACCAATCGATCCGCAGGACCCAAATTAGTCCAGATGCAACCACTTTCCAAGTCTCTCCGACCTTCACAAAAAAAGTTATTCAAGAATATCTCTTTCTCCTATGTGCTTTCATCCCTAACCCTAACCCTAACCCTTCCGAAAGTCGGAGAAGCTCAAGGATGGTACCGATCGATGCGCGCTACCCCATTTAGTGGGGGTAGAGCCTACTTGCAAGTCTCTCCGACCTTCACAAAAAAAGTTATTCAAGAATATCTCCTCAGATTTGGGGGAATTTCGTCGGTCGACCTCTTCCGAAGGTCGTACAAGCTCGGGGATGGTACCAATCGATCCGCAGGACCCAAATTAGTCCAGATGCAACCACTTTCCAAGTCTCTCCGACCTTCACAAAAAAAGTTATTCAAGAATATCTCTTTCTCCTATGTGCTTTCATCCCTAACCCTAACCCTAACCCTTCCGAAAGTCGGAGAAGCTCAAGGATGGTACCGATCGATGCGCGCTACCCCATTTAGTGGGGGTAGAGCCTACTTGCAAGTCTCTCCGACCTTCACAAAAAAAGTTATTCAAGAATATCTCTTTCTCCTATGTGCTTTCATCCCTAACCCTAACCCTAACCCTTCCGAAAGTCGGAGAAGCTCAACGATGGTACCGATCGATGCGCGCTACCCCATTTAGTGGGGGTAGAGCCTACTTGCAAGTCTCTCCGACCTTCACAAAAAAAGTTATTCAAGAATATCTCTTTCTCCTATGTGCTTTCATCCCTAACCCTAACCCTAACCCTTCCGAAAGTCGGAGAAGCTCAAGGATGGTACCGATCGATGCGCACTACCCCATTTAGTGGGGGTAGAGCCTACTTGCAAGTCTCTCCGACCTTCACAAAAAAAGTTATTCAAGAATATCTCCTCAGATTTGGGGGAATTTCGTCGGTCGACCTCTTCCGAAGGTCGTACAAGCTCGGGGATGGTACCAATCGATCCGCAGGACCCAAATTAGTCCAGATGCAACCACTTTCCAAGTCTCTCCGACCTTCACAAAAAAAGTTATTCAAGAATATCTCTTTCTCCTATGTGCTTTCATCCCTAACCCTAACCCTAACCCTTCCGAAAGTCGGAGAAGCTCAAGGATGGTACCGATCGATGCGCGCTACCCCATTTAGTGGGGGTAGAGCCTACTTGCAAGTCTCTCCGACCTTCACAAAAAAAGTTATTCAAGAATATCTCTTTCTCCTATGTGCTTTCATCCCTAACCCTAACCCTAACCCTTCCGAAAGTCGGAGAAGCTCAAGGATGGTACCGATCGATGCGCGCTACCCCATTTAGTGGGGGTAGAGCCTACTTGCAAGTCTCTCCGACCTTCACAAAAAAAGTTATTCAAGAATATCTCTTTCTCCTATGTGCTTTCATCCCTAACCCTAACCCTAACCCTTCCGAAAGTCGGAGAAGCTCAAGGATGGTACCGATCGATGCGCGCTACCCCATTTAGTGGGGGTAGAGCCTACTTGCAAGTCTCTCCGACCTTCACAAAAAAAGTTATTCAAGAATATCTCCTCAGATTTGGGGGAATTTCGTCGGTCGACCTCTTCCGAAGGTCGTACAAGCTCGGGGATGGTACCAATCGATCTGCAGGACCCAAATTAGTCCAGATGCAACCACTTTCCAAGTCTCTCCGACCTTCACAAAAAAAGTTATTCAAGAATATCTCTTTCTCCTATGTGCTTTCATCCCTAACCCTAACCCTAACCCTTCCGAAAGTCGGAGAAGCTCAAGGATGGTACCGATCGATGCGCGCTACCCCATTTAGTGGGGGTAGAGCCTACTTGCAAGTCTCTCCGACCTTCACAAAAAAAGTTATTCAAGAATATCTCCTCAGATTTGGGGGAATTTCGTCGGTCGACCTCTTCCGAAGGTCGTACAAGCTCGGGGATGGTACCAATCGATCCGCAGGACCCAAATTAGTCCAGATGCAACCACTTTCCAAGTCTCTCCGACCTTCACAAAAAAAGTTATTCAAGAATATCTCTTTCTCCTATGTGCTTTCATCCCTAACCCTAACCCTAACCCTTCCGAAAGTCGGAGAAGCTCAAGGATGGTACCGATCGATGCGCGCTACCCCATTTAGTGGGGGTAGAGCCTACTTGCAAGTCTCTCCGACCTTCACAAAAAAAGTTATTCAAGAATATCTCTTTCTCCTATGTGCTTTCATCCCTAACCCTAACCCTAACCCTTCCGAAAGTCGGAGAAGCTCAACGATGGTACCGATCGATGCGCGCTACCCCATTTAGTGGGGGTAGAGCCTACTTGCAAGTCTCTCCGACCTTCACAAAAAAAGTTATTCAAGAATATCTCTTTCTCCTATGTGCTTTCATCCCTAACCCTAACCCTAACCCTTCCGAAAGTCGGAGAAGCTCAAGGATGGTACCGATCGATGCGCACTACCCCATTTAGTGGGGGTAGAGCCTACTTGCAAGTCTCTCCGACCTTCACAAAAAAAGTTATTCAAGAATATCTCCTCAGATTTGGGGGAATTTCGTCGGTCGACCTCTTCCGAAGGTCGTACAAGCTCGGGGATGGTACCAATCGATCCGCAGGACCCAAATTAGTCCAGATGCAACCACTTTCCAAGTCTCTCCGACCTTCACAAAAAAAGTTATTCAAGAATATCTCTTTCTCCTATGTGCTTTCATCCCTAACCCTAACCCTAACCCTTCCGAAAGTCGGAGAAGCTCAAGGATGGTACCGATCGATGCGCGCTACCCCATTTAGTGGGGGTAGAGCCTACTTGCAAGTCTCTCCGACCTTCACAAAAAAAGTTATTCAAGAATATCTCTTTCTCCTATGTGCTTTCATCCCTAACCCTAACCCTAACCCTTCCGAAAGTCGGAGAAGCTCAACGATGGTACCGATCGATGCGCGCTACCCCATTTAGTGGGGGTAGAGCCTACTTGCAAGTCTCTCCGACCTTCACAAAAAAAGTTATTCAAGAATATCTCTTTCTCCTATGTGCTTTCATCCCTAACCCTAACCCTAACCCTTCCGAAAGTCGGAGAAGCTCAAGGATGGTACCGATCGATGCGCACTACCCCATTTAGTGGGGGTAGAGCCTACTTGCAAGTCTCTCCGACCTTCACAAAAAAAGTTATTCAAGAATATCTCCTCAGATTTGGGGGAATTTCGTCGGTCGACCTCTTCCGAAGGTCGTACAAGCTCGGGGATGGTACCAATCGATCCGCAGGACCCAAATTAGTCCAGATGCAACCACTTTCCAAGTCTCTCCGACCTTCACAAAAAAAGTTATTCAAGAATATCTCTTTCTCCTATGTGCTTTCATCCCTAACCCTAACCCTAACCCTTCCGAAAGTCGGAGAAGCTCAAGGATGGTACCGATCGATGCGCGCTACCCCATTTAGTGGGGGTAGAGCCTACTTGCAAGTCTCTCCGACCTTCACAAAAAAAGTTATTCAAGAATATCTCTTTCTCCTATGTGCTTTCATCCCTAACCCTAACCCTAACCCTTCCGAAAGTCGGAGAAGCTCAAGGATGGTACCGATCGATGCGCGCTACCCCATTTAGTGGGGGTAGAGCCTACTTGCAAGTCTCTCCGACCTTCACAAAAAAAGTTATTCAAGAATATCTCTTTCTCCTATGTGCTTTCATCCCTAACCCTAACCCTAACCCTTCCGAAAGTCGGAGAAGCTCAAGGATGGTACCGATCGATGCGCGCTACCCCATTTAGTGGGGGTAGAGCCTACTTGCAAGTCTCTCCGACCTTCACAAAAAAAGTTATTCAAGAATATCTCCTCAGATTTGGGGGAATTTCGTCGGTCGACCTCTTCCGAAGGTCGTACAAGCTCGGGGATGGTACCAATCGATCTGCAGGACCCAAATTAGTCCAGATGCAACCACTTTCCAAGTCTCTCCGACCTTCACAAAAAAAGTTATTCAAGAATATCTCTTTCTCCTATGTGCTTTCATCCCTAACCCTAACCCTAACCCTTCCGAAAGTCGGAGAAGCTCAAGGATGGTACCGATCGATGCGCGCTACCCCATTTAGTGGGGGTAGAGCCTACTTGCAAGTCTCTCCGACCTTCACAAAAAAAGTTATTCAAGAATATCTCCTCAGATTTGGGGGAATTTCGTCGGTCGACCTCTTCCGAAGGTCGTACAAGCTCGGGGATGGTACCAATCGATCCGCAGGACCCAAATTAGTCCAGATGCAACCACTTTCCAAGTCTCTCCGACCTTCACAAAAAAAGTTATTCAAGAATATCTCTTTCTCCTATGTGCTTTCATCCCTAACCCTAACCCTAACCCTTCCGAAAGTCGGAGAAGCTCAAGGATGGTACCGATCGATGCGCGCTACCCCATTTAGTGGGGGTAGAGCCTACTTGCAAGTCTCTCCGACCTTCACAAAAAAAGTTATTCAAGAATATCTCTTTCTCCTATGTGCTTTCATCCCTAACCCTAACCCTAACCCTTCCGAAAGTCGGAGAAGCTCAACGATGGTACCGATCGATGCGCGCTACCCCATTTAGTGGGGGTAGAGCCTACTTGCAAGTCTCTCCGACCTTCACAAAAAAAGTTATTCAAGAATATCTCTTTCTCCTATGTGCTTTCATCCCTAACCCTAACCCTAACCCTTCCGAAAGTCGGAGAAGCTCAAGGATGGTACCGATCGATGCGCACTACCCCATTTAGTGGGGGTAGAGCCTACTTGCAAGTCTCTCCGACCTTCACAAAAAAAGTTATTCAAGAATATCTCCTCAGATTTGGGGGAATTTCGTCGGTCGACCTCTTCCGAAGGTCGTACAAGCTCGGGGATGGTACCAATCGATCCGCAGGACCCAAATTAGTCCAGATGCAACCACTTTCCAAGTCTCTCCGACCTTCACAAAAAAAGTTATTCAAGAATATCTCTTTCTCCTATGTGCTTTCATCCCTAACCCTAACCCTAACCCTTTCGAAAGTCGGAGAAGCTCAAGGATGGTACCGATCGATGCGCGCTACCCCATTTAGTGGGGGTAGAGCCTACTTGCAAGTCTCTCCGACCTTCACAAAAAAAGTTATTCAAGAATATCTCTTTCTCCTATGTGCTTTCATCCCTAACCCTAACCCTAACCCTTCCGAAAGTCGGAGAAGCTCAAGGATGGTACCGATCGATGCGCGCTACCCCATTTAGTGGGGGTAGAGCCTACTTGCAAGTCTCTCCGACCTTCACAAAAAAAGTTATTCAAGAATATCTCCTCAGATTTGGGGGAATTTCGTCGGTCGACCTCTTCCGAAGGTCGTACAAGCTCGGGGATGGTACCAATCGATCCGCAGGACCCAAATTAGTCCAGATGCAACCACTTTCCAAGTCTCTCCGACCTTCACAAAAAAAGTTATTCAAGAATATCTCTTTCTCCTATGTGCTTTCATCCCTAACCCTAACCCTAACCCTTCCGAAAGTCGGAGAAGCTCAAGGATGGTACCGATCGATGCGCGCTACCCCATTTAGTGGGGGTAGAGCCTACTTGCAAGTCTCTCCGACCTTCACAAAAAAAGTTATTCAAGAATATCTCTTTCTCCTATGTGCTTTCATCCCTAACCCTAACCCTAACCCTTCCGAAAGTCGGAGAAGCTCAAGGATGGTACCGATCGATGCGCGCTACCCCATTTAGTGGGGGTAGAGCCTACTTGCAAGTCTCTCCGACCTTCACAAAAAAAGTTATTCAAGAATATCTCCTCAGATTTGGGGGAATTTCGTCGGTCGACCTCTTCCGAAGGTCGTACAAGCTCGGGGATGGTACCAATCGATCTGCAGGACCCAAATTAGTCCAGATGCAACCACTTTCCAAGTCTCTCCGACCTTCACAAAAAAAGTTATTCAAGAATATCTCTTTCTCCTATGTGCTTTCATCCCTAACCCTAACCCTAACCCTTCCGAAAGTCGGAGAAGCTCAAGGATGGTACCGATCGATGCGCGCTACCCCATTTAGTGGGGGTAGAGCCTACTTGCAAGTCTCTCCGACCTTCACAAAAAAAGTTATTCAAGAATATCTCCTCAGATTTGGGGGAATTTCGTCGGTCGACCTCTTCCGAAGGTCGTACAAGCTCGGGGATGGTACCAATCGATCCGCAGGACCCAAATTAGTCCAGATGCAACCACTTTCCAAGTCTCTCCGACCTTCACAAAAAAAGTTATTCAAGAATATCTCTTTCTCCTATGTGCTTTCATCCCTAACCCTAACCCTAACCCTTCCGAAAGTCGGAGAAGCTCAAGGATGGTACCGATCGATGCGCGCTACCCCATTTAGTGGGGGTAGAGCCTACTTGCAAGTCTCTCCGACCTTCACAAAAAAAGTTATTCAAGAATATCTCTTTCTCCTATGTGCTTTCATCCCTAACCCTAACCCTAACCCTTCCGAAAGTCGGAGAAGCTCAACGATGGTACCGATCGATGCGCGCTACCCCATTTAGTGGGGGTAGAGCCTACTTGCAAGTCTCTCCGACCTTCACAAAAAAAGTTATTCAAGAATATCTCTTTCTCCTATGTGCTTTCATCCCTAACCCTAACCCTAACCCTTCCGAAAGTCGGAGAAGCTCAAGGATGGTACCGATCGATGCGCACTACCCCATTTAGTGGGGGTAGAGCCTACTTGCAAGTCTCTCCGACCTTCACAAAAAAAGTTATTCAAGAATATCTCCTCAGATTTGGGGGAATTTCGTCGGTCGACCTCTTCCGAAGGTCGTACAAGCTCGGGGATGGTACCAATCGATCCGCAGGACCCAAATTAGTCCAGATGCAACCACTTTCCAAGTCTCTCCGACCTTCACAAAAAAAGTTATTCAAGAATATCTCTTTCTCCTATGTGCTTTCATCCCTAACCCTAACCCTAACCCTTCCGAAAGTCGGAGAAGCTCAAGGATGGTACCGATCGATGCGCGCTACCCCATTTAGTGGGGGTAGAGCCTACTTGCAAGTCTCTCCGACCTTCACAAAAAAAGTTATTCAAGAATATCTCTTTCTCCTATGTGCTTTCATCCCTAACCCTAACCCTAACCCTTCCGAAAGTCGGAGAAGCTCAAGGATGGTACCGATCGATGCGCGCTACCCCATTTAGTGGGGGTAGAGCCTACTTGCAAGTCTCTCCGACCTTCACAAAAAAAGTTATTCAAGAATATCTCCTCAGATTTGGGGGAATTTCGTCGGTCGACCTCTTCCGAAGGTCGTACAAGCTCGGGGATGGTACCAATCGATCCGCAGGACCCAAATTAGTCCAGATGCAACCACTTTCCAAGTCTCTCCGACCTTCACAAAAAAAGTTATTCAAGAATATCTCTTTCTCCTATGTGCTTTCATCCCTAACCCTAACCCTTCCGAAAGTCGGAGAAGCTCAAGGATGGTACCGATCGATGCGCGCTACCCCATTTAGTGGGGGTAGAGCCTACTTGCAAGTCTCTCCGACCTTCACAAAAAAAGTTATTCAAGAATATCTCCTCAGATTTGGGGGAATTTCGTCGGTCGACCTCTTCCGAAGGTCGTACAAGCTCGGGGATGGTACCAATCGATCCGCAGGACCCAAATTAGTCCAGATGCAACCACTTTCCAAGTCTCTCCGACCTTCACAAAAAAAGTTATTCAAGAATATCTCTTTCTCCTATGTGCTTTCATCCCTAACCCTAACCCTAACCCTTCCGAAAGTCGGAGAAGCTCAAGGATGGTACCGATCGATGCGCGCTACCCCATTTAGTGGGGGTAGAGCCTACTTGCAAGTCTCTCCGACCTTCACAAAAAAAGTTATTCAAGAATATCTCTTTCTCCTATGTGCTTTCATCCCTAACCCTAACCCTAACCCTTCCGAAAGTCGGAGAAGCTCAAGGATGGTACCGATCGATGCGCGCTACTCCATTTAGTGGGGGTAGAGCCTACTTGCAAGTCTCTCCGACCTTCACAAAAAAAGTTATTCAAGAATATCTCCTCAGATTTGGGGGAATTTCGTCGGTCGACCTCTTCCGAAGGTCGTACAAGCTCGGGGATGGTACCAATCGATCCGCAGGACCCAAATTAGTCCAGATGCAACCACTTTCCAAGTCTCTCCGACCTTCACAAAAAAAGTTATTCAAGAATATCTCTTTCTCCTATGTGCTTTCATCCCTAACCCTAACCCTAACCCTTCCGAAAGTCGGAGAAGCTTAAGGATGGTACCGATCGATGCGCGCTACCCCATTTAGTGGGGGTAGAGCCTACTTGCAAGTCTCTCCGACCTTCACAAAAAAAGTTATTCAAGAATATCTCTTTCTCCTATGTGCTTTCATCCCTAACCCTAACCCTAACCCTTCCGAAAGTCGGAGAAGCTCAAGGATGGTACCGATCGATGCGCGCTACCCCATTTAGTGGGGGTAGAGCCTACTTGCAAGTCTCTCCGACCTTCACAAAAAAAGTTATTCAAGAATATCTCCTCAGATTTGGGGGAATTTCGTCGGTCGACCTCTTCCGAAGGTCGTACAAGCTCGGGGATGGTACCAATCGATCCGCAGGACCCAAATTAGTCCAGATGCAACCACTTTCCAAGTCTCTCCGACCTTCACAAAAAAAGTTATTCAAGAATATCTCTTTCTCCTATGTGCTTTCATCCCTAACCCTAACCCTAACCCTTCCGAAAGTCGGAGAAGCTCAAGGATGGTACCGATCGATGCGCGCTACCCCATTTAGTGGGGGTAGAGCCTACTTGCAAGTCTCTCCGACCTTCACAAAAAAAGTTATTCAAGAATATCTCCTCAGATTTGGGGGAATTTCGTCGGTCGACCTCTTCCGAAGGTCGTACAAGCTCGGGGATGGTACCAATCGATCCGCAGGACCCAAATTAGTCCAGATGCAACCACTTTCCAAGTCTCTCCGACCTTCACAAAAAAAGTTATTCAAGAATATCTCTTTCTCCTATGTGCTTTCATCCCTAACCCTAACCCTAACCCTTCCGAAAGTCGGAGAAGCTCAAGGATGGTACCGATCGATGCGCGCTACTCCATTTAGTGGGGGTAGAGCCTACTTGCAAGTCTCTCCGACCTTCACAAAAAAAGTTATTCAAGAATATCTCCTCAGATTTGGGGGAATTTCGTCGGTCGACCTCTTCCGAAGGTCGTACAAGCTCGGGGATGGTACCAATCGATCCGCAGGACCCAAATTAGTCCAGATGCAACCACTTTCCAAGTCTCTCCGACCTTCACAAAAAAAGTTATTCAAGAATATCTCTTTCTCCTATGTGCTTTCATCCCTAACCCTAACCCTAACCCTTCCGAAAGTCGGAGAAGCTTAAGGATGGTACCGATCGATGCGCGCTACCCCATTTAGTGGGGGTAGAGCCTACTTGCAAGTCTCTCCGACCTTCACAAAAAAAGTTATTCAAGAATATCTCTTTCTCCTATGTGCTTTCATCCCTAACCCTAACCCTAACCCTTCCGAAAGTCGGAGAAGCTCAAGGATGGTACCGATCGATGCGCGCTACCCCATTTAGTGGGGGTAGAGCCTACTTGCAAGTCTCTCCGACCTTCACAAAAAAAGTTATTCAAGAATATCTCCTCAGATTTGGTGGAATTTCGTCGGTCGACCTCTTCCGAAGGTCGTACAAGCTCGGGGATGGTACCAATCGATCCGCAGGACCCAAATTAGTCCAGATGCAACCACTTTTCAAGTCTCTCCGACCTTCACAAAAAAAGTTATTCAAGAATATCTCTTTCTCCTATGTGCTTTCATCCCTAACCCTAACCCTAACCCTTCCGAAAGTCGGAAAAGCTCAAGGATGGTACTGATCGATGCGCGCTACCCCATTTAGTGGGGGTAGAGCCTACTTGCAAGTCTCTCCGACCTTCACAAAAAAAGTTATTCAAGAATATCTCTTTCTCCTATGTGCTTTCATCCCTAACCCTAACCCTAACCCTTCCGAAAGTCGGAGAAGCTCAAAGATGGTACCGATCGATGCGCGCTACCCCATTTAGTGGGGGTAGAGCCTACTTGCAAGTCTCTCCGACCTTCACAAAAAAAGTTATTCAAGAATATCTCCTCAGATTTGGGGGAATTTCGTCGGTCGACCTCTTCCGAAGGTCGTACAAGCTCGGGGATGGTACCAATCGATCCGCAGGACCCAAATTAGTCCAGATGCAACCACTTTCCAAGTCTCTCCGACCTTCACAAAAAAAGTTATTCAAGAATATCTCTTTCTCCTATGTGCTTTCATCCCTAACCCTAACCCTAACCCTTCCGAAAGTCGGAGAAGCTCAAGGATGGTACCGATCGATGCGCGCTACCCCATTTAGTGGGGGTAGAGCCTACTTGCAAGTCTCTCCGACCTTCACAAAAAAAGTTATTCAAGAATATCTCCTCAGATTTGGGGGAATTTCGTCGGTCGACCTCTTCCGAAGGTCGTACAAGCTCGGGGATGGTACCAATCGATCCGCAGGACCCAAATTAGTCCAGATGCAACCACTTTCCAAGTCTCTCCGACCTTCACAAAAAAAGTTATTCAAGAATATCTCTTTCTCCTATGTGCTTTCATCCCTAACCCTAACCCTAACCCTTCTGAAAGTCGGAGAAGCTCAAGGATGGTACCGATCGATGCGCGCTACCCCATTTAGTGGGGGTAGAGCCTACTTGCAAGTCTCTCCGACCTTCACAAAAAAAGTTATTCAAGAATATCTCCTCAGATTTGGGGGAATTTCGTCGGTCGACCTCTTCCGAAGGTCGTACAAGCTCGGGGATGGTACCAATCGATCCGCAGGACCCAAATTAGTCCAGATGCAACCACTTTCCAAGTCTCTCCGACCTTCACAAAAAAAGTTATTCAAGAATATCTCTTTCTCCTATGTGCTTTCATCCCTAACCCTAACCCTAACCCTTCTGAAAGTCGGAGAAGCTCAAGGATGGTACCGATCGATGCGCGCTACCCCATTTAGTGGGGGTAGAGCCTACTTGCAAGTCTCTCCGACCTTCACAAAAAAAGTTATTCAAGAATATCTCCTCAGATTTGGGGGAATTTCGTCGGTCGACCTCTTCCGAAGGTCGTACAAGCTCGGGGATGGTACCAATCGATCCGCAGGACCCAAATTAGTCCAGATGCAACCACTTTCCAAGTCTCTCCGACCTTCACAAAAAAAGTTATTCAAGAATATCTCTTTCTCCTATGTGCTTTCATCCCTAACCCTAACCCTTCCGAAAGTCGGAGAAGCTCAAGGATGGTACCGATCGATGCGCGCTACCCCATTTAGTGGGGGTAGAGCCTACTTGCAAGTCTCTCCGACCTTCACAAAAAAAGTTATTCAAGAATATCTCTTTCTCCTATGTGCTTTCATCCCTAACCCTAACCCTAACCCTTCCGAAAGTCGGAGAAGCTCAAGGATGGTACCGATCGATGCGCGCTACCCCATTTAGTGGGGGTAGAGCCTACTTGCAAGTCTCTCCGACCTTCACAAAAAAAGTTATTCAAGAATATCTCCTCAGATTTGGGGGAATTTCGTCGGTCGACCTCTTCCGAAGGTCGTACAAGCTCGGGGATGGTACCAATCGATCCGCAGGACCCAAATTAGTCCAGATGCAACCACTTTCCAAGTCTCTCCGACCTTCACAAAAAAAGTTATTCAAGAATATCTCTTTCTCCTATGTGCTTTCATCCCTAACCCTAACCCTAACCCTTCCGAAAGTCGGAGAAGCTCAAGGATGGTACCGATCGATGCGCGCTACCCCATTTAGTGGGGGTAGAGCCTACTTGCAAGTCTCTCCGACCTTCACAAAAAAAGTTATTCAAGAATATCTCCTCAGATTTGGGGGAATTTCGTCGGTCGACCTCTTCCGAAGGTCGTACAAGCTCGGGGATGGTACCAATCGATCCGCAGGACCCAAATTAGTCCAGATGCAACCACTTTCCAAGTCTCTCCGACCTTCACAAAAAAAGTTATTCAAGAATATCTCTTTCTCCTATGTGCTTTCATCCCTAACCCTAACCCTAACCCTTCTGAAAGTCGGAGAAGCTCAAGGATGGTACCGATCGATGCGCGCTACCCCATTTAGTGGGGGTAGAGCCTACTTGCAAGTCTCTCCGACCTTCACAAAAAAAGTTATTCAAGAATATCTCCTCAGATTTGGGGGAATTTCGTCGGTCGACCTCTTCCGAAGGTCGTACAAGCTCGGGGATGGTACCAATCGATCCGCAGGACCCAAATTAGTCCAGATGCAACCACTTTCCAAGTCTCTCCGACCTTCACAAAAAAAGTTATTCAAGAATATCTCTTTCTCCTATGTGCTTTCATCCCTAACCCTAACCCTTCCGAAAGTCGGAGAAGCTCAAGGATGGTACCGATCGATGCGCGCTACCCCATTTAGTGGGGGTAGAGCCTACTTGCAAGTCTCTCCGACCTTCACAAAAAAAGTTATTCAAGAATATCTCTTTCTCCTATGTGCTTTCATCCCTAACCCTAACCCTAACCCTTCCGAAAGTCGGAGAAGCTCAAGGATGGTACCGATCGATGCGCGCTACCCCATTTAGTGGGGGTAGAGCCTACTTGCAAGTCTCTCCGACCTTCACAAAAAAAGTTATTCAAGAATATCTCCTCAGATTTGGGGGAATTTCGTCGGTCGACCTCTTCCGAAGGTCGTACAAGCTCGGGGATGGTACCAATCGATCCGCAGGACCCAAATTAGTCCAGATGCAACCACTTTCCAAGTCTCTCCGACCTTCACAAAAAAAGTTATTCAAGAATATCTCTTTCTCCTATGTGCTTTCATCCCTAACCCTAACCCTAACCCTTCCGAAAGTCGGAGAAGCTCAAGGATGGTACCGATCGATGCGCGCTACCCCATTTAGTGGGGGTAGAGCCTACTTGCAAGTCTCTCCGACCTTCACAAAAAAAGTTATTCAAGAATATCTCCTCAGATTTGGGGGAATTTCGTCGGTCGACCTCTTCCGAAGGTCGTACAAGCTCGGGGATGGTACCAATCGATCCGCAGGACCCAAATTAGTCCAGATGCAACCACTTTCCAAGTCTCTCCGACCTTCACAAAAAAAGTTATTCAAGAATATCTCTTTCTCCTATGTGCTTTCATCCCTAACCCTAACCCTAACCCTTCTGAAAGTCGGAGAAGCTCAAGGATGGTACCGATCGATGCGCGCTACCCCATTTAGTGGGGGTAGAGCCTACTTGCAAGTCTCTCCGACCTTCACAAAAAAAGTTATTCAAGAATATCTCCTCAGATTTGGGGGAATTTCGTCGGTCGACCTCTTCCGAAGGTCGTACAAGCTCGGGGATGGTACCAATCGATCCGCAGGACCCAAATTAGTCCAGATGCAACCACTTTCCAAGTCTCTCCGACCTTCACAAAAAAAGTTATTCAAGAATATCTCTTTCTCCTATGTGCTTTCATCCCTAACCCTATCCCTTCCGAAAGTCGGAGAAGCTCAAGGATGGTACCGATCGATGCGCGCTACCCCATTTAGTGGGGGTAGAGCCTACTTGCAAGTCTCTCCGACCTTCACAAAAAAAGTTATTCAAGAATATCTCTTTCTCCTATGTGCTTTCATCCCTAACCCTAACCCTAACCCTTCCGAAAGTCGGAGAAGCTCAAGGATGGTACCGATCGATGCGCGCTACCCCATTTAGTGGGGGTAGAGCCTACTTGCAAGTCTCTCCGACCTTCACAAAAAAAGTTATTCAAGAATATCTCCTCAGATTTGGGGGAATTTCGTCGGTCGACCTCTTCCGAAGGTCGTACAAGCTCGGGGATGGTACCAATCGATCCGCAGGACCCAAATTAGTCCAGATGCAACCACTTTCCAAGTCTCTCCGACCTTCACAAAAAAAGTTATTCAAGAATATCTCTTTCTCCTATGTGCTTTCATCCCTAACCCTAACCCTAACCCTTCCGAAAGTCGGAGAAGCTCAAGGATGGTACCGATCGATGCGCGCTACCCCATTTAGTGGGGGTAGAGCCTACTTGCAAGTCTCTCCGACCTTCACAAAAAAAGTTATTCAAGAATATCTCCTCAGATTTGGGGGAATTTCGTCGGTCGACCTCTTCCGAAGGTCGTACAAGCTCGGGGATGGTACCAATCGATCCGCAGGACCCAAATTAGTCCAGATGCAACCACTTTCCAAGTCTCTCCGACCTTCACAAAAAAAGTTATTCAAGAATATCTCTTTCTCCTATGTGCTTTCATCCCTAACCCTAACCCTAACCCTTCTGAAAGTCGGAGAAGCTCAAGGATGGTACCGATCGATGCGCGCTACCCCATTTAGTGGGGGTAGAGCCTACTTGCAAGTCTCTCCGACCTTCACAAAAAAAGTTATTCAAGAATATCTCCTCAGATTTGGGGGAATTTCGTCGGTCGACCTCTTCCGAAGGTCGTACAAGCTCGGGGATGGTACCAATCGATCCGCAGGACCCAAATTAGTCCAGATGCAACCACTTTCCAAGTCTCTCCGACCTTCACAAAAAAAGTTATTCAAGAATATCTCTTTCTCCTATGTGCTTTCATCCCTAACCCTAACCCTAACCCTTCCGAAAGTCGGAGAAGCTCAAGGATGGTACCGATCGATGCGCGCTACCCCATTTAGTGGGGGTAGAGCCTACTTGCAAGTCTCTCCGACCTTCACAAAAAAAGTTATTCAAGAATATCTCTTTCTCCTATGTGCTTTCATCCCTAACCCTAACCCTAACCCTTCCGAAAGTCGGAGAAGCTCAAGGATGGTACCGATCGATGCGCGCTACTCCATTTAGTGGGGGTAGAGCCTACTTGCAAGTCTCTCCGACCTTCACAAAAAAAGTTATTCAAGAATATCTCCTCAGATTTGGGGGAATTTCGTCGGTCGACCTCTTCCGAAGGTCGTACAAGCTCGGGGATGGTACCAATCGATCCGCAGGACCCAAATTAGTCCAGATGCAACCACTTTCCAAGTCTCTCCGACCTTCACAAAAAAAGTTATTCAAGAATATCTCTTTCTCCTATGTGCTTTCATCCCTAACCCTAACCCTAACCCTTCCGAAAGTCGGAGAAGCTCAAAGATGGTACCGATCGATGCGCGCTACCCCATTTAGTGGGGGTAGAGCCTACTTGCAAGTCTCTCCGACCTTCACAAAAAAAGTTATTCAAGAATATCTCTTTCTCCTATGTGCTTTCATCCCTAACCCTAACCCTAACCCTTCCGAAAGTCGGAGAAGCTCAAGGATGGTACCGATCGATGCGCGCTACCCCATTTAGTGGGGGTAGAGCCTACTTGCAAGTCTCTCCGACCTTCACAAAAAAAGTTATTCAAGAATATCTCCTCAGATTTGGTGGAATTTCATCGGTCGACCTCTTCCGAAGGTCGTACAAGCTCGGGGATGGTACCAATCGATCCGCAGGACCCAAATTAGTCCAGATGCAACCACTTTTCAAGTCTCTCCGACCTTCACAAAAAAAGTTATTCAAGAATATCTCTTTCTCCTATGTGCTTTCATCCCTAACCCTAACCCTAACCCTTCCGAAAGTCGGAGAAGCTCAAGGATGGTACCGATCGATGCGCGCTACCCCATTTAGTGGGGGTAGAGCCTACTTGCAAGTCTCTCCGACCTTCACAAAAAAAGTTATTCAAGAATATCTCTTTCTCCTATGTGCTTTCATCCCTAACCCTAACCCTAACCCTTCCGAAAGTCGGAGAAGCTCAAAGATGGTACCGATCGATGCGCGCTACCCCATTTAGTGGGGGTAGAGCCTACTTGCAAGTCTCTCCGACCTTCACAAAAAAAGTTATTCAAGAATATCTCCTCAGATTTGGGGGAATTTCGTCGGTCGACCTCTTCCGAAGGTCGTACAAGCTCGGGGATGGTACCAATCGATCCGCAGGACCCAAATTAGTCCAGATGCAACCACTTTCCAAGTCTCTCCGACCTTCACAAAAAAAGTTATTCAAGAATATCTCTTTCTCCTATGTGCTTTCATCCCTAACCCTAACCCTAACCCTTCCGAAAGTCGGAGAAGCTCAAGGATGGTACCGATCGATGCGCGCTACCCCATTTAGTGGGGGTAGAGCCTACTTGCAAGTCTCCCCGACCTTCACAAAAAAAGTTATTCAAGAATATCTCTTTCTCCTATGTGCTTTCATCCCTAACCCTAACCCTAACCCTTCCGAAAGTCGGAGAAGCTCAAGGATGGTACCGATCGATGCGCGCTACCCCATTTAGTGGGGGTAGAGCCTACTTGCAAGTCTCTCCGACCTTCACAAAAAAAGTTATTCAAGAATATCTCCTCAGATTTGGGGGAATTTCGTCGGTCGACCTCTTCAGAAGGTCGTACAAGCTCGGGGATGGTACCAATCGATCCGCAGGACCCAAATTAGTCCAGATGCAACCACTTTCCAAGTCTCTCCGACCTTCACAAAAAAAGTTATTCAAGAATATCTCTTTCTCCTATGTGCTTTCATCCCTAACCCTAACCCTTCCGAAAGTCGGAGAAGCTCAAGGATGGTACCGATCGATGCGCGCTACCCCATTTAGTGGGGGTAGAGCCTACTTGCAAGTCTCTCCGACCTTCACAAAAAAAGTTATTCAAGAATATCTCTTTCTCCTATGTGCTTTCATCCCTAACCCTAACCCTAACCCTTCCGAAAGTCGGAGAAGCTCAAGGATGGTACCGATCGATGCGCGCTACCCCATTTAGTGGGGGTAGAGCCTACTTGCAAGTCTCTCCGACCTTCACAAAAAAAGTTATTCAAGAATATCTCCTCAGATTTGGGGGAATTTCGTCGGTCGACCTCTTCCGAAGGTCGTACAAGCTCGGGGATGGTACCAATCGATCCGCAGGACCCAAATTAGTCCAGATGCAACCACTTTCCAAGTCTCTCCGACCTTCACAAAAAAAGTTATTCAAGAATATCTCTTTCTCCTATGTGCTTTCATCCCTAACCCTAACCCTAACCCTTCCGAAAGTCGGAGAAGCTCAAGGATGGTACCGATCGATGCGCGCTACCCCATTTAGTGGGGGTAGAGCCTACTTGCAAGTCTCTCCGACCTTCACAAAAAAAGTTATTCAAGAATATCTCCTCAGATTTGGGGGAATTTCGTCGGTCGACCTCTTCCGAAGGTCGTACAAGCTCGGGGATGGTACCAATCGATCCGCAGGACCCAAATTAGTCCAGATGCAACCACTTTCCAAGTCTCTCCGACCTTCACAAAAAAAGTTATTCAAGAATATCTCTTTCTCCTATGTGCTTTCATCCCTAACCCTAACCCTAACCCTTCTGAAAGTCGGAGAAGCTCAAGGATGGTACCGATCGATGCGCGCTACCCCATTTAGTGGGGGTAGAGCCTACTTGCAAGTCTCTCCGACCTTCACAAAAAAAGTTATTCAAGAATATCTCCTCAGATTTGGGGGAATTTCGTCGGTCGACCTCTTCCGAAGGTCGTACAAGCTCGGGGATGGTACCAATCGATCCGCAGGACCCAAATTAGTCCAGATGCAACCACTTTCCAAGTCTCTCCGACCTTCACAAAAAAAGTTATTCAAGAATATCTCTTTCTCCTATGTGCTTTCATCCCTAACCCTAACCCTTCCGAAAGTCGGAGAAGCTCAAGGATGGTACCGATCGATGCGCGCTACCCCATTTAGTGGGGGTAGAGCCTACTTGCAAGTCTCTCCGACCTTCACAAAAAAAGTTATTCAAGAATATCTCTTTCTCCTATGTGCTTTCATCCCTAACCCTAACCCTAACCCTTCCGAAAGTCGGAGAAGCTCAAGGATGGTACCGATCGATGCGCGCTACCCCATTTAGTGGGGGTAGAGCCTACTTGCAAGTCTCTCCGACCTTCACAAAAAAAGTTATTCAAGAATATCTCCTCAGATTTGGGGGAATTTCGTCGGTCGACCTCTTCCGAAGGTCGTACAAGCTCGGGGATGGTACCAATCGATCCGCAGGACCCAAATTAGTCCAGATGCAACCACTTTCCAAGTCTCTCCGACCTTCACAAAAAAAGTTATTCAAGAATATCTCTTTCTCCTATGTGCTTTCATCCCTAACCCTAACCCTAACCCTTCCGAAAGTCGGAGAAGCTCAAGGATGGTACCGATCGATGCGCGCTACCCCATTTAGTGGGGGTAGAGCCTACTTGCAAGTCTCTCCGACCTTCACAAAAAAAGTTATTCAAGAATATCTCCTCAGATTTGGGGGAATTTCGTCGGTCGACCTCTTCCGAAGGTCGTACAAGCTCGGGGATGGTACCAATCGATCTGCAGGACCCAAATTAGTCCAGATGCAACCACTTTCCAAGTCTCTCCGACCTTCACAAAAAAAGTTATTCAAGAATATCTCTTTCTCCTATGTGCTTTCATCCCTAACCCTAACCCTAACCCTTC
Organism: Limanda limanda; assembly: GCF_963576545.1. Lineage (NCBI taxonomy): Eukaryota > Metazoa > Chordata > Actinopteri > Pleuronectiformes > Pleuronectidae > Limanda > Limanda limanda. Next base: position 20,538 of record NW_026870520.1, read on the forward strand.
TGAAAGTCGGAGAAGCTCAAGGATGGTACCGATCGATGCGCGCTACCCCATTTAGTGGGGGTAGAGCCTACTTGCAAGTCTCTCCGACCTTCACAAAAAAAGTTATTCAAGAATATCTCCTCAGATTTGGGGGAATTTCGTCGGTCGACCTCTTCCGAAGGTCGTACAAGCTCGGGGATGGTACCAATCGATCCGCAGGACCCAAATTAGTCCAGATGCAACCACTTTCCAAGTCTCTCCGACCTTCACAAAAAAAGTTATTCAAGAATATCTCTTTCTCCTATGTGCTTTCATCCCTAACCCTAACCCTAACCCTTCCGAAAGTCGGAGAAGCTCAAGGATGGTACCGATCGATGCGCGCTACCCCATTTAGTGGGGGTAGAGCCTACTTGCAAGTCTCTCCGACCTTCACAAAAAAAGTTATTCAAGAATATCTCTTTCTCCTATGTGCTTTCATCCCTAACCCTAACCCTAACCCTTCCGAAAGTCGGAGAAGCTCAAGGATGGTACCGATCGATGCGCGCTACTCCATTTAGTGGGGGTAGAGCCTACTTGCAAGTCTCTCCGACCTTCACAAAAAAAGTTATTCAAGAATATCTCCTCAGATTTGGGGGAATTTCGTCGGTCGACCTCTTCCGAAGGTCGTACAAGCTCGGGGATGGTACCAATCGATCCGCAGGACCCAAATTAGTCCAGATGCAACCACTTTCCAAGTCTCTCCGACCTTCACAAAAAAAGTTATTCAAGAATATCTCTTTCTCCTATGTGCTTTCATCCCTAACCCTAACCCTAACCCTTCCGAAAGTCGGAGAAGCTCAAAGATGGTACCGATCGATGCGCGCTACCCCATTTAGTGGGGGTAGAGCCTACTTGCAAGTCTCTCCGACCTTCACAAAAAAAGTTATTCAAGAATATCTCTTTCTCCTATGTGCTTTCATCCCTAACCCTAACCCTAACCCTTCCGAAAGTCGGAGAAGCTCAAGGATGGTACCGATCGATGCGCGCTACCCCATTTAGTGGGGGTAGAGCCTACTTGCAAGTCTCTCCGACCTTCACAAAAAAAGTTATTCAAGAATATCTCCTCAGATTTGGTGGAATTTCGTCGGTCGACCTCTTCCGAAGGTCGTACAAGCTCGGGGATGGTACCAATCGATCCGCAGGACCCAAATTAGTCCAGATGCAACCACTTTTCAAGTCTCTCCGACCTTCACAAAAAAAGTTATTCAAGAATATCTCTTTCTCCTATGTGCTTTCATCCCTAACCCTAACCCTAACCCTTCCGAAAGTCGGAGAAGCTCAAGGATGGTACCGATCGATGCGCGCTACCCCATTTAGTGGGGGTAGAGCCTACTTGCAAGTCTCTCCGACCTTCACAAAAAAAGTTATTCAAGAATATCTCTTTCTCCTATGTGCTTTCATCCCTAACCCTAACCCTAACCCTTCCGAAAGTCGGAGAAGCTCAAAGATGGTACCGATCGATGCGCGCTACCCCATTTAGTGGGGGTAGAGCCTACTTGCAAGTCTCTCCGACCTTCACAAAAAAAGTTATTCAAGAATATCTCCTCAGATTTGGGGGAATTTCGTCGGTCGACCTCTTCCGAAGGTCGTACAAGCTCGGGGATGGTACCAATCGATCCGCAGGACCCAAATTAGTCCAGATGCAACCACTTTCCAAGTCTCTCCGACCTTCACAAAAAAAGTTATTCAAGAATATCTCTTTCTCCTATGTGCTTTCATCCCTAACCCTAACCCTAACCCTTCCGAAAGTCGGAGAAGCTCAAGGATGGTACCGATCGATGCGCGCTACCCCATTTAGTGGGGGTAGAGCCTACTTGCAAGTCTCCCCGACCTTCACAAAAAAAGTTATTCAAGAATATCTCTTTCTCCTATGTGCTTTCATCCCTAACCCTAACCCTAACCCTTCCGAAAGTCGGAGAAGCTCAAGGATGGTACCGATCGATGCGCGCTACCCCATTTAGTGGGGGTAGAGCCTACTTGCAAGTCTCTCCGACCTTCACAAAAAAAGTTATTCAAGAATATCTCCTCAGATTTGGGGGAATTTCGTCGGTCGACCTCTTCAGAAGGTCGTACAAGCTCGGGGATGGTACCAATCGATCCGCAGGACCCAAATTAGTCCAGATGCAACCACTTTCCAAGTCTCTCCGACCTTCACAAAAAAAGTTATTCAAGAATATCTCTTTCTCCTATGTGCTTTCATCCCTAACCCTAACCCTAACCCTTCCGAAAGTCGGAGAAGCTCAAGGATGGTACCGATCGATGCGCGCTACCCCATTTAGTGGGGGTAGAGCCTACTTGCAAGTCTCTCCGACCTTCACAAAAAAAGTTATTCAAGAATATCTCTTTCTCCTATGTGCTTTCATCCCTAACCCTAACCCTAACCCTTCCGAAAGTCGGAGAAGCTCAAAGATAGTACCGATCAATGCGCGCTACCCCATTTAGTGGGGGTAGAGCCTACTTGCAAGTCTCTCCGACCTTCACAAAAAAAGTTATTCAAGAATATCTCCTCAGATTTGGGGGAATTTCGTCGGTCGACCTCTTCCGAAGGTCGTACAAGCTCGGGGATGGTACCAATCGATCCGCAGGACCCAAATTAGTCCAGATGCAACCACTTTCCAAGTCTCTCCGACCTTCACAAAAAAAGTTATTCAAGAATATCTCTTTCTCCTATGTGCTTTCATCCCTAACCCTAACCCTTCCGAAAGTCGGAGAAGCTCAAGGATGGTACCGATCGATGCGCGCTACCCCATTTAGTGGGGGTAGAGCCTACTTGCAAGTCTCTCCGACCTTCACAAAAAAAGTTATTCAAGAATATCTCTTTCTCCTATGTGCTTTCATCCCTAACCCTAACCCTAACCCTTCCGAAAGTCGGAGAAGCTCAAGGATGGTACCGATCGATGCGCGCTACCCCATTTAGTGGGGGTAGAGCCTACTTGCAAGTCTCTCCGACCTTCACAAAAAAAGTTATTCAAGAATATCTCCTCAGATTTGGGGGAATTTCGTCGGTCGACCTCTTCCGAAGGTCGTACAAGCTCGGGGATGGTACCAATCGATCCGCAGGACCCAAATTAGTCCAGATGCAACCACTTTCCAAGTCTCTCCGACCTTCACAAAAAAAGTTATTCAAGAATATCTCTTTCTCCTATGTGCTTTCATCCCTAACCCTAACCCTAACCCTTCCGAAAGTCGGAGAAGCTCAAGGATGGTACCGATCGATGCGCGCTACCCCATTTAGTGGGGGTAGAGCCTACTTGCAAGTCTCTCCGACCTTCACAAAAAAAGTTATTCAAGAATATCTCTTTCTCCTATGTGCTTTCATCCCTAACCCTAACCCTAACCCTTCCGAAAGTCGGAGAAGCTCAAGGATGGTACCGATCGATGCGCGCTACCCCATTTAGTGGGGGTAGAGCCTACTTGCAAGTCTCTCCGACCTTCACAAAAAAAGTTATTCAAGAATATCTCTTTCTCCTATGTGCTTTCATCCCTAACCCTAACCCTAACCCTTCCGAAAGTCGGAGAAGCTCAAAGATGGTACCGATCGATGCGCGCACCCCATTTAGTGGGGGTAGAGCCTACTTGCAAGTCTCTCCGACCTTCACAAAAAAAGTTATTCAAGAATATCTCCTCAGATTTGGGGGAATTTCGTCGGTCGACCTCTTCCGAAGGTCGTACAAGCTCGGGGATGGTACCAATCGATCCGCAGGACCCAAATTAGTCCAGATGCAACCACTTTCCAAGTCTCTCCGACCTTCACAAAAAAAGTTATTCAAGAATATCTCTTTCTCCTATGTGCTTTCATCCCTAACCCTAACCCTTCCGAAAGTCGGAGAAGCTCAAGGATGGTACCGATCGATGCGCGCTACCCCATTTAGTGGGGGTAGAGCCTACTTGCAAGTCTCTCCGACCTTCACAAAAAAAGTTATTCAAGAATATCTCTTTCTCCTATGTGCTTTCATCCCTAACCCTAACCCTAACCCTTCCGAAAGTCGGAGAAGCTCAAGGATGGTACCGATCGATGCGCGCTACCCCATTTAGTGGGGGTAGAGCCTACTTGCAAGTCTCTCCGACCTTCACAAAAAAAGTTATTCAAGAATATCTCCTCAGATTTGGGGGAATTTCGTCGGTCGACCTCTTCCGAAGGTCGTACAAGCTCGGGGATGGTACCAATCGATCCGCAGGACCCAAATTAGTCCAGATGCAACCACTTTCCAAGTCTCTCCGACCTTCACAAAAAAAGTTATTCAAGAATATCTCTTTCTCCTATGTGCTTTCATCCCTAACCCTAACCCTAACCCTTCCGAAAGTCGGAGAAGCTCAAAGATGGTACCGATCGATGCGCGCTACCCCATTTAGTGGGGGTAGAGCCTACTTGCAAGTCTCTCCGACCTTCACAAAAAAAGTTATTCAAGAATATCTCTTTCTCCTATGTGCTTTCATCCCTAACCCTAACCCTTCCGAAAGTCGGAGAAGCTCAAGGATGGTACCGATCGATGCGCGCTACCCCATTTAGTGGGGGTAGAGCCTACTTGCAAGTCTCTCCGACCTTCACAAAAAAAGTTATTCAAGAATATCTCCTCAGATTTGGGGGAATTTCGTCGGTCGACCTCTTCCGAAGGTCGTACAAGCTCGGGGATGGTACCAATCGATCCGCAGGACCCAAATTAGTCCAGATGCAACCACTTTCCAAGTCTCTCCGACCTTCACAAAAAAAGTTATTCAAGAATATCTCTTTCTCCTATGTGCTTTCATCCCTAACCCTAACCCTAACCCTTCCGAAAGTCGGAGAAGCTCAAGGATGGTACCGATCGATGCGCGCTACCCCATTTAGTGGGGGTAGAGCCTACTTGCAAGTCTCTCCGACCTTCACAAAAAAAGTTATTCAAGAATATCTCTTTCTCCTATGTGCTTTCATCCCTAACCCTAACCCTAACCCTTCCGAAAGTCGGAGAAGCTCAAGGATGGTACCGATCGATGCGCACTACCCCATTTAGTGGGGGTAAAGCCTACTTGCAAGTCTCTCCGACCTTCACAAAAAAAGTTATTCAAGAATATCTCCTCAGATTTGGGGGAATTTCGTCGGTCGACCTCTTCCGAAGGTCGTACAAGCTCGCGGATGGTACCAATCGATCCGCAGGACTCAAATTAGTCCAGTTGCAACCACTTTTCAAGTCTCTCCGACCTTCACAAAAAAAGTTATTCAAGAATATCTCTTTCTCCTATGTGCTTTCATCCCTAACCCTAACCCTAACCCTTCCGAAAGTCGGAGAAGCTCAAGGATGGTACCGATCGATGCGCGCTACCCCATTTAGTGGGGGTAGAGCCTACTTGCAAGTCTCTCCGACCTTCACAAAAAAAGTTATTCAAGAATATCTCTTTCTCCTATGTGCTTTCATCCCTAACCCTAACCCTAACCCTTCCGAAAGTCGGAGAAGCTCAAGGATGGTACCGATCGATGCGCGCTACCCCATTTAGTGGGGGTAGAGCCTACTTGCAAGTCTCTCCGACCTTCACAAAAAAAGTTATTCAAGAATATCTCCTCAGATTTGGGGGAATTTCGTCAGTCGACCTCTTCCGAAGGTCGTACAAGCTCGGGGATGGTACCAATCGATCCGCAGGACCCAAATTAGTCCAGATGCAACCACTTTCCAAGTCTCTCCGACCTTCACAAAAAAAGTTATTCAAGAATATCTCTTTCTCCTATGTGCTTTCATCCCTAACCCTAACCCTAACCCTTCCGAAAGTCGGAGAAGCTCAAGGATGGTACCGATCGATGTGCGCTACCCCATTTAGTGGGGGTAGAGCCTACTTGCAAGTCTCTCCGACCTTCACAAAAAAAGTTATTCAAGAATATCTCCTCAGATTTGGGGGAATTTCGTCGGTCGACCTCTTCAGAAGGTCGTACAAGCTCGGGAATGGTACCAATCGATCCGCAGGACCCAAATTAGTCCAGATGCAACCACTTTCCAAGTCTCTCCGACCTTCACAAAAAAAGTTATTCAAGAATATCTCTTTCTCCTATGTGCTTTCATCCCTAACCCTAACCCTAACCCTTCCGAAAGTCGGAGAAGCTCAAGGATGGTACCGATCGATGCGCGCTACCCCATTTAGTGGGGGTAGAGCCTACTTGCAAGTCTCTCCGACCTTCACAAAAAAAGTTATTCAAGAATATCTCTTTCTCCTATGTGCTTTCATCCCTAACCCTAACCCTAACCCTTCCGAAAGTCGGAGAAGCTCAAGGATGGTACCGATCGATGCGCGCTACCCCATTTAGTGGGGGTAGAGCCTACTTGCAAGTCTCTCCGACCTTCACAAAAAAAGTTATTCAAGAATATCTCCTCAGATTTGGGGGAATTTCGTCGGTCGACCTCTTCCGAAGGTCGTACAAGCTCGGGGATGGTACCAATCGATCCGCAGGACCCAAATTAGTCCAGATGCAACCACTTTCCAAGTCTCTCCGACCTTCACAAAAAAAGTTATTCAAGAATAACTCTTTCTCCTATGTGCTTTCATCCCTAACCCTAACCCTTCCGAAAGTCGGAGAAGCTCAAGGATGGTACCGATCGATGCGCGCTACCCCATTTAGTGGGGGTAGAGCCTACTTGCAAGTCTCTCCGACCTTCACAAAAAAAGTTATTCAAGAATATCTCTTTCTCCTATGTGCTTTCATCCCTAACCCTAACCCTAACCCTTCCGAAAGTCGGAGAAGCTCAAGGATGGTACCGATCGATGCGCGCTACCCCATTTAGTGGGGGTAGAGCCTACTTGCAAGTCTCTCCGACCTTCACAAAAAAAGTTATTCAAGAATATCTCCTCAGATTTGGGGGAATTTCGTCGGTCGACCTCTTCCGAAGGTCGTACAAGCTCGGGGATGGTACCAATCGATCCGCAGGACCCAAATTAGTCCAGATGCAACCACTTTCCAAGTCTCTCCGACCTTCACAAAAAAAGTTATTCAAGAATATCTCTTTCTCCTATGTGCTTTCATCCCTAACCCTAACCCTAACCCTTCCGAAAGTCGGAGAAGCTCAAGGATGGTACCGATCGATGCGCGCTACCCCATTTAGTGGGGGTAGAGCCTACTTGCAAGTCTCTCCGACCTTCACAAAAAAAGTTATTCAAGAATATCTCTTTCTCCTATGTGCTTTCATCCCTAACCCTAACCCTAACCCTTCCGAAAGTCGGAGAAGCTCAAGGATGGTACCGATCGATGCGCGCTACCCCATTTAGTGGGGGTAGAGCCTACTTGCAAGTCTCTCCGACCTTCACAAAAAAAGTTATTCAAGAATATCTCCTCAGATTTGGGGGAATTTCGTCGGTCGACCTCTTCCGAAGGTCGTACAAGCTCGGGGATGGTACCAATCGATCCGCAGGACCCAAATTAGTCCAGATGCAACCACTTTTCAAGTCTCTCCGACCTTCACAAAAAAAGTTATTCAAGAATATCTCTTTCTCCTATGTGCTTTCAGCCCTAACCCTAACCCTAACCCTTCCGAAAGTCGGAGAAGCTCAAGGATGGTACCGATCGATGCGCGCTACCCCATTTAGTGGGGGTAGAGCCTACTTGCAAGTCTCTCCGACCTTCACAAAAAAAGTTATTCAAGAATATCTCTTTCTCCTATGTGCTTTCATCCCTAACCCTAACCCTAACCCTTCCGAAAGTCGGAGAAGCTCAAGGATGGTACCGATCGATGCGCGCTACCCCATTTAGTGGGGGTAGAGCCTACTTGCAAGTCTCTCCGACCTTCACAAAAAAAGTTATTCAAGAATATCTCCTCAGATTTGGGGGAATTTCGTCGGTCGACCTCTTCCGAAGGTCGTACAAGCTCGGGGATGGTACCAATCGATCCGCAGGACCCAAATTAGTCCAGATGCAACCACTTTCCAAGTCTCTCCGACCTTCACAAAAAAAGTTATTCAAGAATATCTCTTTCTCCTATGTGCTTTCATCCCTAACCCTAACCCTAACCCTTCCGAAAGTCGGAGAAGCTCAAGGATGGTACCGATCGATGCGCGCTACCCCATTTAGTGGGGGTAGAGCCTACTTGCAAGTCTCTCCGACCTTCACAAAAAAAGTTATTCAAGAATATCTCTTTCTCCTATGTGCTTTCATCCCTAACCCTAACCCTAACCCTTCCGAAAGTCGGAGAAGCTCAAGGATGGTACCGATCGATGCGCGCTACCCCATTTAGTGGGGGTAGAGCCTACTTGCAAGTCTCTCCGACCTTCACAAAAAAAGTTATTCAAGAATATCTCCTCAGATTTGGGGGAATTTCGTCGGTCGACCTCTTCCGAAGGTCGTACAAGCTCGCGGATGGTACCAATCGATCCGCAGGACTCAAATTAGTCCAGATGCAACCACTTTTCAAGTCTCTCCGACCTTCACAAAAAAAGTTATTCAAGAATATCTCTTTCTCCTATGTGCTTTCATCCCTAACCCTAACCCTAACCCTTCCGAAAGTCGGAGAAGCTCAAGGATGGTACCGATCGATGCGCGCTACCCCATTTAGTGGGGGTAGAGCCTACTTGCAAGTCTCTCCGACCTTCACAAAAAAAGTTATTCAAGAATATCTCTTTCTCCTATGTGCTTTCATCCCTAACCCTAACCCTAACCCTTCCGAAAGTCGGAGAAGCTCAAGGATGGTACCGATCGATGCGCGCTACCCCATTTAGTGGGGGTAGAGCCTACTTGCAAGTCTCTCCGACCTTCACAAAAAAAGTTATTCAAGAATATCTCCTCAGATTTGGGGGAATTTCGTCGGTCGACCTCTTCCGAAGGTCGTACAAGCTCGGGGATGGTACCAATCGATCCGCAGGACCCAAATTAGTCCAGATGCAACCACTTTCCAAGTCTCTCCGACCTTCACAAAAAAAGTTATTCAAGAATATCTCTTTCTCCTATGTGCTTTCATCCCTAACCCTAACCCTAACCCTTCCGAAAGTCGGAGAAGCTCAAGGATGGTACCGATCGATGCGCGCTACCCCATTTAGTGGGGGTAGAGCCTACTTGCAAGTCTCTCCGACCTTCACAAAAAAAGTTATTCAAGAATATCTCTTTCTCCTATGTGCTTTCATCCCTAACCCTAACCCTAACCCTTCCGAAAGTCGGAGAAGCTCAAGGATGGTACCGATCGATGCGCGCTACCCCATTTAGTGGGGGTAGAGCCTACTTGCAAGTCTCTCCGACCTTCACAAAAAAAGTTATTCAAGAATATCTCCTCAGATTTGGGGGAATTTCGTCGGTCGACCTCTTCCGAAGGTCGTACAAGCTCGCGGATGGTACCAATCGATCCGCAGGACTCAAATTAGTCCAGATGCAACCACTTTTCAAGTCTCTCCGACCTTCACAAAAAAAGTTATTCAAGAATATCTCTTTCTCCTATGTGCTTTCATCCCTAACCCTAACCCTAACCCTTCCGAAAGTCGGAGAAGCTCAAGGATGGTACCGATCGATGCGCGCTACCCCATTTAGTGGGGGTAGAGCCTACTTGCAAGTCTCTCCGACCTTCACAAAAAAAGTTATTCAAGAATATCTCTTTCTCCTATGTGCTTTCATCCCTAACCCTAACCCTAACCCTTCCGAAAGTCGGAGAAGCTCAAGGATGGTACCGATCGATGCGCGCTACCCCATTTAGTGGGGGTAGAGCCTACTTGCAAGTCTCTCCGACCTTCACAAAAAAAGTTATTCAAGAATATCTCCTCAGATTTGGGGGAATTTCGTCGGTCGACCTCTTCCGAAGGTCGTACAAGCTCGGGGATGGTACCAATCGATCCGCAGGACCCAAATTAGTCCAGATGCAACCACTTTCCAAGTCTCTCCGACCTTCACAAAAAAAGTTATTCAAGAATATCTCTTTCTCCTATGTGCTTTCATCCCTAACCCTAACCCTAACCCTTCCGAAAGTCGGAGAAGCTCAAGGATGGTACCGATCGATGCGCGCTACCCCATTTAGTGGGGGTAGAGCCTACTTGCAAGTCTCTCCGACCTTCACAAAAAAAGTTATTCAAGAATATCTCTTTCTCCTATGTGCTTTCATCCCTAATCCTAACCCTAACCCTTCCGAAAGTCGGAGAAGCTCAAAGATGGTACCGATCGATGCGCGCTACCCCATTTAGTGGGGGTAGAGCCTACTTGCAAGTCTCTCCGACCTTCACAAAAAAAGTTATTCAAGAATATCTCTTTCTCCTATGTGCTTTCATCCCTAACCCTAACCCTAACCCTTCCGAAAGTCGGAGAAGCTCAAGGATGGTACCGATCGATGCGCGCTACCCCATTTAGTGGGGGTAGAGCCTACTTGCAAGTCTCTCCGACCTTCACAAAAAAAGTTATTCAAGAATATCTCCTCAGATTTGGGGGAATTTCGTCGGTCGACCTCTTCCGAAGGTCGTACAAGCTCGGGGATGGTACCAATCGATCCGCAGGACCCAAATTAGTCCAGATGCAACCACTTTCCAAGTCTCTCCGACCTTCACAAAAAAAGTTATTCAAGAATATCTCTTTCTCCTATGTGCTTTCATCCCTAACCCTAACCCTAACCCTTCCGAAAGTCGGAGAAGCTCAAGGATGGTACCGATCGATGCGCGCTACCCCATTTAGTGGGGGTAGAGCCTACTTGCAAGTCTCTCCGACCTTCACAAAAAAAGTTATTCAAGAATATCTCTTTCTCCTATGTGCTTTCATCCCTAACCCTAACCCTTCCGAAAGTCGGAGAAGCTCAAGGATGGTACCGATCGATGCGCGCTACCCCATTTAGTGGGGGTAGAGCCTACTTGCAAGTCTCTCCGACCTTCACAAAAAAAGTTATTCAAGAATATCTCCTCAGATTTGGGGGAATTTCGTCGGTCGACCTCTTCCGAAGGTCGTACAAGCTCGGGGATGGTACCAATCGATCCGCAGGACCCAAATTAGTCCAGATGCAACCACTTTCCAAGTCTCTCCGACCTTCACAAAAAAAGTTATTCAAGAATATCTCTTTCTCCTATGTGCTTTCATCCCTAACCCTAACCCTAACCCTTCCGAAAGTCGGAGAAGCTCAAGGATGGTACCAATCGATGCGCGCTACCCCATTTAGTGGGGGTAGAGCCTACTTGCAAGTCTCTCCGACCTTCACAAAAAAAGTTATTCAAGAATATCTCTTTCTCCTATGTGCTTTCATCCCTAACCCTAACTCTAACCCTTCCGAAAGTCGGAGAAGCTCAAGGATGGTACCGATCGATGCGCGCTACCCCATTTAGTGGGGGTAGAGCCTACTTGCAAGTCTCTCCGACCTTCACAAAAAAAGTTATTCAAGAATATCTCTTTCTCCTATGTGCTTTCATCCCTAACCCTAACCCTAACCCTTCCGAAAGTCGGAGAAGCTCAAGGATGGTACCGATCGATGCGCGCTACCCCATTTAGTGGGGGTAGAGCCTACTTGCAAGTCTCTCCGACCTTCACAAAAAAAGTTATTCAAGAATATCTCCTCAGATTTGGTGGAATTTCGTCGGTCGACCTCTTCCGAAGGTCGTACAAGCTCGGGGATGGTACCAATCGATCCGCAGGACCCAAATTAGTCCAGATGCAACCACTTTCCAAGTCTCTCCGACCTTCACAAAAAAAGTTATTCAAGAATATCTCTTTCTCCTATGTGCTTTCATCCCTAACCCTAACCCTAACCCTTCCGAAAGTCGGAGAAGCTCAAGGATGGTACCGATCGATGCGCGCTACCCCATTTAGTGGGGGTAGAGCCTACTTGCAAGTCTCTCCGACCTTCACAAAAAAAGTTATTCAAGAATATCTCTTTCTCCTATGTGCTTTCATCCCTAACCCTAACCCTAACCCTTCCGAAAGTCGGAGAAGCTCAAACATGGTACCGATCGATGCGCGCTACCCCATTTAGTGGGGGTAGAGCCTACTTGCAAGTCTCTCCGACCTTCACAAAAAAAGTTATTCAAGAATATCTCCTCAGATTTGGGGGAATTTCGTCGGTCGACCTCTTCCGAAGGTCGTACAAGCTCGGGGATGGTACCAATCGATCCGCAGGACCCAAATTAGTCCAGATGCAACCACTTTCCAAGTCTCTCCGACCTTCACAAAAAAAGTTATTCAAGAATATCTCTTTCTCCTATGTGCTTTCATCCCTAACCCTAACCCTAACCCTTCCGAAAGTCGGAGAAGCTCAAGGATGGTACCGATCGATGCGCGCTACCCCATTTAGTGGGGGTAGAGCCTACTTGCAAGTCTCTCCGACCTTCACAAAAAAAGTTATTCAAGAATATCTCCTCAGATTTGGGGGAATTTCGTCGGTCGACCTCTTCCGAAGGTCGTACAAGCTCGGGGATGGTACCAATCGATCCGCAGGACCCAAATTTGTCCAGATGCAACCACTTTCCAAGTCTCTCCGACCTTCACAAAAAAAGTTATTCAAGAATATCTCTTTCTCCTATGTGCTTTCATCCCTAACCCTAACCCTAACCCTTCCGAAAGTCGGAGAAGCTCAAGGATGGTACCGATCGATGCGCGCTACCCCATTTAGTGGGGGTAGAGCCTACTTGCAAGTCTCTCCGACCTTCACAAAAAAAGTTATTCAAGAATATCTCTTTCTCCTATGTGCTTTCATCCCTAACCCTAACCCTAACCCTTCCGAAAGTCGGAGAAGCTCAAAGATGGTACCGATCGATGCGCGCTACCCCATTTAGTGGGGGTAGAGCCTACTTGCAAGTCTCTCCGACCTTCACAAAAAAAGTTATTCAAGAAAATCTCCTCAGATTTGGGGGAATTTCGTCGGTCGACCTCTTCCGAAGGTCGTACAAGCTTGGGGATGGTACCAATCGATCCGCAGGACCCAAATTAGTCCAGATGCAACCACTTTCCAAGTCTCTCCGACCTTCACAAAAAAAGTTATTCAAGAATATCTCTTTCTCCTATGTGCTTTCATCCCTAACCCTAACCCTAACCCTTCCGAAAGTCGGAGAAGCTCAAGGATGGTACCGATCGATGCGCGCTACCCCATTTAGTGGGGGTAGAGCCTACTTGCAAGTCTCTCCGACCTTCACAAAAAAAGTTATTCAAGAATATCTCTTTCTCCTATGTGCTTTCATCCCTAACCCTAACCCTTCCGAAAGTCGGAGAAGCTCAAGGATGGTACCGATCGATGCGCGCTACCCCATTTAGTGGGGGTAGAGCCTACTTGCAAGTCTCTCCGACCTTCACAAAAAAAGTTATTCAAGAATATCTCCTCAGATTTGGGGGAATTTCGTCGGTCGACCTCTTCAGAAGGTCGTACAAGCTCGGGGATGGTACCAATCGATCCGCAGGACCCAAATTAGTCCAGATGCAACCACTTTCCAAGTCTCTCCGACCTTCACAAAAAAAGTTATTCAAGAATATCTCTTTCTCCTATGTGCTTTCATCCCTAACCCTAACCCTAACCCTTCCGAAAGTCGGAGAAGCTCAAGGATGGTACCGATCGATGCGCGCTACCCCATTTAGTGGGGGTAGAGCCTACTTGCAAGTCTCTCCGACCTTCACAAAAAAAGTTATTCAAGAATATCTCTTTCTCCTATGTGCTTTCATCCCTAACCCTAACCCTAACCCTTCCGAAAGTCGGAGAAGCTCAACGATGGTACCGATCGATGCGCGCTACCCCATTTAGTGGGGGTAGAGCCTACTTGCAAGTCTCTCCGACCTTCACAAAAAAAGTTATTCAAGAATATCTCTTTCTCCTATGTGCTTTCATCCCTAACCCTAACCCTAACCCTTCCGAAAGTCGGAGAAGCTCAAGGATGGTACCGATCGATGCGCGCTACCCCATTTAGTGGGGGTAGAGCCTACTTGCAAGTCTCTCCGACCTTCACAAAAAAAGTTATTCAAGAATATCTCCTCAGATTTGGGGGAATTTCGTCGGTCGACCTCTTCCGAAGGTCGTACAAGCTCGGGGATGGTACCAATCGATCCGCAGGACCCAAATTAGTCCAGATGCAACCACTTTCCAAGTCTCTCCGACCTTCACAAAAAAAGTTATTCAAGAATATCTCTTTCTCCTATGTGCTTTCATCCCTAACCCTAACCCTAACCCTTCCGAAAGTCGGAGAAGCTCAAGGATGGTACCGATCGATGCGCGCTACCCCATTTAGTGGGGGTAGAGCCTACTTGCAAGTCTCTCCGACCTTCACAAAAAAAGTTATTCAAGAATATCTCTTTCTCCTATGTGCTTTCATCCCTAACCCTAACCCTAACCCTTCCGAAAGTCGGAGAAGCTCAAGGATGGTACCGATCGATGCGCGCTACCCCATTTAGTGGGGGTAGAGCCTACTTGCAAGTCTCTCCGACCTTCACAAAAAAAGTTATTCAAGAATATCTCCTCAGATTTGGGGGAATTTCGTTGGTCGACCTCTTCCGAAGGTCGTACAAGCTCGGGGATGGTACCAATCGATCCGCAGGACCCAAATTAGTCCAGATGCAACCACTTTCCAAGTCTCTCCGACCTTCACAAAAAAAGTTATTCAAGAATATCTCTTTCTCCTATGTGCTTTCATCCCTAATCCTAACCCTAACCCTTCCGAAAGTCGGAGAAGCTCAAGGATGGTACCGATCGATGCGCGCTACCCCATTTAGTGGGGGTAGAGCCTACTTGCAAGTCTCTCCGACCTTCACAAAAAAAGTTATTCAAGAATATCTCTTTCTCCTATGTGCTTTCATCCCTAACCCTAACCCTTCCGAAAGTCGGAGAAGCTCAAGGATGGTACCGATCGATGCGCGCTACCCCATTTAGTGGGGGTAGAGCCTACTTGCAAGTCTCTCCGACCTTCACAAAAAAAGTTATTCAAGAATATCTCCTCAGATTTGGGGGAATTTCGTCGGTCGACCTCTTCAGAAGGTCGTACAAGCTCGGGGATGGTACCAATCGATCCGCAGGACCCAAATTAGTCCAGATGCAACCACTTTCCAAGTCTCTCCGACCTTCACAAAAAAAGTTATTCAAGAATATCTCTTTCTCCTATGTGCTTTCATCCCTAACCCTAACCCTAACCCTTCCGAAAGTCGGAGAAGCTCAAGGATGGTACCGATCGATGCGCGCTACCCCATTTAGTGGGGGTAGAGCCTACTTGCAAGTCTCTCCGACCTTCACAAAAAAAGTTATTCAAGAATATCTCTTTCTCCTATGTGCTTTCATCCCTAACCCTAACCCTAACCCTTCCGAAAGTCGGAGAAGCTCAACGATGGTACCGATCGATGCGCGCTACCCCATTTAGTGGGGGTAGAGCCTACTTGCAAGTCTCTCCGACCTTCACAAAAAAAGTTATTCAAGAATATCTCTTTCTCCTATGTGCTTTCATCCCTAACCCTAACCCTAACCCTTCCGAAAGTCGGAGAAGCTCAAGGATGGTACCGATCGATGCGCGCTACCCCATTTAGTGGGGGTAGAGCCTACTTGCAAGTCTCTCCGACCTTCACAAAAAAAGTTATTCAAGAATATCTCCTCAGATTTGGGGGAATTTCGTCGGTCGACCTCTTCCGAAGGTCGTACAAGCTCGGGGATGGTACCAATCGATCCGCAGGACCCAAATTAGTCCAGATGCAACCACTTTCCAAGTCTCTCCGACCTTCACAAAAAAAGTTATTCAAGAATATCTCTTTCTCCTATGTGCTTTCATCCCTAACCCTAACCCTAACCCTTCCGAAAGTCGGAGAAGCTCAAGGATGGTACCGATCGATGCGCGCTACCCCATTTAGTGGGGGTAGAGCCTACTTGCAAGTCTCTCCGACCTTCACAAAAAAAGTTATTCAAGAATATCTCTTTCTCCTATGTGCTTTCATCCCTAACCCTAACCCTTCCGAAAGTCGGAGAAGCTCAAGGATGGTACCGATCGATGCGCGCTACCCCATTTAGTGGGGGTAGAGCCTACTTGCAAGTCTCTCCGACCTTCACAAAAAAAGTTATTCAAGAATATCTCCTCAGATTTGGGGGAATTTCGTTGGTCGACCTCTTCCGAAGGTCGTACAAGCTCGGGGATGGTACCAATCGATCCGCAGGACCCAAATTAGTCCAGATGCAACCACTTTCCAAGTCTCTCCGACCTTCACAAAAAAAGTTATTCAAGAATATCTCTTTCTCCTATGTGCTTTCATCCCTAATCCTAACCCTAACCCTTCCGACAGTCGGAGAAGCTCAAGGATGGTACCGATCGATGCGCGCTACCCCATTTAGTGGGGGTAGAGCCTACTTGCAAGTCTCTCCGACCTTCACAAAAAAAGTTATTCAAGAATATCTCTTTCTCCTATGTGCTTTCATCCCTAACCCTAACCCTAACCCTTCCGAAAGTCGGAGAAGCTCAAGGATGGTACCGATCGATGCGCGCTACCCCATTTAGTGGGGGTAGAGCCTACTTGCAAGTCTCTCCGACCTTCACAAAAAAAGTTATTCAAGAATATCTCTTTCTCCTATGTGCTTTCATCCCTAACCCTAACCCTAACCCTTCCGAAAGTCGGAGAAGCTCAAGGATGGTACCGATCGATGCGCGCTACCCCATTTAGTGGGGGTAGAGCCTACTTGCAAGTCTCTCCGACCTTCACAAAAAAAGTTATTCAAGAATATCTCCTCAGATTTGGGGGAATTTCGTCGGTCGACCTCTTCCGAAGGTCGTACAAGCTCGGGGATGGTACCAATCGATCCGCAGGACCCAAATTAGTCCAGATGCAACCACTTTCCAAGTCTCTCCGACCTTCACAAAAAAAGTTATTCAAGAATATCTCTTTCTCCTATGTGCTTTCATCCCTAACCCTAACCCTAACCCTTCCGAAAGTCGGAGAAGCTCAAGGATGGTACCGATCGATGCGCGCTACCCCATTTAGTGGG
Organism: Limanda limanda; assembly: GCF_963576545.1. NCBI lineage: Eukaryota > Metazoa > Chordata > Actinopteri > Pleuronectiformes > Pleuronectidae > Limanda > Limanda limanda. The sequence continues at coordinate 37,391 of NW_026870520.1, forward strand.
GGTAGAGCCTACTTGCAAGTCTCTCCGACCTTCACAAAAAAAGTTATTCAAGAATATCTCTTTCTCCTATGTGCTTTCATCCCTAACCCTAACCCTAACCCTTCCGAAAGTCGGAGAAGCTCAAGGATGGTACCGATCGATGCGCGCTACCCCATTTAGTGGGGGTAGAGCCTACTTGCAAGTCTCTCCGACCTTCACAAAAAAAGTTATTCAAGAATATCTCCTCAGATTTGGGGGAATTTCGTCGGTCGACCTCTTCCGAAGGTCGTACAAGCTCGGGGATGGTACCAATCGATCCGCAGGACCCAAATTAGTCCAGATGCAACCACTTTCCAAGTCTCTCCGACCTTCACAAAAAAAGTTATTCAAGAATATCTCTTTCTCCTATGTGCTTTCATCCCTAACCCTAACCCTAACCCTTCCGAAAGTCGGAGAAGCTCAAGGATGGTACCGATCGATGCGCGCTACCCCATTTAGTGGGGGTAGAGCCTACTTGCAAGTCTCTCCGACCTTCACAAAAAAAGTTATTCAAGAATATCTCTTTCTCCTATGTGCTTTCATCCCTAACCCTAACCCTAACCCTTCCGAAAGTCGGAGAAGCTCAAGGATGGTACCGATCGATGTGCGCTACCCCATTTAGTGGGGGTAGAGCCTACTTGCAAGTCTCTCCGACCTTCACAAAAAAAGTTATTCAAGAATATCTCCTCAGATTTGGGGGAATTTCGTCGGTCGACCTCTTCCGAAGGTCGTACAAGCTCGGGGATGGTACCAATCGATCCGCAGGACCCAAATTAGTCCAGATGCAACCACTTTCCAAGTCTCTCTGACCTTCACAAAAAAAGTTATTCAAGAATATCTCTTTCTCCTATGTGCTTTCATCCCTAACCCTAACCCTTCCGAAAGTCGGAGAAGCTCAAGGATGGTACCGATCGATGAGCGCTACCCCATTTAGTGGGGGTAGAGCCTACTTGCAAGTCTCTCCGACCTTCACAAAAAAAGTTATTCAAGAATATCTCTTTCTCCTATGTGCTTTCATCCCTAACCCTAACCCTAACCCTTCCGAAAGTCGGAGAAGCTCAAGGATGGTGCCGATCGATGCGCGCTACCCCATTTAGTGGGGGTAGAGCCTACTTGCAAGTCTCTCCGACCTTCACAAAAAAAGTTATTCAAGAATATCTCCTCAGATTTGGGGGAATTTCGTCGGTCGACCTCTTCCGAAGGTCGTACAAGCTCGGGGATGGTACCAATCGATCCGCAGGACCCAAATTAGTCCAGATGCAACCACTTTCCAAGTCTCTCCGACCTTCACAAAAAAAGTTATTCAAGAATATCTCTTTCTCCTATGTGCTTTCATCCCTAACCCTAACCCTAACCCTTCCGAAAGTCGGAGAAGCTCAAGGATGGTACCGATCGATGCGCGCTACCCCATTTAGTGGGGGTAGAGCCTACTTGCAAGTCTCTCCGACCTTCACAAAAAAGGTTATTCAAGAATATCTCTTTCTCCTATGTGCTTTCATCCCTAACCCTAACCCTAACCCTTCCGAAAGTCGGAGAAGCTCAAGGATGGTACCGATCGATGCGCGCTACCCCATTTAGTGGGGGTAGAGCCTACTTGCAAGTCTCTCCGACCTTCACAAAAAAAGTTATTCAAGAATATCTCCTCAGATTTGGGGGAATTTCGTCGGTCGACCTCTTCCAAAGGTCGTACAAGCTCGGGGATGGTACCAATCGATCTGCAGGACCCAAATTAGTCCAGATGCAACCACTTTCCAAGTCTCTCCGACCTTCACAAAAAAAGTTATTCAAGAATATCTCTTTCTCCTATGTGCTTTCATCCCTAACCCTAACCCTAACCCTTCCGAAAGTCGGAGAAGCTCAAGGATGGTACCGATCGATGCGTGCTACCCCATTTAGTGGGGGTAGAGCCTACTTGCAAGTCTCTCCGACCTTCACAAAAAAAGTTATTCAAGAATATCTCTTTCTCCTATGTGCTTTCATCCCTAACCCTAACCCTAACCCTTCCGAAAGTCGGAGAAGCTCAAGGATGGTACCGATCGATGTGCGCTACCCCATTTAGTGGGGGTAGAGCCTACTTGCAAGTCTCTCCGACCTTCACAAAAAAAGTTATTCAAGAATATCTCCTCAGATTTGGGGGAATTTCGTCGGTCGACCTCTTCCGAAGGTCGTACAAGCTCGGGGATGGTACCAATCGATCCGCAGGACCCAAATTAGTCCAGATGCAACCACTTTCCAAGTCTCTCTGACCTTCACAAAAAAAGTTATTCAAGAATATCTCTTTCTCCTATGTGCTTTCATCCCTAACCCTAACCCTTCCGAAAGTCGGAGAAGCTCAAGGATGGTACCGATCGATGAGCGCTACCCCATTTAGTGGGGGTAGAGCCTACTTGCAAGTCTCTCCGACCTTCACAAAAAAAGTTATTCAAGAATATCTCTTTCTCCTATGTGCTTTCATCCCTAACCCTAACCCTAACCCTTCCGAAAGTCGGAGAAGCTCAAGGATGGTACCGATCGATGCGCGCTACCCCATTTAGTGGGGGTAGAGCCTACTTGCAAGTCTCTCCGACCTTCACAAAAAAAGTTATTCAAGAATATCTCCTCAGATTTGGGGGAATTTCGTCGGTCGACCTCTTCCGAAGGTCGTACAAGCTCGGGGATGGTACCAATCGATCCGCAGGACCCAAATTAGTCCAGATGCAACCACTTTCCAAGTCTCTCCGACCTTCACAAAAAAAGTTATTCAAGAATATCTCTTTCTCCTATGTGCTTTCATCCCTAACCCTAACCCTAACCCTTCCGAAAGTCGGAGAAGCTCAAGGATGGTACCGATCGATGCGCGCTACCCCATTTAGTGGGGGTAGAGCCTACTTGCAAGTCTCTCCGACCTTCACAAAAAAAGTTATTCAAGAATATCTCTTTCTCCTATGTGCTTTCATCCCTAACCCTAACCCTAACCCTTCCGAAAGTCGGAGAAGCTCAAGGATGGTACCGATCGATGCGCGCTACCCCATTTAGTGGGGGTAGAGCCTACTTGCAAGTCTCTCCGACCTTCACAAAAAAAGTTATTCAAGAATATCTCCTCAGATTTGGGGGAATTTCGTCGGTCGACCTCTTCCAAAGGTCGTACAAGCTCGGGGATGGTACCAATCGATCTGCAGGACCCAAATTAGTCCAGATGCAACCACTTTCCAAGTCTCTCCGACCTTCACAAAAAAAGTTATTCAAGAATATCTCTTTCTCCTATGTGCTTTCATCCCTAACCCTAACCCTAACCCTTCCGAAAGTCGGAGAAGCTCAAGGATGGTACCGATCGATGCGTGCTACCCCATTTAGTGGGGGTAGAGCCTACTTGCAAGTCTCTCCGACCTTCACAAAAAAAGTTATTCAAGAATATCTCTTTCTCCTATGTGCTTTCATCCCTAACCCTAACCCTAACCCTTCCGAAAGTCGGAGAAGCTCAAGGATGGTACCGATCGATGCGCGCTACCCCATTTAGTGGGGGTAGAGCCTACTTGCAAGTCTCTCCGACCTTCACAAAAAAAGTTATTCAAGAATATCTCCTCAGATTTGGGGGAATTTCGTCGGTCGACCTCTTCCGAAGGTCGTACAAGCTCGGGGATGGTACCAATCGATCCGCAGGACCCAAATTAGTCCAGATGCAACCACTTTTCAAGTCTCTCCGACCTTCACAAAAAAAGTTATTCAAGAATATCTCTTTCTCCTATGTGCTTTCATCCCTAACCCTAACCCTAACCCTTCCGAAAGTCGGAGAAGCTCAAGGATGGTACCGATCGATGCGCGCTACCCCATTTAGTGGGGGTAGAGCCTACTTGCAAGTCTCTCCGACCTTCACAAAAAAAGTTATTCAAGAATATCTCCTCAGATTTGGGGGAATTTCGTCGGTCGACCTCTTCCGAAGGTCGTACAAGCTCGGGGATGGTACCAATCGATCCGCAGGACCCAAATTAGTCCAGATGCAACCACTTTTCAAGTCTCTCCGACCTTCACAAAAAAAGTTATTCAAGAATATCTCTTTCTCCTATGTGCTTTCAGCCCTAACCCTAACCCTAACCCTTCCGAAAGTCGGAGAAGCTCAAGGATGGTACCGATCGATGCGCGCTACCCCATTTAGTGGGGGTAGAGCCTACTTGCAAGTCTCTCCGACCTTCACAAAAAAAGTTATTCAAGAATATCTCCTCAGATTTGGGGGAATTTCGTCGGTCGACCTCTTCCGAAGGTCGTACAAGCTCGGGGATGGTACCAATCGATCCGCAGGACCCAAATTAGTCCAGATGCAACCACTTTCCAAGTCTCTCCGACCTTCACAAAAAAAGTTATTCAAGAATATCTCTTTCTCCTATGTGCTTTCATCCCTAACCCTAACCCTAACCCTTCCGAAAGTCGGAGAAGCTCAAGGATGGTACCGATCGATGCGCGCTACCCCATTTAGTGGGGGTAGAGCCTACTTGCAAGTCTCTCCGACCTTCACAAAAAAAGTTATTCAAGAATATCTCCTCAGATTTGGGGGAATTTCGTCGGTCGACCTCTTCCAAAGGTCGTACAAGCTCGGGGATGGTACCAATCGATCCGCAGGACCCAAATTAGTCCAGATGCAACCACTTTCCAAGTCTCTCCGACCTTCACAAAAAAAGTTATTCAAGAATATCTCTTTCTCCTATGTGCTTTCATCCCTAACCCTAACCCTAACCCTTCCGAAAGTCGGAGAAGCTCAAGGATGGTACCGATCGATGCGCGCTACCCCATTTAGTGGGGGTAGAGCCTACTTGCAAGTCTCTCCGACCTTCACAAAAAAAGTTATTCAAGAATATCTCTTTCTGCTATGTGCTTTCATCCCTAACCCTAACCCTAACCCTTCCGAAAGTCGGAAAAGCTCAAGGATGGTACCGATCTATGCGCGCTACCCCATTTAGTGGGGGTAGAGCCTACTTGCAAGTCTCTCCGACCTTCACAAAAAAAGTTATTCAAGAATATCTCTTTCTCCTATGTGCTTTCATCCCTAACCCTAACCCTAACCCTTTCGAAAGTCGGAGAAGCTCAAGGATGGTACCGATCGATGCGCGCTACCCCATTTAGTGGGGGTAGAGCCTACTTGCAAGTCTCTCCGACCTTCACAAAAAAAGTTATTCAAGAATATCTCTTTCTCCTATGTGCTTTCATCCCTAACCCTAACCCTAACCCTTCCGAAAGTCGGAGAAGCTCAAGGATGGTACCGATCGATGCGCGCTACCCCATTTAGTGGGGGTAGAGCCTACTTGCAAGTCTCTCCGACCTTCACAAAAAAAGTTATTCAAGAATATCTCCTCAGATTTGGGGGAATTTCGTCGGTCGACCTCTTCCAAAGGTCGTACAAGCTCGGGGATGGTACCAATCGATCCGCAGGACCCAAATTAGTCCAGATGCAACCACTTTCCAAGTCTCTCCGACCTTCACAAAAAAAGTTATTCAAGAATATCTCTTTCTCCTATGTGCTTTCATCCCTAACCCTAACCCTAACCCTTCCGAAAGTCGGAGAAGCTCAAGGATGGTACCGATCGATGTGCGCTACCCCATTTAGTGGGGGTAGAGCCTACTTGCAAGTCTCTCCGACCTTCACAAAAAAAGTTATTCAAGAATATCTCTTTCTGCTATGTGCTTTCATCCCTAACCCTAACCCTAACCCTTCCGAAAGTCGGAAAAGCTCAAGGATGGTACCGATCGATGTGCGCTACCCCATTTAGTGGGGGTAGAGCCTACTTGCAAGTCTCTCCGACCTTCACAAAAAAAGTTATTCAAGAATATCTCTTTCTCCTATGTGCTTTCATCCCTAACCCTAACCCTAACCCTTCCGAAAGTCGGAGAAGCTCAAGGATGGTACCGATCGATGCGCGCTACCCCATTTAGTGGGGGTAGAGCCTACTTGCAAGTCTCTCCGACCTTCACAAAAAAAGTTATTCAAGAATATCTCTTTCTCCTATGTGCTTTCATCCCTAACCCTAACCCTAACCCTTCCGAAAGTCGGAGAAGCTCAAGGATGGTACCGATCGATGCGCGCTACCCCATTTAGTGGGGGTAGAGCCTACTTGCAAGTCTCTCCGACCTTCACAAAAAAAGTTATTCAAGAATATCTCCTCAGATTTGGGGGAATTTCGTCGGTCGACCTCTTCCGAAGGTCGTACAAGCTCGGGGATGGTACCAATCGATCCGCAGGACCCAAATTAGTCCAGATGCAACCACTTTCCAAGTCTCTCCGACCTTCACAAAAAAAGTTATTCAAGAATATCTCTTTCTCCTATGTGCTTTCATCCCTAACCCTAACCCTAACCCTTCCGAAAGTCGGAGAAGCTCAAGGATGGTACCGATCGATGCGCGCTACCCCATTTAGTGGGGGTAGAGCCTACTTGCAAGTCTCTCCGACCTTCACAAAAAAAGTTATTCAAGAATATCTCCTCAGATTTGGGGGAATTTCGTCGGTCGACCTCTTCCAAAGGTCGTACAAGCTCGGGGATGGTACCAATCGATCCGCAGGACCCAAATTAGTCCAGATGCAACCACTTTCCAAGTCTCTCCGACCTTCACAAAAAAAGTTATTCAAGAATATCTCTTTCTCCTATGTGCTTTCATCCCTAACCCTAACCCTAACCCTTCCGAAAGTCGGAGAAGCTCAAGGATGGTACCGATCGATGCGCGCTACCCCATTTAGTGGGGGTAGAGCCTACTTGCAAGTCTCTCCGACCTTCACAAAAAAAGTTATTCAAGAATATCTCTTTCTGCTATGTGCTTTCATCCCTAACCCTAACCCTAACCCTTCCGAAAGTCGGAAAAGCTCAAGGATGGTACCGATCGATGCGCGCTACCCCATTTAGTGGGGGTAGAGCCTACTTGCAAGTCTCTCCGACCTTCACAAAAAAAGTTATTCAAGAATATCTCTTTCTCCTATGTGCTTTCATCCCTAACCCTAACCCTAACCCTTTCGAAAGTCGGAGAAGCTCAAGGATGGTACCGATCGATGCGCGCTACCCCATTTAGTGGGGGTAGAGCCTACTTGCAAGTCTCTCCGACCTTCACAAAAAAAGTTATTCAAGAATATCTCTTTCTCCTATGTGCTTTCATCCCTAACCCTAACCCTAACCCTTCCGAAAGTCGGAGAAGCTCAAGGATGGTACCGATCGATGCGCGCTACCCCATTTAGTGGGGGTAGAGCCTACTTGCAAGTCTCTCCGACCTTCACAAAAAAAGTTATTCAAGAATATCTCCTCAGATTTGGGGGAATTTCGTCGGTCGACCTCTTCCAAAGGTCGTACAAGCTCGGGGATGGTACCAATCGATCCGCAGGACCCAAATTAGTCCAGATGCAACCACTTTCCAAGTCTCTCCGACCTTCACAAAAAAAGTTATTCAAGAATATCTCTTTCTCCTATGTGCTTTCATCCCTAACCCTAACCCTAACCCTTCCGAAAGTCGGAGAAGCTCAAGGATGGTACCGATCGATGTGCGCTACCCCATTTAGTGGGGGTAGAGCCTACTTGCAAGTCTCTCCGACCTTCACAAAAAAAGTTATTCAAGAATATCTCTTTCTGCTATGTGCTTTCATCCCTAACCCTAACCCTAACCCTTCCGAAAGTCGGAAAAGCTCAAGGATGGTACCGATCGATGTGCGCTACCCCATTTAGTGGGGGTAGAGCCTACTTGCAAGTCTCTCCGACCTTCACAAAAAAAGTTATTCAAGAATATCTCTTTCTCCTATGTGCTTTCAGCCCTAACCCTAACCCTAACCCTTCCGAAAGTCGGAGAAGCTCAAGGATGGTACCGATCGATGCGCGCTACCCCATTTAGTGGGGGTAGAGCCTACTTGCAAGTCTCTCCGACCTTCACAAAAAAAGTTATTCAAGAATATCTCCTCAGATTTGGGGGAATTTCGTCGGTCGACCTCTTCCGAAGGTCGTACAAGCTCGGGGATGGTACCAATCGATCCGCAGGACCCAAATTAGTCCAGATGCAACCACTTTCCAAGTCTCTCCGACCTTCACAAAAAAAGTTATTCAAGAATATCTCTTTCTCCTATGTGCTTTCATCCCTAACCCTAACCCTAACCCTTCCGAAAGTCGGAGAAGCTCAAGGATGGTACCGATCGATGCGCGCTACCCCATTTAGTGGGGGTAGAGCCTACTTGCAAGTCTCTCCGACCTTCACAAAAAAAGTTATTCAAGAATATCTCCTCAGATTTGGGGGAATTTCGTCGGTCGACCTCTTCCAAAGGTCGTACAAGCTCGGGGATGGTACCAATCGATCCGCAGGACCCAAATTAGTCCAGATGCAACCACTTTCCAAGTCTCTCCGACCTTCACAAAAAAAGTTATTCAAGAATATCTCTTTCTCCTATGTGCTTTCATCCCTAACCCTAACCCTAACCCTTCCGAAAGTCGGAGAAGCTCAAGGATGGTACCGATCGATGCGCGCTACCCCATTTAGTGGGGGTAGAGCCTACTTGCAAGTCTCTCCGACCTTCACAAAAAAAGTTATTCAAGAATATCTCTTTCTGCTATGTGCTTTCATCCCTAACCCTAACCCTAACCCTTCCGAAAGTCGGAAAAGCTCAAGGATGGTACCGATCTATGCGCGCTACCCCATTTAGTGGGGGTAGAGCCTACTTGCAAGTCTCTCCGACCTTCACAAAAAAAGTTATTCAAGAATATCTCTTTCTCCTATGTGCTTTCATCCCTAACCCTAACCCTAACCCTTTCGAAAGTCGGAGAAGCTCAAGGATGGTACCGATCGATGCGCGCTACCCCATTTAGTGGGGGTAGAGCCTACTTGCAAGTCTCTCCGACCTTCACAAAAAAAGTTATTCAAGAATATCTCTTTCTCCTATGTGCTTTCATCCCTAACCCTAACCCTAACCCTTCCGAAAGTCGGAGAAGCTCAAGGATGGTACCGATCGATGCGCGCTACCCCATTTAGTGGGGGTAGAGCCTACTTGCAAGTCTCTCCGACCTTCACAAAAAAAGTTATTCAAGAATATCTCCTCAGATTTGGGGGAATTTCGTCGGTCGACCTCTTCCAAAGGTCGTACAAGCTCGGGGATGGTACCAATCGATCCGCAGGACCCAAATTAGTCCAGATGCAACCACTTTCCAAGTCTCTCCGACCTTCACAAAAAAAGTTATTCAAGAATATCTCTTTCTCCTATGTGCTTTCATCCCTAACCCTAACCCTAACCCTTCCGAAAGTCGGAGAAGCTCAAGGATGGTACCGATCGATGTGCGCTACCCCATTTAGTGGGGGTAGAGCCTACTTGCAAGTCTCTCCGACCTTCACAAAAAAAGTTATTCAAGAATATCTCTTTCTGCTATGTGCTTTCATCCCTAACCCTAACCCTAACCCTTCCGAAAGTCGGAAAAGCTCAAGGATGGTACCGATCGATGTGCGCTACCCCATTTAGTGGGGGTAGAGCCTACTTGCAAGTCTCTCCGACCTTCACAAAAAAAGTTATTCAAGAATATCTCTTTCTCCTATGTGCTTTCATCCCTAACCCTAACCCTAACCCTTCCGAAAGTCGGAGAAGCTCAAGGATGGTACCGATCGATGCGCGCTACCCCATTTAGTGGGGGTAGAGCCTACTTGCAAGTCTCTCCGACCTTCACAAAAAAAGTTATTCAAGAATATCTCCTCAGATTTGGGGGAATTTCGTCGGTCGACCTCTTCCGAAGGTCGTACAAGCTCGGGGATGGTACCAATCGATCCGCAGGACCCAAATTAGTCCAGATGCAACCACTTTTCAAGTCTCTCCGACCTTCACAAAAAAAGTTATTCAAGAATATCTCTTTCTCTTATGTGCTTTCATCCCTAACCCTAACCCTAACCCTTCCGAAAGTCGGAGAAGCTCAAGGATGGTACCGATCGATGCGCGCTACCCCATTTAGTGGGGGTAGAGCCTACTTGCAAGTCTCTCCGACCTTCACAAAAAAAGTTATTCAAGAATATCTCCTCAGATTTGGGGGAATTTCGTCGGTCGACCTCTTCCGAAGGTCGTACAAGCTCGGGGATGGTACCAATCGATCCGCAGGACCCAAATTAGTCCAGATGCAACCACTTTTCAAGTCTCTCCGACCTTCACAAAAAAAGTTATTCAAGAATATCTCTTTCTCCTATGTGCTTTCATCCCTAACCCTAACCCTAACCCTTCCGAAAGTCGGAGAAGCTCAAGGATGGTACCGATCGATGCGCGCTACCCCATTTAGTGGGGGTAGAGCCTACTTGCAAGTCTCTCCGACCTTCACAAAAAAAGTTATTCAAGAATATCTCTTTCTCCTATGTGCTTTCATCCCTAACCCTAACCCTAACCCTTCCGAAAGTCGGAGAAGCTCAAGGATGGTACCGATCGATGCGCGCTACCCCATTTAGTGGGGGTAGAGCCTACTTGCAAGTCTCTCCGACCTTCACAAAAAAAGTTATTCAAGAATATCTCCTCAGATTTGGGGGAATTTCGTCGGTCGACCTCTTCCGAAGGTCGTACAAGCTCGGGGATGGTACCAATCGATCCGCAGGACCCAAATTAGTCCAGATGCAACCACTTTCCAAGTCTCTCCGACCTTCACAAAAAAAGTTATTCAAGAATATCTCTTTCTCCTATGTGCTTTCATCCCTAACCCTAACCCTAACCCTTCCGAAAGTCGGAGAAGCTCAAGGATGGTACCGATCGATGCGCGCTACCCCATTTAGTGGGGGTAGAGCCTACTTGCAAGTCTCTCCGACCTTCACAAAAAAAGTTATTCAAGAATATCTCCTCAGATTTGGGGGAATTTCGTCGGTCGACCTCTTCCAAAGGTCGTACAAGCTCGGGGATGGTACCAATCGATCCGCAGGACCCAAATTAGTCCAGATGCAACCACTTTCCAAGTCTCTCCGACCTTCACAAAAAAAGTTATTCAAGAATATCTCTTTCTCCTATGTGCTTTCATCCCTAACCCTAACCCTAACCCTTCCGAAAGTCGGAGAAGCTCAAGGATGGTACCGATCGATGCGCGCTACCCCATTTAGTGGGGGTAGAGCCTACTTGCAAGTCTCTCCGACCTTCACAAAAAAAGTTATTCAAGAATATCTCTTTCTGCTATGTGCTTTCATCCCTAACCCTAACCCTAACCCTTCCGAAAGTCGGAAAAGCTCAAGGATGGTACCGATCGATGCGCGCTACCCCATTTAGTGGGGGTAGAGCCTACTTGCAAGTCTCTCCGACCTTCACAAAAAAAGTTATTCAAGAATATCTCTTTCTCCTATGTGCTTTCATCCCTAACCCTAACCCTAACCCTTTCGAAAGTCGGAGAAGCTCAAGGATGGTACCGATCGATGCGCGCTACCCCATTTAGTGGGGGTAGAGCCTACTTGCAAGTCTCTCCGACCTTCACAAAAAAAGTTATTCAAGAATATCTCTTTCTCCTATGTGCTTTCATCCCTAACCCTAACCCTAACCCTTCCGAAAGTCGGAGAAGCTCAAGGATGGTACCGATCGATGCGCGCTACCCCATTTAGTGGGGGTAGAGCCTACTTGCAAGTCTCTCCGACCTTCACAAAAAAAGTTATTCAAGAATATCTCCTCAGATTTGGGGGAATTTCGTCGGTCGACCTCTTCCAAAGGTCGTACAAGCTCGGGGATGGTACCAATCGATCCGCAGGACCCAAATTAGTCCAGATGCAACCACTTTCCAAGTCTCTCCGACCTTCACAAAAAAAGTTATTCAAGAATATCTCTTTCTCCTATGTGCTTTCATCCCTAACCCTAACCCTAACCCTTCCGAAAGTCGGAGAAGCTCAAGGATGGTACCGATCGATGTGCGCTACCCCATTTAGTGGGGGTAGAGCCTACTTGCAAGTCTCTCCGACCTTCACAAAAAAAGTTATTCAAGAATATCTCTTTCTGCTATGTGCTTTCATCCCTAACCCTAACCCTAACCCTTCCGAAAGTCGGAAAAGCTCAAGGATGGTACCGATCGATGTGCGCTACCCCATTTAGTGGGGGTAGAGCCTACTTGCAAGTCTCTCCGACCTTCACAAAAAAAGTTATTCAAGAATATCTCTTTCTCCTATGTGCTTTCAGCCCTAACCCTAACCCTAACCCTTCCGAAAGTCGGAGAAGCTCAAGGATGGTACCGATCGATGCGCGCTACCCCATTTAGTGGGGGTAGAGCCTACTTGCAAGTCTCTCCGACCTTCACAAAAAAAGTTATTCAAGAATATCTCCTCAGATTTGGGGGAATTTCGTCGGTCGACCTCTTCCGAAGGTCGTACAAGCTCGGGGATGGTACCAATCGATCCGCAGGACCCAAATTAGTCCAGATGCAACCACTTTCCAAGTCTCTCCGACCTTCACAAAAAAAGTTATTCAAGAATATCTCTTTCTCCTATGTGCTTTCATCCCTAACCCTAACCCTAACCCTTCCGAAAGTCGGAGAAGCTCAAGGATGGTACCGATCGATGCGCGCTACCCCATTTAGTGGGGGTAGAGCCTACTTGCAAGTCTCTCCGACCTTCACAAAAAAAGTTATTCAAGAATATCTCCTCAGATTTGGGGGAATTTCGTCGGTCGACCTCTTCCAAAGGTCGTACAAGCTCGGGGATGGTACCAATCGATCCGCAGGACCCAAATTAGTCCAGATGCAACCACTTTCCAAGTCTCTCCGACCTTCACAAAAAAAGTTATTCAAGAATATCTCTTTCTCCTATGTGCTTTCATCCCTAACCCTAACCCTAACCCTTCCGAAAGTCGGAGAAGCTCAAGGATGGTACCGATCGATGCGCGCTACCCCATTTAGTGGGGGTAGAGCCTACTTGCAAGTCTCTCCGACCTTCACAAAAAAAGTTATTCAAGAATATCTCTTTCTGCTATGTGCTTTCATCCCTAACCCTAACCCTAACCCTTCCGAAAGTCGGAAAAGCTCAAGGATGGTACCGATCTATGCGCGCTACCCCATTTAGTGGGGGTAGAGCCTACTTGCAAGTCTCTCCGACCTTCACAAAAAAAGTTATTCAAGAATATCTCTTTCTCCTATGTGCTTTCATCCCTAACCCTAACCCTAACCCTTTCGAAAGTCGGAGAAGCTCAAGGATGGTACCGATCGATGCGCGCTACCCCATTTAGTGGGGGTAGAGCCTACTTGCAAGTCTCTCCGACCTTCACAAAAAAAGTTATTCAAGAATATCTCTTTCTCCTATGTGCTTTCATCCCTAACCCTAACCCTAACCCTTCCGAAAGTCGGAGAAGCTCAAGGATGGTACCGATCGATGCGCGCTACCCCATTTAGTGGGGGTAGAGCCTACTTGCAAGTCTCTCCGACCTTCACAAAAAAAGTTATTCAAGAATATCTCCTCAGATTTGGGGGAATTTCGTCGGTCGACCTCTTCCAAAGGTCGTACAAGCTCGGGGATGGTACCAATCGATCCGCAGGACCCAAATTAGTCCAGATGCAACCACTTTCCAAGTCTCTCCGACCTTCACAAAAAAAGTTATTCAAGAATATCTCTTTCTCCTATGTGCTTTCATCCCTAACCCTAACCCTAACCCTTCCGAAAGTCGGAGAAGCTCAAGGATGGTACCGATCGATGTGCGCTACCCCATTTAGTGGGGGTAGAGCCTACTTGCAAGTCTCTCCGACCTTCACAAAAAAAGTTATTCAAGAATATCTCTTTCTGCTATGTGCTTTCATCCCTAACCCTAACCCTAACCCTTCCGAAAGTCGGAAAAGCTCAAGGATGGTACCGATCGATGTGCGCTACCCCATTTAGTGGGGGTAGAGCCTACTTGCAAGTCTCTCCGACCTTCACAAAAAAAGTTATTCAAGAATATCTCTTTCTCCTATGTGCTTTCATCCCTAACCCTAACCCTAACCCTTCCGAAAGTCGGAGAAGCTCAAGGATGGTACCGATCGATGCGCGCTACCCCATTTAGTGGGGGTAGAGCCTACTTGCAAGTCTCTCCGACCTTCACAAAAAAAGTTATTCAAGAATATCTCCTCAGATTTGGGGGAATTTCGTCGGTCGACCTCTTCCGAAGGTCGTACAAGCTCGGGGATGGTACCAATCGATCCGCAGGACCCAAATTAGTCCAGATGCAACCACTTTTCAAGTCTCTCCGACCTTCACAAAAAAAGTTATTCAAGAATATCTCTTTCTCTTATGTGCTTTCATCCCTAACCCTAACCCTAACCCTTCCGAAAGTCGGAGAAGCTCAAGGATGGTACCGATCGATGCGCGCTACCCCATTTAGTGGGGGTAGAGCCTACTTGCAAGTCTCTCCGACCTTCACAAAAAAAGTTATTCAAGAATATCTCCTCAGATTTGGGGGAATTTCGTCGGTCGACCTCTTCCGAAGGTCGTACAAGCTCGGGGATGGTACCAATCGATCCGCAGGACCCAAATTAGTCCAGATGCAACCACTTTTCAAGTCTCTCCGACCTTCACAAAAAAAGTTATTCAAGAATATCTCTTTCTCCTATGTGCTTTCATCCCTAACCCTAACCCTAACCCTTCCGAAAGTCGGAGAAGCTCAAGGATGGTACCGATCGATGCGCGCTACCCCATTTAGTGGGGGTAGAGCCTACTTGCAAGTCTCTCCGACCTTCACAAAAAAAGTTATTCAAGAATATCTCTTTCTCCTATGTGCTTTCATCCCTAACCCTAACCCTAACCCTTCCGAAAGTCGGAGAAGCTCAAGGATGGTACCGATCGATGCGCGCTACCCCATTTAGTGGGGGTAGAGCCTACTTGCAAGTCTCTCCGACCTTCACAAAAAAAGTTATTCAAGAATATCTCCTCAGATTTGGGGGAATTTCGTCGGTCGACCTCTTCCGAAGGTCGTACAAGCTCGGGGATGGTACCAATCGATCCGCAGGACCCAAATTAGTCCAGATGCAACCACTTTCCAAGTCTCTCCGACCTTCACAAAAAAAGTTATTCAAGAATATCTCTTTCTCCTATGTGCTTTCATCCCTAACCCTAACCCTAACCCTTCCGAAAGTCGGAGAAGCTCAAGGATGGTACCGATCGATGCGCGCTACCCCATTTAGTGGGGGTAGAGCCTACTTGCAAGTCTCTCCGACCTTCACAAAAAAAGTTATTCAAGAATATCTCCTCAGATTTGGGGGAATTTCGTCGGTCGACCTCTTCCGAAGGTCGTACAAGCTCGGGGATGGTACCAATCGATCCGCAGGACCCAAATTAGTCCAGATGCAACCACTTTCCAAGTCTCTCCGACCTTCACAAAAAAAGTTATTCAAGAATATCTCTTTCTCCTATGTGCTTTCATCCCTAACCCTAACCCTAACCCTTCCGAAAGTCGGAGAAGCTCAAGGATGGTACCGATCGATGCGCGCTACCCCATTTAGTGGGGGTAGAGCCTACTTGCAAGTCTCTCCGACCTTCACAAAAAAAGTTATTCAAGAATATCTCTTTCTCCTATGTGCTTTCATCCCTAACCCTAACCCTAACCCTTCCGAAAGTCGGAGAAGCTCAAGGATGGTACCGATCGATGCGCGCTACCCCATTTAGTGGGGGTAGAGCCTACTTGCAAGTCTCTCCGACCTTCACAAAAAAAGTTATTCAAGAATATCTCCTCAGATTTGGGGGAATTTCGTCGGTCGACCTCTTCCGAAGGTCGTACAAGCTCGGGGATGGTACCAATCGATCCGCAGGACCCAAATTAGTCCAGATGCAACCACTTTCCAAGTCTCTCCGACCTTCACAAAAAAAGTTATTCAAGAATATCTCTTTCTCCTATGTGCTTTCATCCCTAACCCTAACCCTAACCCTTCCGAAAGTCGGAGAAGCTCAAGGATGGTACCGATCGATGCGCGCTACCCCATTTAGTGGGGGTAGAGCCTACTTGCAAGTCTCTCCGACCTTCACAAAAAAAGTTATTCAAGAATATCTCTTTCTCCTATGTGCTTTCATCCCTAACCCTAACCCTAACCCTTCCGAAAGTCGGAGAAGCTCAAGGATGGTACCGATCGATGCGCGCTACCCCATTTAGTGGGGGTAGAGCCTACTTGCAAGTCTCTCCGACCTTCACAAAAAAAGTTATTCAAGAATATCTCCTCAGATTTGGGGGAATTTCGTCGGTCGACCTCTTCCGAAGGTCGTACAAGCTCGGGGATGGTACCAATCGATCCGCAGGACCCAAATTAGTCCAGATGCAACCACTTTCCAAGTCTCTCCGACCTTCACAAAAAAAGTTATTCAAGAATATCTCTTTCTCCTATGTGCTTTCATCCCTAACCCTAACCCTAACCCTTCCGAAAGTCGGAGAAGCTCAAGGATGGTACCGATCGATGCGCGCTACCCCATTTAGTGGGGGTAGAGCCTACTTGCAAG
This sequence comes from Limanda limanda, assembly GCF_963576545.1. Classification (NCBI taxonomy): domain Eukaryota; kingdom Metazoa; phylum Chordata; class Actinopteri; order Pleuronectiformes; family Pleuronectidae; genus Limanda; species Limanda limanda. The sequence continues at coordinate 53,768 of NW_026870520.1, forward strand.
TCTCTCCGACCTTCACAAAAAAAGTTATTCAAGAATATCTCCTCAGATTTGGGGGAATTTCGTCGGTCGACCTCTTCCGAAGGTCGTACAAGCTCGGGGATGGTACCAATCGATCCGCAGGACCCAAATTAGTCCAGATGCAACCACTTTCCAAGTCTCTCCGACCTTCACAAAAAAAGTTATTCAAGAATATCTCTTTCTCCTATGTGCTTTCATCCCTAACCCTAACCCTAACCCTTCCGAAAGTCGGAGAAGCTCAAGGATGGTACCGATCGATGCGCGCTACCCCATTTAGTGGGGGTAGAGCCTACTTGCAAGTCTCTCCGACCTTCACAAAAAAAGTTATTCAAGAATATCTCTTTCTCCTATGTGCTTTCATCCCTAACCCTAACCCTAACCCTTCCGAAAGTCGGAGAAGCTCAAGGATGGTACCGATCGATGCGCGCTACCCCATTTAGTGGGGGTAGAGCCTACTTGCAAGTCTCTCCGACCTTCACAAAAAAAGTTATTCAAGAATATCTCTTTCTCCTATGTGCTTTCATCCCTAACCCTAACCCTAACCCTTCCGAAAGTCGGAGAAGCTCAAGGATGGTACCGATCGATGCGCGCTACCCCATTTAGTGGGGGTAGAGCCTACTTGCAAGTCTCTCCGACCTTCACAAAAAAAGTTATTCAAGAATATCTCCTCAGATTTGGGGGAATTTCGTCGGTCGACCTCTTCCGAAGGTCGTACAAGCTCGGGGATGGTACCAATCGATCCGCAGGACCCAAATTAGTCCAGATGCAACCACTTTCCAAGTCTCTCCGACCTTCACAAAAAAAGTTATTCAAGAATATCTCTTTCTCCTATGTGCTTTCATCCCTAACCCTAACCCTAACCCTTCCGAAAGTCGGAGAAGCTCAAGGATGGTACCGATCGATGCGCGCTACCCCATTTAGTGGGGGTAGAGCCTACTTGCAAGTCTCTCCGACCTTCACAAAAAAAGTTATTCAAGAATATCTCCTCAGATTTGGGGGAATTTCGTCGGTCGACCTCTTCCAAAGGTCGTACAAGCTCGGGGATGGTACCAATCGATCCGCAGGACCCAAATTAGTCCAGATGCAACCACTTTCCAAGTCTCTCCGACCTTCACAAAAAAAGTTATTCAAGAATATCTCTTTCTCCTATGTGCTTTCATCCCTAACCCTAACCCTAACCCTTCCGAAAGTCGGAGAAGCTCAAGGATGGTACCGATCGATGCGCGCTACCCCATTTAGTGGGGGTAGAGCCTACTTGCAAGTCTCTCCGACCTTCACAAAAAAAGTTATTCAAGAATATCTCTTTCTGCTATGTGCTTTCATCCCTAACCCTAACCCTAACCCTTCCGAAAGTCGGAAAAGCTCAAGGATGGTACCGATCGATGCGCGCTACCCCATTTAGTGGGGGTAGAGCCTACTTGCAAGTCTCTCCGACCTTCACAAAAAAAGTTATTCAAGAATATCTCTTTCTCCTATGTGCTTTCATCCCTAACCCTAACCCTAACCCTTTCGAAAGTCGGAGAAGCTCAAGGATGGTACCGATCGATGCGCGCTACCCCATTTAGTGGGGGTAGAGCCTACTTGCAAGTCTCTCCGACCTTCACAAAAAAAGTTATTCAAGAATATCTCTTTCTCCTATGTGCTTTCATCCCTAACCCTAACCCTAACCCTTCCGAAAGTCGGAGAAGCTCAAGGATGGTACCGATCGATGCGCGCTACCCCATTTAGTGGGGGTAGAGCCTACTTGCAAGTCTCTCCGACCTTCACAAAAAAAGTTATTCAAGAATATCTCCTCAGATTTGGGGGAATTTCGTCGGTCGACCTCTTCCAAAGGTCGTACAAGCTCGGGGATGGTACCAATCGATCCGCAGGACCCAAATTAGTCCAGATGCAACCACTTTCCAAGTCTCTCCGACCTTCACAAAAAAAGTTATTCAAGAATATCTCTTTCTCCTATGTGCTTTCATCCCTAACCCTAACCCTAACCCTTCCGAAAGTCGGAGAAGCTCAAGGATGGTACCGATCGATGTGCGCTACCCCATTTAGTGGGGGTAGAGCCTACTTGCAAGTCTCTCCGACCTTCACAAAAAAAGTTATTCAAGAATATCTCTTTCTGCTATGTGCTTTCATCCCTAACCCTAACCCTAACCCTTCCGAAAGTCGGAAAAGCTCAAGGATGGTACCGATCGATGTGCGCTACCCCATTTAGTGGGGGTAGAGCCTACTTGCAAGTCTCTCCGACCTTCACAAAAAAAGTTATTCAAGAATATCTCTTTCTCCTATGTGCTTTCATCCCTAACCCTAACCCTAACCCTTCCGAAAGTCGGAGAAGCTCAAGGATGGTACCGATCGATGCGCGCTACCCCATTTAGTGGGGGTAGAGCCTACTTGCAAGTCTCTCCGACCTTCACAAAAAAAGTTATTCAAGAATATCTCCTCAGATTTGGGGGAATTTCGTCGGTCGACCTCTTCCGAAGGTCGTACAAGCTCGGGGATGGTACCAATCGATCCGCAGGACCCAAATTAGTCCAGATGCAACCACTTTTCAAGTCTCTCCGACCTTCACAAAAAAAGTTATTCAAGAATATCTCTTTCTCTTATGTGCTTTCATCCCTAACCCTAACCCTAACCCTTCCGAAAGTCGGAGAAGCTCAAGGATGGTACCGATCGATGCGCGCTACCCCATTTAGTGGGGGTAGAGCCTACTTGCAAGTCTCTCCGACCTTCACAAAAAAAGTTATTCAAGAATATCTCCTCAGATTTGGGGGAATTTCGTCGGTCGACCTCTTCCGAAGGTCGTACAAGCTCGGGGATGGTACCAATCGATCCGCAGGACCCAAATTAGTCCAGATGCAACCACTTTTCAAGTCTCTCCGACCTTCACAAAAAAAGTTATTCAAGAATATCTCTTTCTCCTATGTGCTTTCATCCCTAACCCTAACCCTAACCCTTCCGAAAGTCGGAGAAGCTCAAGGATGGTACCGATCGATGCGCGCTACCCCATTTAGTGGGGGTAGAGCCTACTTGCAAGTCTCTCCGACCTTCACAAAAAAAGTTATTCAAGAATATCTCTTTCTCCTATGTGCTTTCATCCCTAACCCTAACCCTAACCCTTCCGAAAGTCGGAGAAGCTCAAGGATGGTACCGATCGATGCGCGCTACCCCATTTAGTGGGGGTAGAGCCTACTTGCAAGTCTCTCCGACCTTCACAAAAAAAGTTATTCAAGAATATCTCCTCAGATTTGGGGGAATTTCGTCGGTCGACCTCTTCCGAAGGTCGTACAAGCTCGGGGATGGTACCAATCGATCCGCAGGACCCAAATTAGTCCAGATGCAACCACTTTCCAAGTCTCTCCGACCTTCACAAAAAAAGTTATTCAAGAATATCTCTTTCTCCTATGTGCTTTCATCCCTAACCCTAACCCTAACCCTTCCGAAAGTCGGAGAAGCTCAAGGATGGTACCGATCGATGCGCGCTACCCCATTTAGTGGGGGTAGAGCCTACTTGCAAGTCTCTCCGACCTTCACAAAAAAAGTTATTCAAGAATATCTCCTCAGATTTGGGGGAATTTCGTCGGTCGACCTCTTCCGAAGGTCGTACAAGCTCGGGGATGGTACCAATCGATCCGCAGGACCCAAATTAGTCCAGATGCAACCACTTTCCAAGTCTCTCCGACCTTCACAAAAAAAGTTATTCAAGAATATCTCTTTCTCCTATGTGCTTTCATCCCTAACCCTAACCCTAACCCTTCCGAAAGTCGGAGAAGCTCAAGGATGGTACCGATCGATGCGCGCTACCCCATTTAGTGGGGGTAGAGCCTACTTGCAAGTCTCTCCGACCTTCACAAAAAAAGTTATTCAAGAATATCTCTTTCTCCTATGTGCTTTCATCCCTAACCCTAACCCTAACCCTTCCGAAAGTCGGAGAAGCTCAAGGATGGTACCGATCGATGCGCGCTACCCCATTTAGTGGGGGTAGAGCCTACTTGCAAGTCTCTCCGACCTTCACAAAAAAAGTTATTCAAGAATATCTCTTTCTCCTATGTGCTTTCATCCCTAACCCTAACCCTAACCCTTCCGAAAGTCGGAGAAGCTCAAGGATGGTACCGATCGATGCGCGCTACCCCATTTAGTGGGGGTAGAGCCTACTTGCAAGTCTCTCCGACCTTCACAAAAAAAGTTATTCAAGAATATCTCCTCAGATTTGGGGGAATTTCGTCGGTCGACCTCTTCCGAAGGTCGTACAAGCTCGGGGATGGTACCAATCGATCCGCAGGACCCAAATTAGTCCAGATGCAACCACTTTCCAAGTCTCTCCGACCTTCACAAAAAAAGTTATTCAAGAATATCTCTTTCTCCTATGTGCTTTCATCCCTAACCCTAACCCTAACCCTTCCGAAAGTCGGAGAAGCTCAAGGATGGTACCGATCGATGCGCGCTACCCCATTTAGTGGGGGTAGAGCCTACTTGCAAGTCTCTCCGACCTTCACAAAAAAAGTTATTCAAGAATATCTCCTCAGATTTGGGGGAATTTCGTCGGTCGACCTCTTCCGAAGGTCGTACAAGCTCGGGGATGGTACCAATCGATCCGCAGGACCCAAATTAGTCCAGATGCAACCACTTTCCAAGTCTCTCCGACCTTCACAAAAAAAGTTATTCAAGAATATCTCTTTCTCCTATGTGCTTTCATCCCTAACCCTAACCCTAACCCTTCCGAAAGTCGGAGAAGCTCAAGGATGGTACCGATCGATGCGCGCTACCCCATTTAGTGGGGGTAGAGCCTACTTGCAAGTCTCTCCGACCTTCACAAAAAAAGTTATTCAAGAATATCTCTTTCTCCTATGTGCTTTCATCCCTAACCCTAACCCTAACCCTTCCGAAAGTCGGAGAAGCTCAAGGATGGTACCGATCGATGCGCGCTACCCCATTTAGTGGGGGTAGAGCCTACTTGCAAGTCTCTCCGACCTTCACAAAAAAAGTTATTCAAGAATATCTCTTTCTCCTATGTGCTTTCATCCCTAACCCTAACCCTAACCCTTCCGAAAGTCGGAGAAGCTCAAGGATGGTACCGATCGATGCGCGCTACCCATTTAGTGGGGGTAGAGCCTACTTGCAAGTCTCTCCGACCTTCACAAAAAAAGTTATTCAAGAATATCTCCTCAGATTTGGGGGAATTTCGTCGGTCGACCTCTTCCGAAGGTCGTACAAGCTCGGGGATGGTACCAATCGATCCGCAGGACCCAAATTAGTCCAGATGCAACCACTTTCCAAGTCTCTCCGACCTTCACAAAAAAAGTTATTCAAGAATATCTCTTTCTCCTATGTGCTTTCATCCCTAACCCTAACCCTAACCCTTCCGAAAGTCGGAGAAGCTCAAGGATGGTACCGATCGATGCGCGCTACCCCATTTAGTGGGGGTAGAGCCTACTTGCAAGTCTCTCCGACCTTCACAAAAAAAGTTATTCAAGAATATCTCCTCAGATTTGGGGGAATTTCGTCGGTCGACCTCTTCCGAAGGTCGTACAAGCTCGGGGATGGTACCAATCGATCCGCAGGACCCAAATTAGTCCAGATGCAACCACTTTCCAAGTCTCTCCGACCTTCACAAAAAAAGTTATTCAAGAATATCTCTTTCTCCTATGTGCTTTCATCCCTAACCCTAACCCTAACCCTTCCGAAAGTCGGAGAAGCTCAAGGATGGTACCGATCGATGCGCGCTACCCCATTTAGTGGGGGTAGAGCCTACTTGCAAGTCTCTCCGACCTTCACAAAAAAAGTTATTCAAGAATATCTCTTTCTCCTATGTGCTTTCATCCCTAACCCTAACCCTAACCCTTCCGAAAGTCGGAGAAGCTCAAGGATGGTACGGATCGATGCGCGCTACCCCATTTAGTGGGGGTAGAGCCTACTTGCAAGTCTCTCCGACCTTCACAAAAAAAGTTATTCAAGAATATCTCTTTCTCCTATGTGCTTTCATCCCTAACCCTAACCCTTCCGAAAGTCGGAGAAGCTCAAGGATGGTACCGATCGATGTGCGCTACCCCATTTAGTGGGGGTAGAGCCTACTTGCAAGTCTCTCCGACCTTCACAAAAAAAGTTATTCAAGAATATCTCCTCAGATTTGGGGGAATTTCGTCGGTCGACCTCTTCCGAAGGTCGTACAAGCTCGGGGATGGTACCAATCGATCCGCAGGACCCAAATTAGTCCAGATGCAACCACTTTCCAAGTCTCTCCGACCTTCACAAAAAAAGTTATTCAAGAATATCTCTTTCTCCTATGTGCTTTCATCCCTAACCCTAACCCTAACCCTTCCGAAAGTCGGAGAAGCTCAAGGATGGTACCGATCGATGCGCGCTACCCCATTTAGTGGGGGTAGAGCCTACTTGCAAGTCTCTCCGACCTTCACAAAAAAAGTTATTCAAGAATATCTCTTTCTCCTATGTGCTTTCATCCCTAACCCTAACCCTAACCCTTCCGAAAGTCGGAGAAGCTCAAGGATGGTACCGATCGATGCGCGCTACCCCATTTAGTGGGGGTAGAGCCTACTTGCAAGTCTCTCCGACCTTCACAAAAAAAGTTATTCAAGAATATCTCTTTCTCCTATGTGCTTTCATCCCTAACCCTAACCCTAACCCTTCCGAAAGTCGGAGAAGCTCAAGGATGGTACCGATCGATGCGCGCTACCCATTTAGTGGGGGTAGAGCCTACTTGCAAGTCTCTCCGACCTTCACAAAAAAAGTTATTCAAGAATATCTCCTCAGATTTGGGGGAATTTCGTCGGTCGACCTCTTCCGAAGGTCGTACAAGCTCGGGGATGGTACCAATCGATCCGCAGGACCCAAATTAGTCCAGATGCAACCACTTTCCAAGTCTCTCCGACCTTCACAAAAAAAGTTATTCAAGAATATCTCTTTCTCCTATGTGCTTTCATCCCTAACCCTAACCCTAACCCTTCCGAAAGTCGGAGAAGCTCAAGGATGGTACCGATCGATGCGCGCTACCCCATTTAGTGGGGGTAGAGCCTACTTGCAAGTCTCTCCGACCTTCACAAAAAAAGTTATTCAAGAATATCTCCTCAGATTTGGGGGAATTTCGTCGGTCGACCTCTTCCGAAGGTCGTACAAGCTCGGGGATGGTACCAATCGATCCGCAGGACCCAAATTAGTCCAGATGCAACCACTTTCCAAGTCTCTCCGACCTTCACAAAAAAAGTTATTCAAGAATATCTCTTTCTCCTATGTGCTTTCATCCCTAACCCTAACCCTAACCCTTCCGAAAGTCGGAGAAGCTCAAGGATGGTACCGATCGATGCGCGCTACCCCATTTAGTGGGGGTAGAGCCTACTTGCAAGTCTCTCCGACCTTCACAAAAAAAGTTATTCAAGAATATCTCTTTCTCCTATGTGCTTTCATCCCTAACCCTAACCCTAACCCTTCCGAAAGTCGGAGAAGCTCAAGGATGGTACGGATCGATGCGCGCTACCCCATTTAGTGGGGGTAGAGCCTACTTGCAAGTCTCTCCGACCTTCACAAAAAAAGTTATTCAAGAATATCTCTTTCTCCTATGTGCTTTCATCCCTAACCCTAACCCTTCCGAAAGTCGGAGAAGCTCAAGGATGGTACCGATCGATGTGCGCTACCCCATTTAGTGGGGGTAGAGCCTACTTGCAAGTCTCTCCGACCTTCACAAAAAAAGTTATTCAAGAATATCTCCTCAGATTTGGGGGAATTTCGTCGGTCGACCTCTTCCGAAGGTCGTACAAGCTCGGGGATGGTACCAATCGATCCGCAGGACCCAAATTAGTCCAGATGCAACCACTTTTAAAGTCTCTCCGACCTTCACAAAAAAAGTTATTCAAGAATATCTCTTTCTCCTATGTGCTTTCATCCCTAACCCTAACCCTAACCCTTCCGAAAGTCGGAGAAGCTCAAGGATGGTACCGATCGATGCGCGCTACCCCATTTAGTGGGGGTAGAGCCTACTTGCAAGTCTCTCCGACCTTCACAAAAAAAGTTATTCAAGAATATCTCTTTCTGCTATGTGCTTTCATCCCTAACCCTAACCCTAACCCTTCCGAAAGTCGGAGAAGCTCAAGGATGGTACCGATCGATGTGCGCTACCCCATTTAGTGGGGGTAGAGCCTACTTGCAAGTCTCTCCGACCTTCACAAAAAAAGTTATTCAAGAATATCTCTTTCTCCTATGTGCTTTCATCCCTAACCCTAACCCTAACCCTTCCGAAAGTCGGAGAAGCTCAAGGATGGTACCGATCGATGCGCGCTACCCCATTTAGTGGGGGTAGAGCCTACTTGCAAGTCTCTCCGACCTTCACAAAAAAAGTTATTCAAGAATATCTCCTCAGATTTGGGGGAATTTCGTCGGTCGACCTCTTGCGAAGGTCGTACAAGCTCGGGGATGGTACCAATCGATCCGCAGGACCCAAATTAGTCCAGATGCAACCACTTTCCAAGTCTCTCCGACCTTCACAAAAAAAGTTATTCAAGAATATCTCTTTCTCCTATGTGCTTTCATCCCTAACCCTAACCCTAACCCTTCCGAAAGTCGGAGAAGCTCAAGGATGGTACCGATCGATGCGCGCTACCCCATTTAGTGGGGGTAGAGCCTACTTGCAAGTCTCTCCGACCTTTACAAAAAAAGTTATTCAAGAATATCTCTTTCTCCTATGTGCTTTCATCCCTAACCCTAACCCTAACCCTTCCGAAAGTCGGAGAAGCTCAAGGATGGTACCGATCGATGCGCGCTACCCCATTTAGTGGGGGTAGAGCCTACTTGCAAGTCTCTCCGACCTTCACAAAAAAAGTTATTCAAGAATATCTCTTTCTCCTATGTGCTTTCATCCCTAACCCTAACCCTAACCCTTCCGAAAGTCGGAGAAGCTCAAGGATGGTACCGATCGATGCGCGCTACCCCATTTAGTGGGGGTAGAGCCTACTTGCAAGTCTCTCCGACCTTCACAAAAAAAGTTATTCAAGAATATCTCCTCAGATTTGGGGGAATTTCGTCGGTCGACCTCTTCCGAAGGTCGTACAAGCTCGGGGATGGTACCAATCGATCCGCAGGACCCAAATTAGTCCAGATGCAACCACTTTCCAAGTCTCTCCGACCTTCACAAAAAAAGTTATTCAAGAATATCTCTTTCTCCTATGTGCTTTCATCCCTAACCCTAACCCTAACCCTTCCGAAAGTCGGAGAAGCTCAAGGATGGTACCGATCGATGCGCGCTACCCCATTTAGTGGGGGTAGAGCCTACTTGCAAGTCTCTCCGACCTTCACAAAAAAAGTTATTCAAGAATATCTCTTTCTCCTATGTGCTTTCATCCCTAACCCTAACCCTAACCCTTCCGAAAGTCGGAGAAGCTCAAGGATGGTACCGATCGATGCGCGCTACCCCATTTAGTGGGGGTAGAGCCTACTTGCAAGTCTCTCCGACCTTCACAAAAAAAGTTATTCAAGAATATCTCTTTCTCCTATGTGCTTTCATCCCTAACCCTAACCCTAACCCTTCCGAAAGTCGGAGAAGCTCAAGGATGGTACCGATCGATGCGCGCTACCCCATTTAGTGGGGGTAGAGCCTACTTGCAAGTCTCTCCGACCTTCACAAAAAAAGTTATTCAAGAATATCTCCTCAGATTTGGGGGAATTTCGTCGGTCGACCTCTTCCGAAGGTCGTACAAGCTCGGGGATGGTACCAATCGATCCGCAGGACCCAAATTAGTCCAGATGCAACCACTTTCCAAGTCTCTCCGACCTTCACAAAAAAAGTTATTCAAGAATATCTCTTTCTCCTATGTGCTTTCATCCCTAACCCTAACCCTAACCCTTCCGAAAGTCGGAGAAGCTCAAGGATGGTACCGATCGATGCGCGCTACCCCATTTAGTGGGGGTAGAGCCTACTTGCAAGTCTCTCCGACCTTCACAAAAAAAGTTATTCAAGAATATGTCTTTCTCCTATGTGCTTTCATCCCTAACCCTAACCCTAACCCTTCCGAAAGTCGGAGAAGCTCAAAGATGGTACCGATCGATGCGCGCTACCCCATTTAGTGGGGGTAGAGCCTACTTGCAAGTCTCTCCGACCTTCACAAAAAAAGTTATTCAAGAATATCTCTTTCTCCTATGTGCTTTCATCCCTAACCCTAACCCTAACCCTTCCGAAAGTCGGAGAAGCTCAAGGATGGTACCGATCGATGCGCGGTACCCCATTTAGTGGGGGTAGAGCCTACTTGCAAGTCTCTCCGACCTTCACAAAAAAAGTTATTCAAGAATATCTCCTCAGATTTGGGGGAATTTCGTCGGTCGACCTCTTCCGAAGGTCGTACAAGCTCGGGGATAGTACCAATCGATCCGCAGGACCCAAATTAGTCCAGATGCAACCACTTTCCAAGTCTCTCCGACCTTCACAAAAAAAGTTATTCAAGAATATCTCTTTCTCCTATGTGCTTTCATCCCTAACCCTAACCCTAACCCTTCCGAAAGTCGGAGAAGCTCAAGGATGGTACCGATCGATGCGCGCTACCCCATTTAGTGGGGGTAGAGCCTACTTGCAAGTCTCTCCGACCTTCACAAAAAAAGTTATTCAAGAATATCTCCTCAGATTTGGGGGAATTTCGTCGGTCGACCTCTTCCGAAGGTCGTACAAGCTCGGGGATGGTACCAATCGATCCGCAGGACCCAAATTAGTCCAGATGCAACCACTTTCCAAGTCTCTCCGACCTTCACAAAAAAAGTTATTCAAGAATATCTCTTTCTCCTATGTGCTTTCATCCCTAACCCTAACCCTAACCCTTCCGAAAGTCGGAGAAGCTCAAGGATGGTACCGATCGATGCGCGCTACCCCATTTAGTGGGGGTAGAGCCTACTTGCAAGTCTCTCCGACCTTCACAAAAAAAGTTATTCAAGAATATCTCCTCAGATTTGGGGGAATTTCGTCGGTCGACCTCTTCCGAAGGTCGTACAAGCTCGGGGATGGTACCAATCGATCCGCAGGACCCAAATTAGTCCAGATGCAACCACTTTTCAAGTCTCTCCGACCTTCACAAAAAAAGTTATTCAAGAATATCTCTTTCTCCTATGTGCTTTCATCCCTAACCCTAACCCTAACCCTTCCGAAAGTCGGAGAAGCTCAAGGATGGTACCGATCGATGCGCGCTACCCCATTTAGTGGGGGTAGAGCCTACTTGCAAGTCTCTCCGACCTTCACAAAAAAAGTTATTCAAGAATATCTCTTTCTCCTATGTGCTTTCATCCCTAACCCTAACCCTAACCCTTCCGAAAGTCGGAGAAGCTCAAGGATGGTACCGATCGATGCGCGCTACCCCATTTAGTGGGGGTAGAGCCTACTTGCAAGTCTCTCCGACCTTCACAAAAAAAGTTATTCAAGAATATCTCCTCAGATTTGGGGGAATTTCGTCGGTCGACCTCTTCCGAAGGTCGTACAAGCTCGGGGATGGTACCAATCGATCCGCAGGACCCAAATTAGTCCAGATGCAACCACTTTCCAAGTCTCTCCGACCTTCACAAAAAAAGTTATTCAAGAATATCTCTTTCTCCTATGTGCTTTCATCCCTAACCCTAACCCTAACCCTTCCGAAAGTCGGAGAAGCTCAAGGATGGTACCGATCGATGCGCGCTACCCCATTTAGTGGGGGTAGAGCCTACTTGCAAGTCTCTCCGACCTTCACAAAAAAAGTTATTCAAGAATATCTCCTCAGATTTGGGGGAATTTCGTCGGTCGACCTCTTCCGAAGGTCGTACAAGCTCGGGGATGGTACCAATCGATCCGCAGGACCCAAATTAGTCCAGATGCAACCACTTTCCAAGTCTCTCCGACCTTCACAAAAAAAGTTATTCAAGAATATCTCTTTCTCCTATGTGCTTTCATCCCTAACCCTAACCCTAACCCTTCCGAAAGTCGGAGAAGCTCAAGGATGGTACCGATCGATGCGCGCTACCCCATTTAGTGGGGGTAGAGCCTACTTGCAAGTCTCTCCGACCTTCACAAAAAAAGTTATTCAAGAATATCTCCTCAGATTTGGGGGAATTTCGTCGGTCGACCTCTTCCGAAGGTCGTACAAGCTCGGGGATGGTACCAATCGATCCGCAGGACCCAAATTAGTCCAGATGCAACCACTTTCCAAGTCTCTCCGACCTTCACAAAAAAAGTTATTCAAGAATATCTCTTTCTCCTATGTGCTTTCATCCCTAACCCTAACCCTAACCCTTCCGAAAGTCGGAGAAGCTCAAGGATGGTACCGATCGATGCGCGCTACCCCATTTAGTGGGGGTAGAGCCTACTTGCAAGTCTCTCCGACCTTCACAAAAAAAGTTATTCAAGAATATCTCTTTCTCCTATGTGCTTTCATCCCTAACCCTAACCCTAACCCTTCCGAAAGTCGGAGAAGCTCAAGGATGGTACCGATCGATGCGCGCTACCCATTTAGTGGGGGTAGAGCCTACTTGCAAGTCTCTCCGACCTTCACAAAAAAAGTTATTCAAGAATATCTCCTCAGATTTGGGGGAATTTCGTCGGTCGACCTCTTCCGAAGGTCGTACAAGCTCGGGGATGGTACCAATCGATCCGCAGGACCCAAATTAGTCCAGATGCAACCACTTTCCAAGTCTCTCCGACCTTCACAAAAAAAGTTATTCAAGAATATCTCTTTCTCCTATGTGCTTTCATCCCTAACCCTAACCCTTCCGAAAGTCGGAGAAGCTCAAGGATGGTACCGATCGATGCGCGCTACCCCATTTAGTGGGGGTAGAGCCTACTTGCAAGTCTCTCCGACCTTCACAAAAAAAGTTATTCAAGAATATCTCCTCAGATTTGGGGGAATTTCGTCGGTCGACCTCTTCCGAAGGTCGTACAAGCTCGGGGATGGTACCAATCGATCCGCAGGACCCAAATTAGTCCAGATGCAACCACTTTCCAAGTCTCTCCGACCTTCACAAAAAAAGTTATTCAAGAATATCTCTTTCTCCTATGTGCTTTCATCCCTAACCCTAACCCTAACCCTTCCGAAAGTCGGAGAAGCTCAAAAATGGTACCGATCGATGCGCGCTACCCCATTTAGTGGGGGTAGAGCCTACTTGCAAGTCTCTCCGACCTTCACAAAAAAAGTTATTCAAGAATATCTCTTTCTCCTATGTGCTTTCATCCCTAACCCTAACCCTAACCCTTCCGAAAGTCGGAGAAGCTCAAGGATGGTACCGATCGATGCGCGCTACCCCATTTAGTGGGGGTAGAGCCTACTTGCAAGTCTCTCCGACCTTCACAAAAAAAGTTATTCAAGAAAATCTCCTCAGATTTGGGGGAATTTCGTCGGTCGACCTCTTCCGAAGGTCGTACAAGCTCGGGGATGGTACCAATCGATCCGCAGGACCCAAATTAGTCCAGATGCAACCACTTTCCAAGTCTCTCCGACCTTCACAAAAAAAGTTATTCAAGAATATCTCTTTCTCCTATGTGCTTTCATCCCTAACCCTAACCCTAACCCTTCCGAAAGTCGGAGAAGCTCAAGGATGGTACCGATCGATGCGCGCTACCCCATTTAGTGGGGGTAGAGCCTACTTGCAAGTCTCTCCGACCTTCACAAAAAAAGTTATTCAAGAATATCTCTTTCTGCTATGTGCTTTCATCCCTAACCCTAACCCTAACCCTTCCGAAAGTCGGAGAAGCTCAAGGATGGTACCGATCGATGTGCGCTACCCCATTTAGTGGGGGTAGAGCCTACTTGCAAGTCTCTCCGACCTTCACAAAAAAAGTTATTCAAGAATATCTCTTTCTCCTATGTGCTTTCATCCCTAACCCTAACCCTAACCCTTCCGAAAGTCGGAGAAGCTCAAGGATGGTACCGATCGATGCGCGCTACCCCATTTAGTGGGGGTAGAGCCTACTTGCAAGTCTCTCCGACCTTCACAAAAAAAGTTATTCAAGAATATCTCCTCAGATTTGGGGGAATTTCGTCGGTCGACCTCTTCCGAAGGTCGTACAAGCTCGGGGATGGTACCAATCGATCCGCAGGACCCAAATTAGTCCAGATGCAACCACTTTTCAAGTCTCTCCGACCTTCACAAAAAAAGTTATTCAAGAATATCTCTTTCTCCTATGTGCTTTCATCCCTAACCCTAACCCTAACCCTTCCGAAAGTCGGAGAAGCTCAAGGATGGTACCGATCGATGCGCGCTACCCCATTTAGTGGGGGTAGAGCCTACTTGCAAGTCTCTCCGACCTTCACAAAAAAAGTTATTCAAGAATATCTCTTTCTCCTATGTGCTTTCATCCCTAACCCTAACCCTAACCCTTCCGAAAGTCGGAGAAGCTCAAGGATGGTACCGATCGATGCGCGCTACCCCATTTAGTGGGGGTAGAGCCTACTTGCAAGTCTCTCCGACCTTCACAAAAAAAGTTATTCAAGAATATCTCCTCAGATTTGGGGGAATTTCGTCGGTCGACCTCTTCCGAAGGTCGTACAAGCTCGGGGATGGTACCAATCGATCCGCAGGACCCAAATTAGTCCAGATGCAACCACTTTCCAAGTCTCTCCGACCTTCACAAAAAAAGTTATTCAAGAATATCTCTTTCTCCTATGTGCTTTCATCCCTAACCCTAACCCTAACCCTTCCGAAAGTCGGAGAAGCTCAAGGATGGTACCGATCGATGCGCGCTACCCCATTTAGTGGGGGTAGAGCCTACTTGCAAGTCTCTCCGACCTTCACAAAAAAAGTTATTCAAGAATATCTCTTTCTGCTATGTGCTTTCATCCCTAACCCTAACCCTAACCCTTCCGAAAGTCGGAGAAGCTCAAGGATGGTACCGATCGATGTGCGCTACCCCATTTAGTGGGGGTAGAGCCTACTTGCAAGTCTCTCCGACCTTCACAAAAAAAGTTATTCAAGAATATCTCTTTCTCCTATGTGCTTTCATCCCTAACCCTAACCCTAACCCTTCCGAAAGTCGGAGAAGCTCAAGGATGGTACCGATCGATGCGCGCTACCCCATTTAGTGGGGGTAGAGCCTACTTGCAAGTCTCTCCGACCTTCACAAAAAAAGTTATTCAAGAATATCTCTTTCTCCTATGTGCTTTCATCCCTAACCCTAACCCTAACCCTTCCGAAAGTCGGAGAAGCTCAAGGATGGTACCGATCGATGCGCGCTACCCCATTTAGTGGGGGTAGAGCCTACTTGCAAGTCTCTCCGACCTTCACAAAAAAAGTTATTCAAGAATATCTCTTTCTGCTATGTGCTTTCATCCCTAACCCTAACCCTAACCCTTCCGAAAGTCGGAGAAGCTCAAGGATGGTACCGATCGATGTGCGCTACCCCATTTAGTGGGGGTAGAGCCTACTTGCAAGTCTCTCCGACCTTCACAAAAAAAGTTATTCAAGAATATCTCTTTCTCCTATGTGCTTTCATCCCTAACCCTAACCCTAACCCTTCCGAAAGTCGGAGAAGCTCAAGGATGGTACCGATCGATGCGCGCTACCCCATTTAGTGGGGGTAGAGCCTACTTGCAAGTCTCTCCGACCTTCACAAAAAAAGTTATTCAAGAATATCTCTTTCTCCTATGTGCTTTCATCCCTAACCCTAACCCTAACCCTTCCGAAAGTCGGAGAAGCTCAAGGATGGTACGGATCGATGCGCGCTACCCCATTTAGTGGGGGTAGAGCCTACTTGCAAGTCTCTCCGACCTTCACAAAAAAAGTTATTCAAGAATATCTCTTTCTCCTATGTGCTTTCATCCCTAACCCTAACCCTAACCCTTCCGAAAGTCGGAGAAGCTCAAGGATGGTACTGATCGATGTGCGCTACCCCATTTAGTGGGGGTAGAGCCTACTTGCAAGTCTCTCCGACCTTCACAAAAAAAGTTATTCAAGAATATCTCCTCAGATTTGGGGGAATTTCGTCGGTCGACCTCTTCCGAAGGTCGTACAAGCTCGGGGATGGTACCAATCGATCCGCAGGACCCAAATTAGTCCAGATGCAACCACTTTTAAAGTCTCTCCGACCTTCACAAAAAAAGTTATTCAAGAATATCTCTTTCTCCTATGTGCTTTCATCCCTAACCCTAACCCTAACCCTTCCGAAAGTCGGAGAAGCTCAAGGATGGTACCGATCGATGCGCGCTACCCCATTTAGTGGGGGTAGAGCCTACTTGCAAGTCTCTCCGACCTTCACAAAAAAAGTTATTCAAGAATATCTCTTTCTGCTATGTGCTTTCATCCCTAACCCTAACCCTAACCCTTCCGAAAGTCGGAGAAGCTCAAGGATGGTACCGATCGATGTGCGCTACCCCATTTAGTGGGGGTAGAGCCTACTTGCAAGTCTCTCCGACCTTCACAAAAAAAGTTATTCAAGAATATCTCTTTCTCCTATGTGCTTTCATCCCTAACCCTAACCCTAACCCTTCCGAAAGTCGGAGAAGCTCAAGGATGGTACCGATCGATGCGCGCTACCCCATTTAGTGGGGGTAGAGCCTACTTGCAAGTCTCTCCGACCTTCACAAAAAAAGTTATTCAAGAATATCTCCTCAGATTTGGGGGAATTTCGTCGGTCGACCTCTTGCGAAGGTCGTACAAGCTCGGGGATGGTACCAATCGATCCGCAGGACCCAAATTAGTCCAGATGCAACCACTTTCCAAGTCTCTCCGACCTTCACAAAAAAAGTTATTCAAGAATATCTCTTTCTCCTATGTGCTTTCATCCCTAACCCTAACCCTAACCCTTCCGAAAGTCGGAGAAGCTCAAGGATGGTACCGATCGATGCGCGCTACCCCATTTAGTGGGGGTAGAGCCTACTTGCAAGTCTCTCCGACCTTTACAAAAAAAGTTATTCAAGAATATCTCTTTCTCCTATGTGCTTTCATCCCTAACCCTAACCCTTCCGAAAGTCGGAGAAGCTCAAGGATGGTACCGATCGATGCGCGCTACCCCATTTAGTGGGGGTAGAGCCTACTTGCAAGTCTCTCCGACCTTCACAAAAAAAGTTATTCAAGAATATCTCTTTCTCCTATGTGCTTTCATCCCTAACCCTAACCCTAACCCTTCCGAAAGTCGGAGAAGCTCAAGGATGGTACCGATCGATGCGCGCTACCCCATTTAGTGGGGGTAGAGCCTACTTGCAAGTCTCTCCGACCTTCACAAAAAAAGTTATTCAAGAATATCTCCTCAGATTTGGGGGAATTTCGTCGGTCGACCTCTTCCGAAGGTCGTACAAGCTCGGGGATGGTACCAATCGATCCGCAGGACCCAAATTAGTCCAGATGCAACCACTTTCCAAGTCTCTCCGACCTTCACAAAAAAAGTTATTCAAGAATATCTCTTTCTCCTATGTGCTTTCATCCCTAACCCTAACCCTAACCCTTCCGAAAGTCGGAGAAGCTCAAGGATGGTACCGATCGATGCGCGCTACCCCATTTAGTGGGGGTAGAGCCTACTTGCAAGTCTCTCCGACCTTCACAAAAAAAGTTATTCAAGAATATCTCTTTCTCCTATGTGCTTTCATCCCTAACCCTAACCCTAACCCTTCCGAAAGTCGGAGAAGCTCAAGGATGGTACCGATCGATGCGCGCTACCCCATTTAGTGGGGGTAGAGCCTACTTGCAAGTCTCTCCGACCTTCACAAAAAAAGTTATTCAAGAATATCTCTTTCTCCTATGTGCTTTCATCCCTAACCCTAACCCTAACCCTTCCGAAAGTCGGAGAAGCTCAATGATGGTACCGATCGATGCGCGCTACCCCATTTAGTGGGGGTAGAGCCTACTTGCAAGTCTCTCCGACCTTCACAAAAAAAGTTATTCAAGAATATCTCCTCAGATTTGGGGGAATTTCGTCGGTCGACCTCTTCCGAAGGTCGTACAAGCTCGGGGATGGTACCAATCGATCCGCAGGACCCAAATTAGTCCAGATGCAACCACTTTCCAAGTCTCTCCGACCTTCACAAAAAAAGTTATTCAAGAATATCTCTTTCTCCTATGTGCTTTCATCCCTAACCCTAACCCTAACCCTTCCGAAAGTCGGAGAAGCTCAAGGATGGTACCGATCGATGCGCGCTACCCCATTTAGTGGGGGTAGAGCCTACTTGCAAGTCTCTCCGACCTTCACAAAAAAAGTTATTCAAGAATATCTCTTTCTCCTATGTGCTTTCATCCCTAACCCTAACCCTAACCCTTCCGAAAGTCGGAGAAGCTCAAAGATGGTACCGATCGATGCGCGCTACCCCATTTAGTGGGGGTAGAGCCTACTTGCAAGTCTCTCCGACCTTCACAAAAAAAGTTATTCAAGAATATCTCTTTCTCCTATGTGCTTTCATCCCTAACCCTAACCCTAACCCTTCCGAAAGTCGGAGAAGCTCAAGGATGGTACCGATCGATGCGCGGTACCCCATTTAGTGGGGGTAGAGCCTACTTGCAAGTCTCTCCGACCTTCACAAAAAAAGTTATTCAAGAATATCTCCTCAGATTTGGGGGAATTTCGTCGGTCGACCTCTTCCGAAGGTCGTACAAGCTCGGGGATAGTACCAATCGATCCGCAGGACCCAAATTAGTCCAGATGCAACCACTTTCCAAGTCTCTCCGACCTTCACAAAAAAAGTTATTCAAGAATATCTCTTTCTCCTATGTGCTTTCATCCCTAACCCTAACCCTAACCCTTCCGAAAGTCGGAGAAGCTCAAGGATGGTACCGATCGATGCGCGCTACCCCATTTAGTGGGGGTAGAGCCTACTTGCAAGTCTCTCCGACCTTCACAAAAAAAGTTATTCAAGAATATCTCCTCAGATTTGGGGGAATTTCGTCGGTCGACCTCTTCCGAAGGTCGTACAAGCTCGGGGATGGTACCAATCGATCCGCAGGACCCAAATTAGTCCAGATGCAACCACTTTCCAAGTCTCTCCGACCTTCACAAAAAAAGTTATTCAAGAATATCTCTTTCTCCTATGTGCTTTCATCCCTAACCCTAACCCTAACCCTTCCGAAAGTCGGAGAAGCTCAAGGATGGTACCGATCGATGCGCGCTACCCCATTTAGTGGGGGTAGAGCCTACTTGCAAGTCTCTCCGACCTTCACAAAAAAAGTTATTCAAGAATATCTCTTTCTCCTATGTGCTTTCATCCCTAACCTTAACCCTAACCCTTCCGAAAGTCGGAGAAGCTCAAGGATGGTACCGATCGATGCGCGCTACCCCATTTAGTGGGGGTAGAGCCTACTTGCAAGTCTCTCTGACCTTCACAAAAAAAGTTATTCAAGAATATCTCTTTCTCCTATGTGCTTTCATCCCTAACCCTAACCCTAACCCTTCCGAAAGTCGGAGAAGCTCAAGGATGGTACCGATCGATGCGCGCTACCCCATTTAGTGGGGGTAGAGCCTACTTGCAAGTCTCTCCGACCTTCACAAAAAAAGTTATTCAAGAATATCTCCTCAGATTTGGGGGAATTTCGTCGGTCGACCTCTTCCGAAGGTCGTACAAGCTCGGGGATGGTACCAATCGATCCGCAGGACCCAAATTAGTCCAGATGCAACCACTTTCCAAGTCTCTCCGACCTTCACAAAAAAAGTTATTCAAGAATATCTCTTTCTCCTATGTGCTTTCATCCCTAACCCTAACCCTAACCCTTCCGAAAGTCGGAGAAGCTCAAGGATGGTACCGATCGATGCGCGCTACCCCATTTAGTGGGGGTAGAGCCTACTTGCAAGTCTCTCCGACCTTCACAAAAAAAGTTATTCAAGAATATCTCTTTCTCCTATGTGCTTTCATCCCTAACCCTAACCCTAACCCTTCCGAAAGTCGGAGAAGCTCAAAGATGGTACCGATCGATGCGCGCTACCCCATTTAGTGGGGGTAGAGCCTACTTGCAAGTCTCTCCGACCTTCACAAAAAAAGTTATTCAAGAATATCTCTTTCTCCTATGTGCTTTCATCCCTAACCCTAACCCTAACCCTTCCGAAAGTCGGAGAAGCTCAAGGATGGTACCGATCGATGCGCGGTACCCCATTTAGTGGGGGTAGAGCCTACTTGCAAGTCTCTCCGACCTTCACAAAAAAAGTTATTCAAGAATATCTCCTCAGATTTGGGGGAATTTCGTCGGTCGACCTCTTCCGAAGGTCGTACAAGCTCGGGGATAGTACCAATCGATCCGCAGGACCCAAATTAGTCCAGATGCAACCACTTTCCAAGTCTCTCCGACCTTCACAAAAAAAGTTATTCAAGAATATCTCTTTCTCCTATGTGCTTTCATCCCTAACCCTAACCCTAACCCTTCCGAAAGTCGGAGAAGCTCAAGGATGGTACCGATCGATGCGCGCAACCCCATTTAGTGGGGGTAGAGCCTACTTGCAAGTCTCTCCGACCTTCACAAAAAAAGTTATTCAAGAATATCTCTTTCTCCTATGTGCTTTCATCCCTAACCCTAACCCTAACCCTTCCGAAAGTCGGAGAAGCTCAAAGATGGTACCGATCGATGCGCGCTACCCCATTTAGTGGGGGTAGAGCCTACTTGCAAGTCTCTCCGACCTTCACAAAAAAAGTTATTCAAGAATATCTCTTTCTCCTATGTGCTTTCATCCCTAACCCTAACCCTAACCCTTCCGAAAGTCGGAGAAGCTCAAGGATGGTACCGATCGATGCGCGGTACCCCATTTAGTGGGGGTAGAGCCTACTTGCAAGTCTCTCCGACCTTCACAAAAAAAGTTATTCAAGAATATCTCCTCAGATTTGGGGGAATTTCGTCGGTCGACCTCTTCCGAAGGTCGTACAAGCTCGGGGATAGTACCAATCGATCCGCAGGACCCAAATTAGTCCAGATGCAACCACTTTCCAAGTCTCTCCGACCTTCACAAAAAAAGTTATTCAAGAATATCTCTTTCTCCTATGTGCTTTCATCCCTAACCCTAACCCTAACCCTTCCGAAAGTCGGAGAAGCTCAAAGATGGTACCGATCGATGCGCGCTACCCCATTTAGTGGGGGTAGAGCCTACTTGCAAGTCTCTCCGACCTTCACAAAAAAAGTTATTCAAGAATATCTCTTTCTCCTATGTGCTTTCATCCCTAACCCTAACCCTAACCCTTCCGAAAGTCGGAGAAGCTCAAGGATGGTACCGATCGATGCGCGCTACCCCATTTAGTGGGGGTAGAGCCTACTTGCAAGTCTCTCCGACCTTCACAAAAAAAGTTATTCAAGAATATCTCTTTCTCCTATGTGCTTTCATCCCTAACCCTAACCCTAACCCTTCCGAAAGTCGGAGAAGCTCAAGGATGGTACCGATCGATGCGCGCTACCCCATTTAGTGGGGGTAGAGCCTACTTGCAAGTCTCTCCGACCTTCACAAAAAAAGTTATTCAAGAATATCTCCTCAGATTTGGGGGAATTTCGTCGGTCGACCTCTTCCGAAGGTCGTACAAGCTCAAGGATGGTACCAATCGATCCGCAGGACTCAAATTAGTCAAGATGCAACCACTTTCCAAGTCTCTCCGACCTTCACAAAAAAAGTTATTCAAGAATATCTCTTTCTCCTATGTGCTTTCATCCCTAACCCTAACCCTAACCCTTCCGAAAGTCGGAGAAGCTCAAAGATGGTACCGATCGATGCGCGCTACCCCATTTAGTGGGGGTAGAGCCTACTTGCAAGTCTCTCCGACCTTCACAAAAAAAGTTATTCAAGAATATCTCCTCAGATTTGGGGGAATTTCGTCGGTCGACCTCTTCCGAAGGTCGTACAAGCTCGGGGATGGTACCAATCGATCCGCAGGACCCAAATTAGTCCAGATGCAACCACTTTCCAAGTCTCTCCGACCTTCACAAAAAAAGTTATTCAAGAATATCTCTTTCTCCTATGTGCTTTCATCCCTAACCCTAACCCTAACCCTTCCGAAAGTCGGAGAAGCTCAAGGATGGTACCGATCGATGGGCGCTACCCCATTTAGTGGGGGTAGAGCCTACTTGCAAGTCTCTCCGACCTTCACAAAAAAAGTTATTCAAGAATATCTCTTTCTCCTATGTGCTTTCATCCCTAACCCTAACCCTTCCGAAAGTCGGAGAAGCTCAAGGATGGTACCGATCGATGCGCGGTACCCCATTTAGTGGGGGTAGAGCCTACTTGCAAGTCTCTCCGACCTTCACAAAAAAAGTTATTCAAGAATATCTCTTTCTCCTATGTGCTTTCATCCCTAACCCTAACCCTAACCCTTCCGAAAGTCGGAGAAGCTCAAAGATGGTACCGATCGATGCGCGCTACCCCATTTAGTGGGGGTAGAGCCTACTTGCAAGTCTCTCCGACCTTCACAAAAAAAGTTATTCAAGAATATCTCTTTCTCCTATGTGCTTTCATCCCTAACCCTAACCCTAACCCTTCCGAAAGTCGGAGAAGCTCAAGGATGGTACCGATCGATGCGCGCTACCCCATTTAGTGGGGGTAGAGCCTACTTGCAAGTCTCTCCGACCTTCACAAAAAAAGTTATTCAAGAATATCTCTTTCTCCTATGTGCTTTCATCCCTAACCCTAACCCTAACCCTTCCGAAAGTCGGAGAAGCTCAAGGATGGTACCGATCGATGCGCGCTACCCCATTTAGTGGGGGTAGAGCCTACTTGCAAGTCTCTCCGACCTTCACAAAAAAAGTTATTCAAGAATATCTCCTCAGATTTGGGGGAATTTCGTCGGTCGACCTCTTCCGAAGGTCGTACAAGCTCAAGGATGGTACCAATCGATCCGCAGGACTCAAATTAGTCAAGATGCAACCACTTTCCAAGTCTCTCCGACCTTCACAAAAAAAGTTATTCAAGAATATCTCTTTCTCCTATGTGCTTTCATCCCTAACCCTAACCCTAACCCTTCCGAAAGTCGGAGAAGCTCAAAGATGGTACCGATCGATGCGCGCTACCCCATTTAGTGGGGGTAGAGCCTACTTGCAAGTCTCTCCGACCTTCACAAAAAAAGTTATTCAAGAATATCTCCTCAGATTTGGGGGAATTTCGTCGGTCGACCTCTTCCGAAGGTCGTACAAGCTCGGGGATGGTACCAATCGATCCGCAGGACCCAAATTAGTCCAGATGCAACCACTTTTCAAGTCTCTCCGACCTTCACAAAAAAAGTTATTCAAGAATATCTCTTTCTCCTATGTGCTTTCATCCCTAACCCTAACCCTAACCCTTCCGAAAGTCGGAGAAGCTCAAGGATGGTACCGATCGATGCGCGCTACCCCATTTAGTGGGGGTAGAGCCTACTTGCAAGTCTCTCCGACCTTCACAAAAAAAGTTATTCAAGAATATCTCTTTCTCCTATGTGCTTTCATCCCTAACCCTAACCCTAACCCTTCCGAAAGTCGGAGAAGCTCAAGGATGGTACCGATCGATGCGCGCTACCCCATTTAGTGGGGGTAGAGCCTACTTGCAAGTCTCTCCGACCTTCACAAAAAAAGTTATTCAAGAATATCTCCTCAGATTTGGGGGAATTTCGTCGGTCGACCTCTTCCGAAGGTCGTACAAGCTCGGGGATGGTACCAATCGATCCGCAGGACCCAAATTAGTCCAGATGCAACCACTTTCCAAGTCTCTCCGACCTTCACAAAAAAAGTTATTCAAGAATATCTCTTTCTCCTATGTGCTTTCATCCCTAACCCTAACCCTAACCCTTCCGAAAGTCGGAGAAGCTCAAGGATGGTACCGATCGATGCGCGCTACCCCATTTAGTGGGGGTAGAGCCTACTTGCAAGTCTCTCCGACCTTCACAAAAAAAGTTATTCAAGAATATCTCTTTCTGCTATGTGCTTTCATCCCTAACCCTAACCCTAACCCTTCCGAAAGTCGGAGAAGCTCAAGGATGGTACCGATCGATGTGCGCTACCCCATTTAGTGGGGGTAGAGCCTACTTGCAAGTCTCTCCGACCTTCACAAAAAAAGTTATTCAAGAATATCTCTTTCTCCTATGTGCTTTCATCCCTAACCCTAACCCTAACCCTTCCGAAAGTCGGAGAAGCTCAAGGATGGTACCGATCGATGCGCGCTACCCCATTTAGTGGGGGTAGAGCCTACTTGCAAGTCTCTCCGACCTTCACAAAAAAAGTTATTCAAGAATATCTCTTTCTCCTATGTGCTTTCATCCCTAACCCTAACCCTAACCCTTCCGAAAGTCGGAGAAGCTCAAGGATGGTACCGATCGATGCGCGCTACCCCATTTAGTGGGGGTAGAGCCTACTTGCAAGTCTCTCCGACCTTCACAAAAAAAGTTATTCAAGAATATCTCTTTCTGCTATGTGCTTTCATCCCTAACCCTAACCCTAACCCTTCCGAAAGTCGGAGAAGCTCAAGGATGGTACCGATCGATGTGCGCTACCCCATTTAGTGGGGGTAGAGCCTACTTGCAAGTCTCTCCGACCTTCACAAAAAAAGTTATTCAAGAATATCTCTTTCTCCTATGTGCTTTCATCCCTAACCCTAACCCTAACCCTTCCGAAAGTCGGAGAAGCTCAAGGATGGTACCGATCGATGCGCGCTACCCCATTTAGTGGGGGTAGAGCCTACTTGCAAGTCTCTCCGACCTTCACAAAAAAAGTTATTCAAGAATATCTCTTTCTCCTATGTGCTTTCATCCCTAACCCTAACCCTAACCCTTCCGAAAGTCGGAGAAACTCAAGGATGGTACGGATCGATGCGCGCTACCCCATTTAGTGGGGGTAGAGCCTACTTGCAAGTCTCTCCGACCTTCACAAAAAAAGTTATTCAAGAATATCTCTTTCTCCTATGTGCTTTCATCCCTAACCCTAACCCTAACCCTTCCGAAAGTCGGAGAAGCTCAAGGATGGTACTGATCGATGTGCGCTACCCCATTTAGTGGGGGTAGAGCCTACTTGCAAGTCTCTCCGACCTTCACAAAAAAAGTTATTCAAGAATATCTCCTCAGATTTGGGGGAATTTCGTCGGTCGACCTCTTCCGAAGGTCGTACAAGCTCGGGGATGGTACCAATCGATCCGCAGGACCCAAATTAGTCCAGATGCAACCACTTTTAAAGTCTCTCCGACCTTCACAAAAAAAGTTATTCAAGAATATCTCTTTCTCCTATGTGCTTTCATCCCTAACCCTAACCCTAACCCTTCCGAAAGTCGGAGAAGCTCAAGGATGGTACCGATCGATGCGCGCTACCCCATTTAGTGGGGGTAGAGCCTACTTGCAAGTCTCTCCGACCTTCACAAAAAAAGTTATTCAAGAATATCTCTTTCTGCTATGTGCTTTCATCCCTAACCCTAACCCTAACCCTTCCGAAAGTCGGAGAAGCTCAAGGATGGTACCGATCGATGTGCGCTACCCCATTTAGTGGGGGTAGAGCCTACTTGCAAGTCTCTCCGACCTTCACAAAAAAAGTTATTCAAGAATATCTCTTTCTCCTATGTGCTTTCATCCCTAACCCTAACCCTAACCCTTCCGAAAGTCGGAGAAGCTCAAGGATGGTACCGATCGATGCGCGCTACCCCATTTAGTGGGGGTAGAGCCTACTTGCAAGTCTCTCCGACCTTCACAAAAAAAGTTATTCAAGAATATCTCCTCAGATTTGGGGGAATTTCGTCGGTCGACCTCTTGCGAAGGTCGTACAAGCTCGGGGATGGTACCAATCGATCCGCAGGACCCAAATTAGTCCAGATGCAACCACTTTCCAAGTCTCTCCGACCTTCACAAAAAAAGTTATTCAAGAATATCTCTTTCTCCTATGTGCTTTCATCCCTAACCCTAACCCTAACCCTTCCGAAAGTCGGAGAAGCTCAAGGATGGTACCGATCGATGCGCGCTACCCCATTTAGTGGGGGTAGAGCCTACTTGCAAGTCTCTCCGACCTTTACAAAAAAAGTTATTCAAGAATATCTCTTTCTCCTATGTGCTTTCATCCCTAACCCTAACCCTTCCGAAAGTCGGAGAAGCTCAAGGATGGTACCGATCGATGCGCGCTACCCCATTTAGTGGGGGTAGAGCCTACTTGCAAGTCTCTCCGACCTTCACAAAAAAAGTTATTCAAGAATATCTCTTTCTCCTATGTGCTTTCATCCCTAACCCTAACCCTAACCCTTCCGAAAGTCGGAGAAGCTCAAGGATGGTACCGATCGATGCGCGCTACCCCATTTAGTGGGGGTAGAGCCTACTTGCAAGTCTCTCCGACCTTCACAAAAAAAGTTATTCAAGAATATCTCCTCAGATTTGGGGGAATTTCGTCGGTCGACCTCTTCCGAAGGTCGTACAAGCTCGGGGATGGTACCAATCGATCCGCAGGACCCAAATTAGTCCAGATGCAACCACTTTCCAAGTCTCTCCGACCTTCACAAAAAAAGTTATTCAAGAATATCTCTTTCTCCTATGTGCTTTCATCCCTAACCCTAACCCTAACCCTTCCGAAAGTCGGAGAAGCTCAAGGATGGTACCGATCGATGCGCGCTACCCCATTTAGTGGGGGTAGAGCCTACTTGCAAGTCTCTCCGACCTTCACAAAAAAAGTTATTCAAGAATATCTCTTTCTCCTATGTGCTTTCATCCCTAACCCTAACCCTAACCCTTCCGAAAGTCGGAGAAGCTCAAGGATGGTACCGATCGATGCGCGCTACCCCATTTAGTGGGGGTAGAGCCTACTTGCAAGTCTCTCCGACCTTCACAAAAAAAGTTATTCAAGAATATCTCTTTCTCCTATGTGCTTTCATCCCTAACCCTAACCCTAACCCTTCCGAAAGTCGGAGAAGCTCAATGATGGTACCGATCGATGCGCGCTACCCCATTTAGTGGGGGTAGAGCCTACTTGCAAGTCTCTCCGACCTTCACAAAAAAAGTTATTCAAGAATATCTCTTTCTCCTATGTGCTTTCATCCCTAACCCTAACCCTAACCCTTCCGAAAGTCGGAGAAGCTCAAGGATGGTACGGATCGATGCGCGCTACCCCATTTAGTGGGGGTAGAGCCTACTTGCAAGTCTCTCCGACCTTCACAAAAAAAGTTATTCAAGAATATCTCTTTCTCCTATGTGCTTTCATCCCTAACCCTAACCCTAACCCTTCCGAAAGTCGGAGAAGCTCAAGGATGGTACTGATCGATGTGCGCTACCCCATTTAGTGGGGGTAGAGCCTACTTGCAAGTCTCTCCGACCTTCACAAAAAAAGTTATTCAAGAATATCTCCTCAGATTTGGGGGAATTTCGTCGGTCGACCTCTTCCGAAGGTCGTACAAGCTCGGGGATGGTACCAATCGATCCGCAGGACCCAAATTAGTCCAGATGCAACCACTTTTAAAGTCTCTCCGACCTTCACAAAAAAAGTTATTCAAGAATATCTCTTTCTCCTATGTGCTTTCATCCCTAACCCTAACCCTAACCCTTCCGAAAGTCGGAGAAGCTCAAGGATGGTACCGATCGATGCGCGCTACCCCATTTAGTGGGGGTAGAGCCTACTTGCAAGTCTCTCCGACCTTCACAAAAAAAGTTATTCAAGAATATCTCTTTCTGCTATGTGCTTTCATCCCTAACCCTAACCCTAACCCTTCCGAAAGTCGGAGAAGCTCAAGGATGGTACCGATCGATGTGCGCTACCCCATTTAGTGGGGGTAGAGCCTACTTGCAAGTCTCTCCGACCTTCACAAAAAAAGTTATTCAAGAATATCTCTTTCTCCTATGTGCTTTCATCCCTAACCCTAACCCTAACCCTTCCGAAAGTCGGAGAAGCTCAAGGATGGTACCGATCGATGCGCGCTACCCCATTTAGTGGGGGTAGAGCCTACTTGCAAGTCTCTCCGACCTTCACAAAAAAAGTTATTCAAGAATATCTCCTCAGATTTGGGGGAATTTCGTCGGTCGACCTCTTGCGAAGGTCGTACAAGCTCGGGGATGGTACCAATCGATCCGCAGGACCCAAATTAGTCCAGATGCAACCACTTTCCAAGTCTCTCCGACCTTCACAAAAAAAGTTATTCAAGAATATCTCTTTCTCCTATGTGCTTTCATCCCTAACCCTAACCCTAACCCTTCCGAAAGTCGGAGAAGCTCAAGGATGGTACCGATCGATGCGCGCTACCCCATTTAGTGGGGGTAGAGCCTACTTGCAAGTCTCTCCGACCTTTACAAAAAAAGTTATTCAAGAATATCTCTTTCTCCTATGTGCTTTCATCCCTAACCCTAACCCTTCCGAAAGTCGGAGAAGCTCAAGGATGGTACCGATCGATGCGCGCTACCCCATTTAGTGGGGGTAGAGCCTACTTGCAAGTCTCTCCGACCTTCACAAAAAAAGTTATTCAAGAATATCTCTTTCTCCTATGTGCTTTCATCCCTAACCCTAACCCTAACCCTTCCGAAAGTCGGAGAAGCTCAAGGATGGTACCGATCGATGCGCGCTACCCCATTTAGTGGGGGTAGAGCCTACTTGCAAGTCTCTCCGACCTTCACAAAAAAAGTTATTCAAGAATATCTCCTCAGATTTGGGGGAATTTCGTCGGTCGACCTCTTCCGAAGGTCGTACAAGCTCGGGGATGGTACCAATCGATCCGCAGGACCCAAATTAGTCCAGATGCAACCACTTTCCAAGTCTCTCCGACCTTCACAAAAAAAGTTATTCAAGAATATCTCTTTCTCCTATGTGCTTTCATCCCTAACCCTAACCCTAACCCTTCCGAAAGTCGGAGAAGCTCAAGGATGGTACCGATCGATGCGCGCTACCCCATTTAGTGGGGGTAGAGCCTACTTGCAAGTCTCTCCGACCTTCACAAAAAAAGTTATTCAAGAATATCTCTTTCTCCTATGTGCTTTCATCCCTAACCCTAACCCTAACCCTTCCGAAAGTCGGAGAAGCTCAAGGATGGTACCGATCGATGCGCGCTACCCCATTTAGTGGGGGTAGAGCCTACTTGCAAGTCTCTCCGACCTTCACAAAAAAAGTTATTCAAGAATATCTCTTTCTCCTATGTGCTTTCATCCCTAACCCTAACCCTAACCCTTCCGAAAGTCGGAGAAGCTCAATGATGGTACCGATCGATGCGCGCTACCCCATTTAGTGGGGGTAGAGCCTACTTGCAAGTCTCTCCGACCTTCACAAAAAAAGTTATTCAAGAATATCTCCTCAGATTTGGGGGAATTTCGTCGGTCGACCTCTTCCGAAGGTCGTACAAGCTCGGGGATGGTACCAATCGATCCGCAGGACCCAAATTAGTCCAGATGCAACCACTTTCCAAGTCTCTCCGACCTTCACAAAAAAAGTTATTCAAGAATATCTCTTTCTCCTATGTGCTTTCATCCCTAACCCTAACCCTAACCCTTCCGAAAGTCGGAGAAGCTCAAGGATGGTACCGATCGATGCGCGCTACCCCATTTAGTGGGGGTAGAGCCTACTTGCAAGTCTCTCCGACCTTCACAAAAAAAGTTATTCAAGAATATCTCTTTCTCCTATGTGCTTTCATCCCTAACCCTAACCCTAACCCTTCCGAAAGTCGGAGAAGCTCAAAGATGGTACCGATCGATGCGCGCTACCCCATTTAGTGGGGGTAGAGCCTACTTGCAAGTCTCTCCGACCTTCACAAAAAAAGTTATTCAAGAATATCTCTTTCTCCTATGTGCTTTCATCCCTAACCCTAACCCTAACCCTTCCGAAAGTCGGAGAAGCTCAAGGATGGTACCGATCGATGCGCGGTACCCCATTTAGTGGGGGTAGAGCCTACTTGCAAGTCTCTCCGACCTTCACAAAAAAAGTTATTCAAGAATATCTCCTCAGATTTGGGGGAATTTCGTCGGTCGACCTCTTCCGAAGGTCGTACAAGCTCGGGGATAGTACCAATCGATCCGCAGGACCCAAATTAGTCCAGATGCAACCACTTTCCAAGTCTCTCCGACCTTCACAAAAAAAGTTATTCAAGAATATCTCTTTCTCCTATGTGCTTTCATCCCTAACCCTAACCCTAACCCTTCCGAAAGTCGGAGAAGCTCAAGGATGGTACCGATCGATGCGCGCTACCCCATTTAGTGGGGGTAGAGCCTACTTGCAAGTCTCTCCGACCTTCACAAAAAAAGTTATTCAAGAATATCTCCTCAGATTTGGGGGAATTTCGTCGGTCGACCTCTTCCGAAGGTCGTACAAGCTCGGGGATGGTACCAATCGATCCGCAGGACCCAAATTAGTCCAGATGCAACCACTTTCCAAGTCTCTCCGACCTTCACAAAAAAAGTTATTCAAGAATATCTCTTTCTCCTATGTGCTTTCATCCCTAACCCTAACCCTAACCCTTCCGAAAGTCGGAGAAGCTCAAGGATGGTACCGATCGATGCGCGCTACCCCATTTAGTGGGGGTAGAGCCTACTTGCAAGTCTCTCCGACCTTCACAAAAAAAGTTATTCAAGAATATCTCTTTCTCCTATGTGCTTTCATCCCTAACCTTAACCCTAACCCTTCCGAAAGTCGGAGAAGCTCAAGGATGGTACCGATCGATGCGCGCTACCCCATTTAGTGGGGGTAGAGCCTACTTGCAAGTCTCTCTGACCTTCACAAAAAAAGTTATTCAAGAATATCTCTTTCTCCTATGTGCTTTCATCCCTAACCCTAACCCTAACCCTTCCGAAAGTCGGAGAAGCTCAAGGATGGTACCGATCGATGCGCGCTACCCCATTTAGTGGGGGTAGAGCCTACTTGCAAGTCTCTCCGACCTTCACAAAAAAAGTTATTCAAGAATATCTCCTCAGATTTGGGGGAATTTCGTCGGTCGACCTCTTCCGAAGGTCGTACAAGCTCGGGGATGGTACCAATCGATCCGCAGGACCCAAATTAGTCCAGATGCAACCACTTTCCAAGTCTCTCCGACCTTCACAAAAAAAGTTATTCAAGAATATCTCTTTCTCCTATGTGCTTTCATCCCTAACCCTAACCCTAACCCTTCCGAAAGTCGGAGAAGCTCAAGGATGGTACCGATCGATGCGCGCTACCCCATTTAGTGGGGGTAGAGCCTACTTGCAAGTCTCTCCGACCTTCACAAAAAAAGTTATTCAAGAATATCTCTTTCTCCTATGTGCTTTCATCCCTAACCCTAACCCTAACCCTTCCGAAAGTCGGAGAAGCTCAAAGATGGTACCGATCGATGCGCGCTACCCCATTTAGTGGGGGTAGAGCCTACTTGCAAGTCTCTCCGACCTTCACAAAAAAAGTTATTCAAGAATATCTCTTTCTCCTATGTGCTTTCATCCCTAACCCTAACCCTAACCCTTCCGAAAGTCGGAGAAGCTCAAGGATGGTACCGATCGATGCGCGGTACCCCATTTAGTGGGGGTAGAGCCTACTTGCAAGTCTCTCCGACCTTCACAAAAAAAGTTATTCAAGAATATCTCCTCAGATTTGGGGGAATTTCGTCGGTCGACCTCTTCCGAAGGTCGTACAAGCTCGGGGATAGTACCAATCGATCCGCAGGACCCAAATTAGTCCAGATGCAACCACTTTCCAAGTCTCTCCGACCTTCACAAAAAAAGTTATTCAAGAATATCTCTTTCTCCTATGTGCTTTCATCCCTAACCCTAACCCTAACCCTTCCGAAAGTCGGAGAAGCTCAAGGATGGTACCGATCGATGCGCGCAACCCCATTTAGTGGGGGTAGAGCCTACTTGCAAGTCTCTCCGACCTTCACAAAAAAAGTTATTCAAGAATATCTCTTTCTCCTATGTGCTTTCATCCCTAACCCTAACCCTAACCCTTCCGAAAGTCGGAGAAGCTCAAAGATGGTACCGATCGATGCGCGCTACCCCATTTAGTGGGGGTAGAGCCTACTTGCAAGTCTCTCCGACCTTCACAAAAAAAGTTATTCAAGAATATCTCTTTCTCCTATGTGCTTTCATCCCTAACCCTAACCCTAACCCTTCCGAAAGTCGGAGAAGCTCAAGGATGGTACCGATCGATGCGCGGTACCCCATTTAGTGGGGGTAGAGCCTACTTGCAAGTCTCTCCGACCTTCACAAAAAAAGTTATTCAAGAATATCTCCTCAGATTTGGGGGAATTTCGTCGGTCGACCTCTTCCGAAGGTCGTACAAGCTCGGGGATAGTACCAATCGATCCGCAGGACCCAAATTAGTCCAGATGCAACCACTTTCCAAGTCTCTCCGACCTTCACAAAAAAAGTTATTCAAGAATATCTCTTTCTCCTATGTGCTTTCATCCCTAACCCTAACCCTAACCCTTCCGAAAGTCGGAGAAGCTCAAAGATGGTACCGATCGATGCGCGCTACCCCATTTAGTGGGGGTAGAGCCTACTTGCAAGTCTCTCCGACCTTCACAAAAAAAGTTATTCAAGAATATCTCTTTCTCCTATGTGCTTTCATCCCTAACCCTAACCCTAACCCTTCCGAAAGTCGGAGAAGCTCAAGGATGGTACCGATCGATGCGCGCTACCCCATTTAGTGGGGGTAGAGCCTACTTGCAAGTCTCTCCGACCTTCACAAAAAAAGTTATTCAAGAATATCTCTTTCTCCTATGTGCTTTCATCCCTAACCCTAACCCTAACCCTTCCGAAAGTCGGAGAAGCTCAAGGATGGTACCGATCGATGCGCGCTACCCCATTTAGTGGGGGTAGAGCCTACTTGCAAGTCTCTCCGACCTTCACAAAAAAAGTTATTCAAGAATATCTCCTCAGATTTGGGGGAATTTCGTCGGTCGACCTCTTCCGAAGGTCGTACAAGCTCAAGGATGGTACCAATCGATCCGCAGGACTCAAATTAGTCAAGATGCAACCACTTTCCAAGTCTCTCCGACCTTCACAAAAAAAGTTATTCAAGAATATCTCTTTCTCCTATGTGCTTTCATCCCTAACCCTAACCCTAACCCTTCCGAAAGTCGGAGAAGCTCAAAGATGGTACCGATCGATGCGCGCTACCCCATTTAGTGGGGGTAGAGCCTACTTGCAAGTCTCTCCGACCTTCACAAAAAAAGTTATTCAAGAATATCTCCTCAGATTTGGGGGAATTTCGTCGGTCGACCTCTTCCGAAGGTCGTACAAGCTCGGGGATGGTACCAATCGATCCGCAGGACCCAAATTAGTCCAGATGCAACCACTTTCCAAGTCTCTCCGACCTTCACAAAAAAAGTTATTCAAGAATATCTCTTTCTCCTATGTGCTTTCATCCCTAACCCTAACCCTAACCCTTCCGAAAGTCGGAGAAGCTCAAGGATGGTACCGATCGATGGGCGCTACCCCATTTAGTGGGGGTAGAGCCTACTTGCAAGTCTCTCCGACCTTCACAAAAAAAGTTATTCAAGAATATCTCTTTCTCCTATGTGCTTTCATCCCTAACCCTAACCCTTCCGAAAGTCGGAGAAGCTCAAGGATGGTACCGATCGATGCGCGGTACCCCATTTAGTGGGGGTAGAGCCTACTTGCAAGTCTCTCCGACCTTCACAAAAAAAGTTATTCAAGAATATCTCTTTCTCCTATGTGCTTTCATCCCTAACCCTAACCCTAACCCTTCCGAAAGTCGGAGAAGCTCAAAGATGGTACCGATCGATGCGCGCTACCCCATTTAGTGGGGGTAGAGCCTACTTGCAAGTCTCTCCGACCTTCACAAAAAAAGTTATTCAAGAATATCTCTTTCTCCTATGTGCTTTCATCCCTAACCCTAACCCTAACCCTTCCGAAAGTCGGAGAAGCTCAAGGATGGTACCGATCGATGCGCGCTACCCCATTTAGTGGGGGTAGAGCCTACTTGCAAGTCTCTCCGACCTTCACAAAAAAAGTTATTCAAGAATATCTCTTTCTCCTATGTGCTTTCATCCCTAACCCTAACCCTAACCCTTCCGAAAGTCGGAGAAGCTCAAGGATGGTACCGATCGATGCGCGCTACCCCATTTAGTGGGGGTAGAGCCTACTTGCAAGTCTCTCCGACCTTCACAAAAAAAGTTATTCAAGAATATCTCCTCAGATTTGGGGGAATTTCGTCGGTCGACCTCTTCCGAAGGTCGTACAAGCTCAAGGATGGTACCAATCGATCCGCAGGACTCAAATTAGTCAAGATGCAACCACTTTCCAAGTCTCTCCGACCTTCACAAAAAAAGTTATTCAAGAATATCTCTTTCTCCTATGTGCTTTCATCCCTAACCCTAACCCTAACCCTTCCGAAAGTCGGAGAAGCTCAAAGATGGTACCGATCGATGCGCGCTACCCCATTTAGTGGGGGTAGAGCCTACTTGCAAGTCTCTCCGACCTTCACAAAAAAAGTTATTCAAGAATATCTCCTCAGATTTGGGGGAATTTCGTCGGTCGACCTCTTCCGAAGGTCGTACAAGCTCGGGGATGGTACCAATCGATCCGCAGGACCCAAATTAGTCCAGATGCAACCACTTTCCAAGTCTCTCCGACCTTCACAAAAAAAGTTATTCAAGAATATCTCTTTCTCCTATGTGCTTTCATCCCTAACCCTAACCCTAACCCTTCCGAAAGTCGGAGAAGCTCAAGGATGGTACCGATCGATGGGCGCTACCCCATTTAGTGGGGGTAGAGCCTACTTGCAAGTCTCTCCGACCTTCACAAAAAAAGTTATTCAAGAATATCTCTTTCTCCTATGTGCTTTCATCCCTAACCCTAACCCTTCCGAAAGTCGGAGAAGCTCAAGGATGGTACCGATCGATGCGCGGTACCCCATTTAGTGGGGGTAGAGCCTACTTGCAAGTCTCTCCGACCTTCACAAAAAAAGTTATTCAAGAATATCTCTTTCTCCTATGTGCTTTCATCCCTAACCCTAACCCTAACCCTTCCAAAAGTCGGAGAAGCTCAAGGATGGTACCGATCGATGCGCGCTACCCCATTTAGTGGGGGTAGAGCCTACTTGCAAGTCTCTCCGACCTTCACAAAAAAAGTTATTCAAGAATATCTCCTCAGATTTGGGGGAATTTCGTCGGTCGACCTCTTCCGAAGGTCGTACAAGCTCGGGGATGGTACCAATCGATCCGCAGTACCCAAATTAGTCCAGATGCAACCACTTTCCAAGTCTCTCCGACCTTCACAAAAAAAGTTATTCAAGAATATCTCTTTCTCCTATGTGCTTTCATCCCTAACCCTAACCCTAACCCTTCCGAAAGTCGGAGAAGCTCAAGGATGGTACCGATCGATGCGCGCAACCCCATTTAGTGGGGGTAGAGCCTACTTGCAAGTCTCTCCGACCTTCACAAAAAAAGTTATTCAAGAATATCTCTTTCTCCTATGTGCTTTCATCCCTAACCCTAACCCTAACCCTTCCGAAAGTCGGAGAAGCTCAAGGATGGTACCGATCGATGCGCGCAACCCCATTTAGTGGGGGTAGAGCCTACTTGCAAGTCTCTCCGACCTTCACAAAAAAAGTTATTCAAGAATATCTCTTTCTCCTATGTGCTTTCATCCCTAACCCTAACCCTAACCCTTCCGAAAGTCGGAGAAGCTCAAGGATGGTACCGATCGATGCGCGCTACCCCATTTAGTGGGGGTAGAGCCTACTTGCAAGTCTCTCCGACCTTCACAAAAAAAGTTATTCAAGAATATCTCTTTCTCCTATGTGCTTTCATCCCTAACCCTAACCCTAACCCTTCCGAAAGACGGAGAAGCTCAAGGATGGTACCGATCGATGTGCGCTACCCCATTTAGTGGGGGTAGAGCCTACTTGCAAGTCTCTCCGACCTTCACAAAAAAAGTTATTCAAGAATATCTCCTCAGATTTGGGGGAATTTCGTCGGTCGACCTCTTCCGAAGGTCGTACAAGCTCGGGGATGGTACCAATCGATCCGCAGGACCCAAATTAGTCCAGATGCAACCACTTTCCAAGTCTCTCTGACCTTCACAAAAAAAGTTATTCAAGAATATCTCTTTCTCCTATGTGCTTTCATCCCTAACCCTAACCCTTCCGAAAGTCGGAGAAGCTCAAGGATGGTACCGATCGATGAGCGCTACCCCATTTAGTGGGGGTAGAGCCTACTTGCAAGTCTCTCCGACCTTCACAAAAAAAGTTATTCAAGAATATCTCTTTCTCCTATGTGCTTTCATCCCTAACCCTAACCCTAACCCTTCCGAAAGTCGGAGAAGCTCAAGGATGGTACCGATCGATGCGCGCTACCCCATTTAGTGGGGGTAGAGCCTACTTGCAAGTCTCTCCGACCTTCACAAAAAAAGTTATTCAAGAATATCTCCTCAGATTTGGGGGAATTTCGTCGGTCGACCTCTTCCGAAGGTCGTACAAGCTCGGGGATGGTACCAATCGATCCGCAGGACCCAAATTAGTCCAGATGCAACCACTTTCCAAGTCTCTCCGACCTTCACAAAAAAAGTTATTCAAGAATATCTCTTTCTCCTATGTGCTTTCATCCCTAACCCTAACCCTAACCCTTCCGAAAGTCGGAGAAGCTCAAGGATGGTACCGATCGATGCGCGCTACCCCATTTAGTGGGGGTAGAGCCTACTTGCAAGTCTCTCCGACCTTCACAAAAAAGGTTATACAAGAATATCTCTTTCTCCTATGTGCTTTCATCCCTAACCCTAACCCTAACCCTTCCGAAAGTCGGAGAAGCTCAAGGATGGTACCGATCGATGCGCGCTACCCCATTTAGTGGGGGTAGAGCCTACTTGCAAGTCTCTCCGACCTTCACAAAAAAAGTTATTCAAGAATATCTCCTCAGATTTGGGGGAATTTCGTCGGTCGACCTCTTCCGAAGGTCGTACAAGCTCGGGGATGGTACCAATCGATCCGCAGTACCCAAATTAGTCCAGATGCAACCACTTTCCAAGTCTCTCCGACCTTCACAAAAAAAGTTATTCAAGAATATCTCTTTCTCCTATGTGCTTTCATCCCTAACCCTAACCCTAACCCTTCCGAAAGTCGGAGAAGCTCAAGGATGGTACCGATCGATGCGCGCAACCCCATTTAGTGGGGGTAGAGCCTACTTGCAAGTCTCTCCGACCTTCACAAAAAAAGTTATTCAAGAATATCTCTTTCTCCTATGTGCTTTCATCCCTAACCCTAACCCTAACCCTTCCGAAAGTCGGAGAAGCTCAAGGATGGTACCGATCGATGCGCGCAACCCCATTTAGTGGGGGTAGAGCCTACTTGCAAGTCTCTCCGACCTTCACAAAAAAAGTTATTCAAGAATATCTCTTTCTCCTATGTGCTTTCATCCCTAACCCTAACCCTAACCCTTCCGAAAGTCGGAGAAGCTCAAGGATGGTACCGATCGATGCGCGCTACCCCATTTAGTGGGGGTAGAGCCTACTTGCAAGTCTCTCCGACCTTCACAAAAAAAGTTATTCAAGAATATCTCTTTCTCCTATGTGCTTTCATCCCTAACCCTAACCCTAACCCTTCCGAAAGACGGAGAAGCTCAAGGATGGTACCGATCGATGTGCGCTACCCCATTTAGTGGGGGTAGAGCCTACTTGCAAGTCTCTCCGACCTTCACAAAAAAAGTTATTCAAGAATATCTCCTCAGATTTGGGGGAATTTCGTCGGTCGACCTCTTCCGAAGGTCGTACAAGCTCGGGGATGGTACCAATCGATCCGCAGGACCCAAATTAGTCCAGATGCAACCACTTTCCAAGTCTCTCTGACCTTCACAAAAAAAGTTATTCAAGAATATCTCTTTCTCCTATGTGCTTTCATCCCTAACCCTAACCCTTCCGAAAGTCGGAGAAGCTCAAGGATGGTACCGATCGATGAGCGCTACCCCATTTAGTGGGGGTAGAGCCTACTTGCAAGTCTCTCCGACCTTCACAAAAAAAGTTATTCAAGAATATCTCTTTCTCCTATGTGCTTTCATCCCTAACCCTAACCCTAACCCTTCCGAAAGTCGGAGAAGCTCAAGGATGGTACCGATCGATGCGCGCTACCCCATTTAGTGGGGGTAGAGCCTACTTGCAAGTCTCTCCGACCTTCACAAAAAAAGTTATTCAAGAATATCTCCTCAGATTTGGGGGAATTTCGTCGGTCGACCTCTTCCGAAGGTCGTACAAGCTCGGGGATGGTACCAATCGATCCGCAGGACCCAAATTAGTCCAGATGCAACCACTTTCCAAGTCTCTCCGACCTTCACAAAAAAAGTTATTCAAGAATATCTCTTTCTCCTATGTGCTTTCATCCCTAACCCTAACCCTAACCCTTCCGAAAGTCGGAGAAGCTCAAGGATGGTACCGATCGATGCGCGCTACCCCATTTAGTGGGGGTAGAGCCTACTTGCAAGTCTCTCCGACCTTCACAAAAAAGGTTATTCAAGAATATCTCTTTCTCCTATGTGCTTTCATCCCTAACCCTAACCCTAACCCTTCCGAAAGTCGGAGAAGCTCAAGGATGGTACCGATCGATGCGCGCTACCCCATTTAGTGGGGGTAGAGCCTACTTGCAAGTCTCTCCGACCTTCACAAAAAAAGTTATTCAAGAATATCTCCTCAGATTTGGGGGAATTTCGTCGGTCGACCTCTTCCAAAGGTCGTACAAGCTCGGGGATGGTACCAATCGATCTGCAGGACCCAAATTAGTCCAGATGCAACCACTTTCCAAGTCTCTCCGACCTTCACAAAAAAAGTTATTCAAGAATATCTCTTTCTCCTATGTGCTTTCATCCCTAACCCTAACCCTAACCCTTCCGAAAGTCGGAGAAGCTCAAGGATGGTACCGATCGATGCGTGCTACCCCATTTAGTGGGGGTAGAGCCTACTTGCAAGTCTCTCCGACCTTCACAAAAAAAGTTATTCAAGAATATCTCTTTCTCCTATGTGCTTTCATCCCTAACCCTAACCCTTCCGAAAGTCGGAGAAGCTCAAGGATGGTACCGATCGATGAGCGCTACCCCATTTAGTGGGGGTAGAGCCTACTTGCAAGTCTCTCCGACCTTCACAAAAAAAGTTATTCAAGAATATCTCTTTCTCCTATGTGCTTTCATCCCTAACCCTAACCCTAACCCTTCCGAAAGTCGGAGAAGCTCAAGGATGGTACCGATCGATGAGCGCTACCCCATTTAGTGGGGGTAGAGCCTACTTGCAAGTCTCTCCGACCTTCACAAAAAAAGTTATTCAAGAATATCTCCTCAGATTTGGGGGAATTTCGTCGGTCGACCTCTTCCGAAGGTCGTACAAGCTCGGGGATGGTACCAATCGATCCGCAGGACCCAAATTAGTCCAGATGCAACCACTTTCCAAGTCTCTCCGACCTTCACAAAAAAAGTTATTCAAGAATATCTCTTTCTCCTATGTGCTTTCATCCCTAACCCTAACCCTAACCCTTCCGAAAGTCGGAGAAGCTCAAGGATGGTACCGATCGATGCGCGCTACCCCATTTAGTGGGGGTAGAGCCTACTTGCAAGTCTCTCCGACCTTCACAAAAAAGGTTATTCAAGAATATCTCTTTCTCCTATGTGCTTTCATCCCTAACCCTAACCCTTCCGAAAGTCGGAGAAGCTCAAGGATGGTACCGATCGATGCGCGCTACCCCATTTAGTGGGGGTAGAGCCTACTTGCAAGTCTCTCCGACCTTCACAAAAAAAGTTATTCAAGAATATCTCCTCAGATTTGGGGGAATTTCGTCGGTCGACCTCTTCCAAAGGTCGTACAAGCTCGGGGATGGTACCAATCGATCTGCAGGACCCAAATTAGTCCAGATGCAACCACTTTCCAAGTCTCTCCGACCTTCACAAAAAAAGTTATTCAAGAATATCTCTTTCTCCTATGTGCTTTCATCCCTAACCCTAACCCTAACCCTTCCGAAAGTCGGAGAAGCTCAAGGATGGTACCGATCGATGCGTGCTACCCCATTTAGTGGGGGTAGAGCCTACTTGCAAGTCTCTCCGACCTTCACAAAAAAAGTTATTCAAGAATATCTCTTTCTCCTATGTGCTTTCATCCCTAACCCTAACCCTAACCCTTCCGAAAGTCGGAGAAGCTCAAGGATGGTACCGATCGATGCGCGCTACCCCATTTAGTGGGGGTAGAGCCTACTTGCAAGTCTCTCCGACCTTCACAAAAAAAGTTATTCAAGAATATCTCTTTCTCCTATGTGCTTTCATCCCTAACCCTAACCCTAACCCTTCCGAAAGACGGAGAAGCTCAAGGATGGTACCGATCGATGTGCGCTACCCCATTTAGTGGGGGTAGAGCCTACTTGCAAGTCTCTCCGACCTTCACAAAAAAAGTTATTCAAGAATATCTCCTCAGATTTGGGGGAATTTCGTCGGTCGACCTCTTCCGAAGGTCGTACAAGCTCGGGGATGGTACCAATCGATCCGCAGGACCCAAATTAGTCCAGATGCAACCACTTTCCAAGTCTCTCTGACCTTCACAAAAAAAGTTATTCAAGAATATCTCTTTCTCCTATGTGCTTTCATCCCTAACCCTTCCGAAAGTCGGAGAAGCTCAAGGATGGTACCGATCGATGAGCGCTACCCCATTTAGTGGGGGTAGAGCCTACTTGCAAGTCTCTCCGACCTTCACAAAAAAAGTTATTCAAGAATATCTCTTTCTCCTATGTGCTTTCATCCCTAACCCTAACCCTAACCCTTCCGAAAGTCGGAGAAGCTCAAGGATGGTACCGATCGATGAGCGCTACCCCATTTAGTGGGGGTAGAGCCTACTTGCAAGTCTCTCCGACCTTCACAAAAAAAGTTATTCAAGAATATCTCCTCAGATTTGGGGGAATTTCGTCGGTCGACCTCTTCCGAAGGTCGTACAAGCTCGGGGATGGTACCAATCGATCCGCAGGACCCAAATTAGTCCAGATGCAACCACTTTCCAAGTCTCTCCGACCTTCACAAAAAAAGTTATTCAAGAATATCTCTTTCTCCTATGTGCTTTCATCCCTAACCCTAACCCTAACCCTTCCGAAAGTCGGAGAAGCTCAAGGATGGTACCGATCGATGCGCGCTACCCCATTTAGTGGGGGTAGAGCCTACTTGCAAGTCTCTCCGACCTTCACAAAAAAGGTTATTCAAGAATATCTCTTTCTCCTATGTGCTTTCATCCCTAACCCTAACCCTAACCCTTCCGAAAGTCGGAGAAGCTCAAGGATGGTACCGATCGATGCGCGCTACCCCATTTAGTGGGGGTAGAGCCTACTTGCAAGTCTCTCCGACCTTCACAAAAAAAGTTATTCAAGAATATCTCCTCAGATTTGGGGGAATTTCGTCGGTCGACCTCTTCCAAAGGTTGTACAAGCTCGGGGATGGTACCAATCGATCTGCAGGACCCAAATTAGTCCAGATGCAACCACTTTCCAAGTCTCTCCGACCTTCACAAAAAAAGTTATTCAAGAATATCTCTTTCTCCTATGTGCTTTCATCCCTAACCCTAACCCTAACCCTTCCGAAAGTCGGAGAAGCTCAAGGATGGTACCGATCGATGCGTGCTACCCCATTTAGTGGGAGTAGAGCCTACTTGCAAGTCTCTCCGACCTTCACAAAAAAAGTTATTCAAGAATATCTCTTTCTCCTATGTGCTTTCATCCCTAACCCTAACCCTAACCCTTCCGAAAGTCGGAGAAGCTCAAGGATGGTACCGATCGATGCGCGCTACCCCATTTAGTGGGGGTAGAGCCTACTTGCAAGTCTCTCCGACCTTCACAAAAAAAGTTATTCAAGAATATCTCTTTCTCCTATGTGCTTTCATCCCTAACCCTAACCCTAACCCTTCCGAAAGACGGAGAAGCTCAAGGATGGTACCGATCGATGTGCGCTACCCCATTTAGTGGGGGTAGAGCCTACTTGCAAGTCTCTCCGACCTTCACAAAAAAAGTTATTCAAGAATATCTCCTCAGATTTGGGGGAATTTCGTCGGTCGACCTCTTCCGAAGGTCGTACAAGCTCGGGGATGGTACCAATCGATCCGCAGGACCCAAATTAGTCCAGATGCAACCACTTTCCAAGTCTCTCTGACCTTCACAAAAAAAGTTATTCAAGAATATCTCTTTCTCCTATGTGCTTTCATCCCTAACCCTAACCCTTCCGAAAGTCGGAGAAGCTCAAGGATGGTACCGATCGATGCGCGCAACCCCATTTAGTGGGGGTAGAGCCTACTTGCAAGTCTCTCCGACCTTCACAAAAAAAGTTATTCAAGAATATCTCTTTCTCCTATGTGCTTTCATCCCTAACCCTAACCCTAACCCTTCCGAAAGTCGGAGAAGCTCAAAGATGGTACCGATCGATGCGCGCTACCCCATTTAGTGGGGGTAGAGCCTACTTGCAAGTCTCTCCGACCTTCACAAAAAAAGTTATTCAAGAATATCTCTTTCTCCTATGTGCTTTCATCCCTAACCCTAACCCTAACCCTTCCGAAAGACGGAGAAGCTCAAGGATGGTACCGATCGATGTGCGCTACCCCATTTAGTGGGGGTAGAGCCTACTTGCAAGTCTCTCCGACCTTCACAAAAAAAGTTATTCAAGAATATCTCCTCAGATTTGGGGGAATTTCGTCGGTCGACCTCTTCCGAAGGTCGTACAAGCTCGGGGATGGTACCAATCGATCCGCAGGACCCAAATTAGTCCAGATGCAACCACTTTCCAAGTCTCTCTGACCTTCACAAAAAAAGTTATTCAAGAATATCTCTTTCTCCTATGTGCTTTCATCCCTAACCCTAACCCTTCCGAAAGTCGGAGAAGCTCAAGGATGGTACCGATCGATGAGCGCTACCCCATTTAGTGGGGGTAGAGCCTACTTGCAAGTCTCTCCGACCTTCACAAAAAAAGTTATTCAAGAATATCTCTTTCTCCTATGTGCTTTCATCCCTAACCCTAACCCTAACCCTTCCGAAAGTCGGAGAAGCTCAAGGATGGTACCGATCGATGCGCGCTACCCCATTTAGTGGGGGTAGAGCCTACTTGCAAGTCTCTCCGACCTTCACAAAAAAAGTTATTCAAGAATATCTCCTCAGATTTGGGGGAATTTCGTCGGTCGACCTCTTCCGAAGGTCGTACAAGCTCGGGGATGGTACCAATCGATCCGCAGGACCCAAATTAGTCCAGATGCAACCACTTTCCAAGTCTCTCCGACCTTCACAAAAAAAGTTATTCAAGAATATCTCTTTCTCCTATGTGCTTTCATCCCTAACCCTAACCCTAACCCTTCCGAAAGTCGGAGAAGCTCAAGGATGGTACCGATCGATGCGCGCTACCCCATTTAGTGGGGGTAGAGCCTACTTGCAAGTCTCTCCGACCTTCACAAAAAAGGTTATTCAAGAATATCTCTTTCTCCTATGTGCTTTCATCCCTAACCCTAACCCTAACCCTTCCGAAAGTCGGAGAAGCTCAAGGATGGTACCGATCGATGCGCGCTACCCCATTTAGTGGGGGTAGAGCCTACTTGCAAGTCTCTCCGACCTTCACAAAAAAAGTTATTCAAGAATATCTCCTCAGATTTGGGGGAATTTCGTCGGTCGACCTCTTCCAAAGGTCGTACAAGCTCGGGGATGGTACCAATCGATCTGCAGGACCCAAATTAGTCCAGATGCAACCACTTTCCAAGTCTCTCCGACCTTCACAAAAAAAGTTATTCAAGAATATCTCTTTCTCCTATGTGCTTTCATCCCTAACCCTAACCCTAACCCTTCCGAAAGTCGGAGAAGCTCAAGGATGGTACCGATCGATGCGTGCTACCCCATTTAGTGGGGGTAGAGCCTACTTGCAAGTCTCTCCGACCTTCACAAAAAAAGTTATTCAAGAATATCTCTTTCTCCTATGTGCTTTCATCCCTAACCCTAACCCTTCCGAAAGTCGGAGAAGCTCAAGGATGGTACCGATCGATGAGCGCTACCCCATTTAGTGGGGGTAGAGCCTACTTGCAAGTCTCTCCGACCTTCACAAAAAAAGTTATTCAAGAATATCTCTTTCTCCTATGTGCTTTCATCCCTAACCCTAACCCTAACCCTTCCGAAAGTCGGAGAAGCTCAAGGATGGTACCGATCGATGAGCGCTACCCCATTTAGTGGGGGTAGAGCCTACTTGCAAGTCTCTCCGACCTTCACAAAAAAAGTTATTCAAGAATATCTCCTCAGATTTGGGGGAATTTCGTCGGTCGACCTCTTCCGAAGGTCGTACAAGCTCGGGGATGGTACCAATCGATCCGCAGGACCCAAATTAGTCCAGATGCAACCACTTTCCAAGTCTCTCCGACCTTCACAAAAAAAGTTATTCAAGAATATCTCTT
The DNA here is from genome assembly GCF_963576545.1 of Limanda limanda. Classification (NCBI taxonomy): domain Eukaryota; kingdom Metazoa; phylum Chordata; class Actinopteri; order Pleuronectiformes; family Pleuronectidae; genus Limanda; species Limanda limanda. The sequence continues at coordinate 97,909 of NW_026870520.1, forward strand.
TCTCCTATGTGCTTTCATCCCTAACCCTAACCCTAACCCTTCCGAAAGTCGGAGAAGCTCAAGGATGGTACCGATCGATGCGCGCTACCCCATTTAGTGGGGGTAGAGCCTACTTGCAAGTCTCTCCGACCTTCACAAAAAAGGTTATTCAAGAATATCTCTTTCTCCTATGTGCTTTCATCCCTAACCCTAACCCTTCCGAAAGTCGGAGAAGCTCAAGGATGGTACCGATCGATGCGCGCTACCCCATTTAGTGGGGGTAGAGCCTACTTGCAAGTCTCTCCGACCTTCACAAAAAAAGTTATTCAAGAATATCTCCTCAGATTTGGGGGAATTTCGTCGGTCGACCTCTTCCAAAGGTCGTACAAGCTCGGGGATGGTACCAATCGATCTGCAGGACCCAAATTAGTCCAGATGCAACCACTTTCCAAGTCTCTCCGACCTTCACAAAAAAAGTTATTCAAGAATATCTCTTTCTCCTATGTGCTTTCATCCCTAACCCTAACCCTAACCCTTCCGAAAGTCGGAGAAGCTCAAGGATGGTACCGATCGATGCGTGCTACCCCATTTAGTGGGGGTAGAGCCTACTTGCAAGTCTCTCCGACCTTCACAAAAAAAGTTATTCAAGAATATCTCTTTCTCCTATGTGCTTTCATCCCTAACCCTAACCCTAACCCTTCCGAAAGTCGGAGAAGCTCAAGGATGGTACCGATCGATGCGCGCTACCCCATTTAGTGGGGGTAGAGCCTACTTGCAAGTCTCTCCGACCTTCACAAAAAAAGTTATTCAAGAATATCTCTTTCTCCTATGTGCTTTCATCCCTAACCCTAACCCTAACCCTTCCGAAAGACGGAGAAGCTCAAGGATGGTACCGATCGATGTGCGCTACCCCATTTAGTGGGGGTAGAGCCTACTTGCAAGTCTCTCCGACCTTCACAAAAAAAGTTATTCAAGAATATCTCCTCAGATTTGGGGGAATTTCGTCGGTCGACCTCTTCCGAAGGTCGTACAAGCTCGGGGATGGTACCAATCGATCCGCAGGACCCAAATTAGTCCAGATGCAACCACTTTCCAAGTCTCTCTGACCTTCACAAAAAAAGTTATTCAAGAATATCTCTTTCTCCTATGTGCTTTCATCCCTAACCCTTCCGAAAGTCGGAGAAGCTCAAGGATGGTACCGATCGATGAGCGCTACCCCATTTAGTGGGGGTAGAGCCTACTTGCAAGTCTCTCCGACCTTCACAAAAAAAGTTATTCAAGAATATCTCTTTCTCCTATGTGCTTTCATCCCTAACCCTAACCCTAACCCTTCCGAAAGTCGGAGAAGCTCAAGGATGGTACCGATCGATGAGCGCTACCCCATTTAGTGGGGGTAGAGCCTACTTGCAAGTCTCTCCGACCTTCACAAAAAAAGTTATTCAAGAATATCTCCTCAGATTTGGGGGAATTTCGTCGGTCGACCTCTTCCGAAGGTCGTACAAGCTCGGGGATGGTACCAATCGATCCGCAGGACCCAAATTAGTCCAGATGCAACCACTTTCCAAGTCTCTCCGACCTTCACAAAAAAAGTTATTCAAGAATATCTCTTTCTCCTATGTGCTTTCATCCCTAACCCTAACCCTTCCGAAAGTCGGAGAAGCTCAAGGATGGTACCGATCGATGCGCGCTACCCCATTTAGTGGGGGTAGAGCCTACTTGCAAGTCTCTCCGACCTTCACAAAAAAGGTTATTCAAGAATATCTCTTTCTCCTATGTGCTTTCATCCCTAACCCTAACCCTAACCCTTCCGAAAGTCGGAGAAGCTCAAGGATGGTACCGATCGATGCGCGCTACCCCATTTAGTGGGGGTAGAGCCTACTTGCAAGTCTCTCCGACCTTCACAAAAAAAGTTATTCAAGAATATCTCCTCAGATTTGGGGGAATTTCGTCGGTCGACCTCTTCCAAAGGTTGTACAAGCTCGGGGATGGTACCAATCGATCTGCAGGACCCAAATTAGTCCAGATGCAACCACTTTCCAAGTCTCTCCGACCTTCACAAAAAAAGTTATTCAAGAATATCTCTTTCTCCTATGTGCTTTCATCCCTAACCCTAACCCTAACCCTTCCGAAAGTCGGAGAAGCTCAAGGATGGTACCGATCGATGCGTGCTACCCCATTTAGTGGGAGTAGAGCCTACTTGCAAGTCTCTCCGACCTTCACAAAAAAAGTTATTCAAGAATATCTCTTTCTCCTATGTGCTTTCATCCCTAACCCTAACCCTAACCCTTCCGAAAGTCGGAGAAGCTCAAGGATGGTACCGATCGATGCGCGCTACCCCATTTAGTGGGGGTAGAGCCTACTTGCAAGTCTCTCCGACCTTCACAAAAAAAGTTATTCAAGAATATCTCTTTCTCCTATGTGCTTTCATCCCTAACCCTAACCCTAACCCTTCCGAAAGACGGAGAAGCTCAAGGATGGTACCGATCGATGTGCGCTACCCCATTTAGTGGGGGTAGAGCCTACTTGCAAGTCTCTCCGACCTTCACAAAAAAAGTTATTCAAGAATATCTCCTCAGATTTGGGGGAATTTCGTCGGTCGACCTCTTCCGAAGGTCGTACAAGCTCGGGGATGGTACCAATCGATCCGCAGGACCCAAATTAGTCCAGATGCAACCACTTTCCAAGTCTCTCTGACCTTCACAAAAAAAGTTATTCAAGAATATCTCTTTCTCCTATGTGCTTTCATCCCTAACCCTAACCCTTCCGAAAGTCGGAGAAGCTCAAGGATGGTACCGATCGATGAGCGCTACCCCATTTAGTGGGGGTAGAGCCTACTTGCAAGTCTCTCCGACCTTCACAAAAAAAGTTATTCAAGAATATCTCTTTCTCCTATGTGCTTTCATCCCTAACCCTAACCCTAACCCTTCCGAAAGTCGGAGAAGCTCAAGGATGGTACCGATCGATGAGCGCTACCCCATTTAGTGGGGGTAGAGCCTACTTGCAAGTCTCTCCGACCTTCACAAAAAAAGTTATTCAAGAATATCTCCTCAGATTTGGGGGAATTTCGTCGGTCGACCTCTTCCGAAGGTCGTACAAGCTCGGGGATGGTACCAATCGATCCGCAGGACCCAAATTAGTCCAGATGCAACCACTTTCCAAGTCTCTCCGACCTTCACAAAAAAAGTTATTCAAGAATATCTCTTTCTCCTATGTGCTTTCATCCCTAACCCTAACCCTAACCCTTCCGAAAGTCGGAGAAGCTCAAGGATGGTACCGATCGATGCGCGCTACCCCATTTAGTGGGGGTAGAGCCTACTTGCAAGTCTCTCCGACCTTCACAAAAAAGGTTATTCAAGAATATCTCTTTCTCCTATGTGCTTTCATCCCTAACCCTAACCCTAACCCTTCCGAAAGTCGGAGAAGCTCAAGGATGGTACCGATCGATGCGTGCTACCCCATTTAGTGGGGGTAGAGCCTACTTGCAAGTCTCTCCGACCTTCACAAAAAAAGTTATTCAAGAATATCTCCTCAGATTTGGGGGAATTTCGTCGGTCGACCTCTTCCAAAGGTCGTACAAGCTCGGGGATGGTACCAATCGATCTGCAGGACCCAAATTAGTCCAGATGCAACCACTTTCCAAGTCTCTCCGACCTTCACAAAAAAAGTTATTCAAGAATATCTCTTTCTCCTATGTGCTTTCATCCCTAACCCTAACCCTAACCCTTCCGAAAGTCGGAGAAGCTCAAGGATGGTACCGATCGATGCGTGCTACCCCATTTAGTGGGGGTAGAGCCTACTTGCAAGTCTCTCCGACCTTCACAAAAAAAGTTATTCAAGAATATCTCTTTCTCCTATGTGCTTTCATCCCTAACCCTAACCCTAACCCTTCCGAAAGTCGGAGAAGCTCAAGGATGGTACCGATCGATGTGCGCTACCCCATTTAGTGGGGGTAGAGCCTACTTGCAAGTCTCTCCGACCTTCACAAAAAAAGTTATTCAAGAATATCTCCTCAGATTTGGGGGAATTTCGTCGGTCGACCTCTTCCGAAGGTCGTACAAGCTCGGGGATGGTACCAATCGATCCGCAGGACCCAAATTAGTCCAGATGCAACCACTTTCCAAGTCTCTCTGACCTTCACAAAAAAAGTTATTCAAGAATATCTCTTTCTCCTATGTGCTTTCATCCCTAACCCTAACCCTTCCGAAAGTCGGAGAAGCTCAAGGATGGTACCGATCGATGAGCGCTACCCCATTTAGTGGGGGTAGAGCCTACTTGCAAGTCTCTCCGACCTTCACAAAAAAAGTTATTCAAGAATATCTCTTTCTCCTATGTGCTTTCATCCCTAACCCTAACCCTAACCCTTCCGAAAGTCGGAGAAGCTCAAGGATGGTACCGATCGATGCGCGCTACCCCATTTAGTGGGGGTAGAGCCTACTTGCAAGTCTCTCCGACCTTCACAAAAAAAGTTATTCAAGAATATCTCCTCAGATTTGGGGGAATTTCGTCGGTCGACCTCTTCCGAAGGTCGTACAAGCTCGGGGATGGTACCAATCGATCCGCAGGACCCAAATTAGTCCAGATGCAACCACTTTCCAAGTCTCTCCGACCTTCACAAAAAAAGTTATTCAAGAATATCTCTTTCTCCTATGTGCTTTCATCCCTAACCCTAACCCTAACCCTTCCGAAAGTCGGAGAAGCTCAAGGATGGTACCGATCGATGCGCGCTACCCCATTTAGTGGGGGTAGAGCCTACTTGCAAGTCTCTCCGACCTTCACAAAAAAAGTTATTCAAGAATATCTCTTTCTCCTATGTGCTTTCATCCCTAACCCTAACCCTAACCCTTCCGAAAGTCGGAGAAGCTCAAGGATGGTACCGATCGATGCGCGCTACCCCATTTAGTGGGGGTAGAGCCTACTTGCAAGTCTCTCCGACCTTCACAAAAAAAGTTATTCAAGAATATCTCCTCAGATTTGGGGGAATTTCGTCGGTCGACCTCTTCCAAAGGTCGTACAAGCTCGGGGATGGTACCAATCGATCTGCAGGACCCAAATTAGTCCAGATGCAACCACTTTCCAAGTCTCTCCGACCTTCACAAAAAAAGTTATTCAAGAATATCTCTTTCTCCTATGTGCTTTCATCCCTAACCCTAACCCTTCCAAAAGTCGGAGAAGCTCAAGGATGGTACCGATCGATGCGTGCTACCCCATTTAGTGGGGGTAGAGCCTACTTGCAAGTCTCTCCGACCTTCACAAAAAAAGTTATTCAAGAATATCTCTTTCTCCTATGTGCTTTCATCCCTAACCCTAACCCTAACCCTTCCGAAAGTCGGAGAAGCTCAAGGATGGTACCGATCGATGCGCGCTACCCCATTTAGTGGGGGTAGAGCCTACTTGCAAGTCTCTCCGACCTTCACAAAAAAAGTTATTCAAGAATATCTCCTCAGATTTGGGGGAATTTCGTCGGTCGACCTCTTCCGAAGGTCGTACAAGCTCGGGGATGGTACCAATCGATCCGCAGGACCCAAATTAGTCCAGATGCAACCACTTTCCAAGTCTCTCCGACCTTCACAAAAAAAGTTATTCAAGAATATCTCTTTCTCCTATGTGCTTTCATCCCTAACCCTAACCCTAACCCTTCCGAAAGTCGGAGAAGCTCAAGGATGGTACCGATCGATGCGCGCTACCCCATTTAGTGGGGGTAGAGCCTACTTGCAAGTCTCTCCGACCTTCACAAAAAAAGTTATTCAAGAATATCTCCTCAGATTTGGGGGAATTTCGTCGGTCGACCTCTTCCGAAGGTCGTACAAGCTCGGGGATGGTACCAATCGATCCGCAGGACCCAAATTAGTCCAGATGCAACCACTTTTCAAGTCTCTCCGACCTTCACAAAAAAAGTTATTCAAGAATATCTCTTTCTCCTATGTGCTTTCAGCCCTAACCCTAACCCTTCCGAAAGTCGGAGAAGCTCAAGGATGGTACCGATCGATGCGCGCTACCCCATTTAGTGGGGGTAGAGCCTACTTGCAAGTCTCTCCGACCTTCACAAAAAAAGTTATTCAAGAATATCTCCTCAGATTTGGGGGAATTTCGTCGGTCGACCTCTTCCGAAGGTCGTACAAGCTCGGGGATGGTACCAATCGATCCGCAGGACCCAAATTAGTCCAGATGCAACCACTTTCCAAGTCTCTCCGACCTTCACAAAAAAAGTTATTCAAGAATATCTCTTTCTCCTATGTGCTTTCATCCCTAACCCTAACCCTAACCCTTCCGAAAGTCGGAGAAGCTCAAGGATGGTACCGATCGATGCGCGCTACCCCATTTAGTGGGGGTAGAGCCTACTTGCAAGTCTCTCCGACCTTCACAAAAAAAGTTATTCAAGAATATCTCCTCAGATTTGGGGGAATTTCGTCGGTCGACCTCTTCCGAAGGTCGTACAAGCTCGGGGATGGTACCAATCGATCCGCAGGACCCAAATTAGTCCAGATGCAACCACTTTTCAAGTCTCTCCGACCTTCACAAAAAAAGTTATTCAAGAATATCTCTTTCTCCTATGTGCTTTCAGCCCTAACCCTAACCCTTCCGAAAGTCGGAGAAGCTCAAGGATGGTACCGATCGATGCGCGCTACCCCATTTAGTGGGGGTAGAGCCTACTTGCAAGTCTCTCCGACCTTCACAAAAAAAGTTATTCAAGAATATCTCCTCAGATTTGGGGGAATTTCGTCGGTCGACCTCTTCCGAAGGTCGTACAAGCTCGGGGATGGTACCAATCGATCCGCAGGACCCAAATTAGTCCAGATGCAACCACTTTCCAAGTCTCTCCGACCTTCACAAAAAAAGTTATTCAAGAATATCTCTTTCTCCTATGTGCTTTCATCCCTAACCCTAACCCTAACCCTTCCGAAAGTCGGAGAAGCTCAAGGATGGTACCGATCGATGCGCGCTACCCCATTTAGTGGGGGTAGAGCCTACTTGCAAGTCTCTCCGACCTTCACAAAAAAAGTTATTCAAGAATATCTCTTTCTCCTATGTGCTTTCATCCCTAACCCTAACCCTAACCCTTTCGAAAGTCGGAGAAGCTCAAGGATGGTACCGATCGATGCGCGCTACCCCATTTAGTGGGGGTAGAGCCTACTTGCAAGTCTCTCCGACCTTCACAAAAAAAGTTATTCAAGAATATCTCTTTCTCCTATGTGCTTTCATCCCTAACCCTAACCCTAACCCTTCCGAAAGTCGGAGAAGCTCAAGGATGGTACCGATCGATGCGCGCTACCCCATTTAGTGGGGGTAGAGCCTACTTGCAAGTCTCTCCGACCTTCACAAAAAAAGTTATTCAAGAATATCTCCTCAGATTTGGGGGAATTTCGTCGGTCGACCTCTTCCAAAGGTCGTACAAGCTCGGGGATGGTACCAATCGATCCGCAGGACCCAAATTAGTCCAGATGCAACCACTTTCCAAGTCTCTCCGACCTTCACAAAAAAAGTTATTCAAGAATATCTCTTTCTCCTATGTGCTTTCATCCCTAACCCTAACCCTAACCCTTCCGAAAGTCGGAGAAGCTCAAGGATGGTACCGATCGATGCGCGCTACCCCATTTAGTGGGGGTAGAGCCTACTTGCAAGTCTCTCCGACCTTCACAAAAAAAGTTATTCAAGAATATCTCTTTCTGCTATGTGCTTTCATCCCTAACCCTAACCCTAACCCTTCCGAAAGTCGGAGAAGCTCAAGGATGGTACCGATCGATGTGCGCTACCCCATTTAGTGGGGGTAGAGCCTACTTGCAAGTCTCTCCGACCTTCACAAAAAAAGTTATTCAAGAATATCTCTTTCTCCTATGTGCTTTCATCCCTAATCCTAACCCTAACCCTTCCGAAAGTCGGAGAAGCTCAAGGATGGTACCGATCGATGCGCGCTACCCCATTTAGTGGGGGTAGAGCCTACTTGCAAGTCTCTCCGACCTTCACAAAAAAAGTTATTCAAGAATATCTCCTCAGATTTGGGGGAATTTCGTCGGTCGACCTCTTCCGAAGGTCGTACAAGCTCGGGGATGGTACCAATCGATCCGCAGGACCCAAATTAGTCCAGATGCAACCACTTTTCAAGTCTCTCCGACCTTCACAAAAAAAGTTATTCAAGAATATCTCTTTCTCTTATGTGCTTTCATCCCTAACCCTAACCCTAACCCTTCCGAAAGTCGGAGAAGCTCAAGGATGGTACCGATCGATGCGCGCTACCCCATTTAGTGGGGGTAGAGCCTACTTGCAAGTCTCTCCGACCTTCACAAAAAAAGTTATTCAAGAATATCTCCTCAGATTTGGGGGAATTTCGTCGGTCGACCTCTTCCGAAGGTCGTACAAGCTCGGGGATGGTACCAATCGATCCGCAGGACCCAAATTAGTCCAGATGCAACCACTTTTCAAGTCTCTCCGACCTTCACAAAAAAAGTTATTCAAGAATATCTCTTTCTCCTATGTGCTTTCATCCCTAACCCTAACCCTAACCCTTCCGAAAGTCGGAGAAGCTCAAGGATGGTACCGATCGATGCGCGCTACCCCATTTAGTGGGGGTAGAGCCTACTTGCAAGTCTCTCCGACCTTCACAAAAAAAGTTATTCAAGAATATCTCTTTCTCCTATGTGCTTTCATCCCTAACACTAACCCTAACCCTTCCGAAAGTCGGAGAAGCTCAAGGATGGTACCGATCGATGCGCGCTACCCCATTTAGTGGGGGTAGAGCCTACTTGCAAGTCTCTCCGACCTTCACAAAAAAAGTTATTCAAGAATATCTCCTCAGATTTGGGGGAATTTCGTCGGTCGACCTCTTCCGAAGGTCGTACAAGCTCGGGGATGGTACCAATCGATCCGCAGGACCCAAATTAGTCCAGATGCAACCACTTTCCAAGTCTCTCCGACCTTCACAAAAAAAGTTATTCAAGAATATCTCTTTCTCCTATGTGCTTTCATCCCTAACCCTAACCCTAACCCTTCCGAAAGTCGGAGAAGCTCAAGGATGGTACCGATCGATGCGCGCTACCCCATTTAGTGGGGGTAGAGCCTACTTGCAAGTCTCTCCGACCTTCACAAAAAAAGTTATTCAAGAATATCTCCTCAGATTTGGGGGAATTTCGTCGGTCGACCTCTTCCGAAGGTCGTACAAGCTCGGGGATGGTACCAATCGATCCGCAGGACCCAAATTAGTCCAGATGCAACCACTTTCCAAGTCTCTCCGACCTTCACAAAAAAAGTTATTCAAGAATATCTCTTTCTCCTATGTGCTTTCATCCCTAACCCTAACCCTAACCCTTCCGAAAGTCGGAGAAGCTCAAGGATGGTACCGATCGATGCGCGCTACCCCATTTAGTGGGGGTAGAGCCTACTTGCAAGTCTCTCCGACCTTCACAAAAAAAGTTATTCAAGAATATCTCCTCAGATTTGGGGGAATTTCGTCGGTCGACCTCTTCCGAAGGTCGTACAAGCTCGGGGATGGTACCAATCGATCCGCAGGACCCAAATTAGTCCAGATGCAACCACTTTCCAAGTCTCTCCGACCTTCACAAAAAAAGTTATTCAAGAATATCTCTTTCTCCTATGTGCTTTCATCCCTAACCCTAACCCTAACCCTTCCGAAAGTCGGAGAAGCTCAAGGATGGTACCGATCGATGCGCGCTACCCCATTTAGTGGGGGTAGAGCCTACTTGCAAGTCTCTCCGACCTTTACAAAAAAAGTTATTCAAGAATATCTCCTCAGATTTGGGGGAATTTCGTCGGTCGACCTCTTCCGAAGGTCGTACAAGCTCGGGGATGGTACCAATCGATCCGCAGGACCCAAATTAGTCCAGATGCAACCACTTTCCAAGTCTCTCCGACCTTCACAAAAAAAGTTATTCAAGAATATCTCTTTCTCCTATGTGCTTTCATCCCTAACCCTAACCCTAACCCTTCCGAAAGTCGGAGAAGCTCAAGGATGGTACCGATCGATGCGCGCTACCCCATTTAGTGGGGGTAGAGCCTACTTGCAAGTCTCTCCGACCTTCACAAAAAAAGTTATTCAAGAATATCTCTTTCTCCTATGTGCTTTCATCCCTAACCCTAACCCTAACCCTTCCGAAAGTCGGAGAAGCTCAAGGATGGTACCGATCGATGCGCGCTACCCCATTTAGTGGGGGTAGAGCCTACTTGCAAGTCTCTCCGACCTTCACAAAAAAAGTTATTCAAGAAAATCTCCTCAGATTTGGGGGAATTTCGTCGGTCGACCTCTTCCGAAGGTCGTACAAGCTCGGGGATGGTACCAATCGATCCGCAGGACCCAAATTAGTCCAGATGCAACCACTTTCCAAGTCTCTCCGACCTTCACAAAAAAAGTTATTCAAGAATATCTCTTTCTCCTATGTGCTTTCATCCCTAACCCTAACCCTAACCCTTCCGAAAGTCGGAGAAGCTCAAGGATGGTACCGATCGATGCGCGCTACCCCATTTAGTGGGGGTAGAGCCTACTTGCAAGTCTCTCCGACCTTCACAAAAAAAGTTATTCAAGAATATCTCTTTCTGCTATGTGCTTTCATCCCTAACCCTAACCCTAACCCTTCCGAAAGTCGGAGAAGCTCAAGGATGGTACCGATCGATGTGCGCTACCCCATTTAGTGGGGGTAGAGCCTACTTGCAAGTCTCTCCGACCTTCACAAAAAAAGTTATTCAAGAATATCTCTTTCTCCTATGTGCTTTCATCCCTAACCCTAACCCTAACCCTTCCGAAAGTCGGAGAAGCTCAAGGATGGTACCGATCGATGCGCGCTACCCCATTTAGTTGGGGTAGAGCCTACTTGCAAGTCTCTCCGACCTTCACAAAAAAAGTTATTCAAGAATATCTCTTTCTCCTATGTGCTTTCATCCCTAACCCTAACCCTAACCCTTCCGAAAGTCGGAGAAGCTCAAGGATGGTACCGATCGATGCGCGCTACCCCATTTAGTGGGGGTAGAGCCTACTTGCAAGTCTCTCCGACCTTCACAAAAAAAGTTATTCAAGAATATCTCTTTCTCCTATGTGCTTTCATCCCTAACCCTAACCCTAACCCTTCCGAAAGTCGGAGAAGCTCAAGGATGGTACCGATCGATGTGCGCTACCCCATTTAGTGGGGGTAGAGCCTACTTGCAAGTCTCTCCGACCTTCACAAAAAAAGTTATTCAAGAATATCTCCTCAGATTTGGGGGAATTTCGTCGGTCGACCTCTTCCGAAGGTCGTACAAGCTCGGGGATGGTACCAATCGATCCGCAGGACCCAAATTAGTCCAGATGCAACCACTTTTAAAGTCTCTCCGACCTTCACAAAAAAAGTTATTCAAGAATATCTCTTTCTCCTATGTGCTTTCATCCCTAACCCTAACCCTAACCCTTCCGAAAGTCGGAGAAGCTCAAGGATGGTACCGATCGATGCGCGCTACCCCATTTAGTGGGGGTAGAGCCTACTTGCAAGTCTCTCCGACCTTCACAAAAAAAGTTATTCAAGAATATCTCTTTCTGCTATGTGCTTTCATCCCTAACCCTAACCCTAACCCTTCCGAAAGTCGGAGAAGCTCAAGGATGGTACCGATCGATGTGCGCTACCCCATTTAGTGGGGGTAGAGCCTACTTGCAAGTCTCTCCGACCTTCACAAAAAAAGTTATTCAAGAATATCTCTTTCTCCTATGTGCTTTCATCCCTAACCCTAACCCTAACCCTTCCGAAAGTCGGAGAAGCTCAAGGATGGTACCGATCGATGCGCGCTACCCCATTTAGTGGGGGTAGAGCCTACTTGCAAGTCTCTCCGACCTTCACAAAAAAAGTTATTCAAGAATATCTCCTCAGATTTGGGGGAATTTCGTCGGTCGACCTCTTCCGAAGGTCGTACAAGCTCGGGGATGGTACCAATCGATCCGCAGGACCCAAATTAGTCCAGATGCAACCACTTTCCAAGTCTCTCCGACCTTCACAAAAAAAGTTATTCAAGAATATCTCTTTCTCCTATGTGCTTTCATCCCTAACCCTAACCCTAACCCTTCCGAAAGTCGGAGAAGCTCAAGGATGGTACCGATCGATGCGCGCTACCCCATTTAGTGGGGGTAGAGCCTACTTGCAAGTCTCTCCGACCTTTACAAAAAAAGTTATTCAAGAATATCTCTTTCTCCTATGTGCTTTCATCCCTAACCCTAACCCTAACCCTTCCGAAAGTCGGAGAAGCTCAAGGATGGTACCGATCGATGCGCGCTACCCCATTTAGTGGGGGTAGAGCCTACTTGCAAGTCTCTCCGACCTTCACAAAAAAAGTTATTCAAGAATATCTCTTTCTCCTATGTGCTTTCATCCCTAACCCTAACCCTAACCCTTCCGAAAGTCGGAGAAGCTCAAGGATGGTACCGATCGATGCGCGCTACCCCATTTAGTGGGGGTAGAGCCTACTTGCAAGTCTCTCCGACCTTCACAAAAAAAGTTATTCAAGAATATCTCCTCAGATTTGGGGGAATTTCGTCGGTCGACCTCTTCCGAAGGTCGTACAAGCTCGGGGATGGTACCAATCGATCCGCAGGACCCAAATTAGTCCAGATGCAACCACTTTCCAAGTCTCTCCGACCTTCACAAAAAAAGTTATTCAAGAATATCTCTTTCTCCTATGTGCTTTCATCCCTAACCCTAACCCTAACCCTTCCGAAAGTCGGAGAAGCTCAAGGATGGTACCGATCGATGCGCGCTACCCCATTTAGTGGGGGTAGAGCCTACTTGCAAGTCTCTCCGACCTTTACAAAAAAAGTTATTCAAGAATATCTCCTCAGATTTGGGGGAATTTCGTCGGTCGACCTCTTCCGAAGGTCGTACAAGCTCGGGGATGGTACCAATCGATCCGCAGGACCCAAATTAGTCCAGATGCAACCACTTTCCAAGTCTCTCCGACCTTCACAAAAAAAGTTATTCAAGAATATCTCTTTCTCCTATGTGCTTTCATCCCTAACCCTAACCCTAACCCTTCCGAAAGTCGGAGAAGCTCAAGGATGGTACCGATCGATGCGCGCTACCCCATTTAGTGGGGGTAGAGCCTACTTGCAAGTCTCTCCGACCTTCACAAAAAAAGTTATTCAAGAATATCTCTTTCTCCTATGTGCTTTCATCCCTAACCCTAACCCTAACCCTTCCGAAAGTCGGAGAAGCTCAAGGATGGTACCGATCGATGCGCGCTACCCCATTTAGTGGGGGTAGAGCCTACTTGCAAGTCTCTCCGACCTTCACAAAAAAAGTTATTCAAGAAAATCTCCTCAGATTTGGGGGAATTTCGTCGGTCGACCTCTTCCGAAGGTCGTACAAGCTCGGGGATGGTACCAATCGATCCGCAGGACCCAAATTAGTCCAGATGCAACCACTTTCCAAGTCTCTCCGACCTTCACAAAAAAAGTTATTCAAGAATATCTCTTTCTCCTATGTGCTTTCATCCCTAACCCTAACCCTAACCCTTCCGAAAGTCGGAGAAGCTCAAGGATGGTACCGATCGATGCGCGCTACCCCATTTAGTGGGGGTAGAGCCTACTTGCAAGTCTCTCCGACCTTCACAAAAAAAGTTATTCAAGAATATCTCTTTCTGCTATGTGCTTTCATCCCTAACCCTAACCCTAACCCTTCCGAAAGTCGGAGAAGCTCAAGGATGGTACCGATCGATGTGCGCTACCCCATTTAGTGGGGGTAGAGCCTACTTGCAAGTCTCTCCGACCTTCACAAAAAAAGTTATTCAAGAATATCTCTTTCTCCTATGTGCTTTCATCCCTAACCCTAACCCTAACCCTTCCGAAAGTCGGAGAAGCTCAAGGATGGTACCGATCGATGCGCGCTACCCCATTTAGTGGGGGTAGAGCCTACTTGCAAGTCTCTCCGACCTTCACAAAAAAAGTTATTCAAGAATATCTCCTCAGATTTGGGGGAATTTCGTCGGTCGACCTCTTCCGAAGGTCGTACAAGCTCGGGGATGGTACCAATCGATCCGCAGGACCCAAATTAGTCCAGATGCAACCACTTTCCAAGTCTCTCCGACCTTCACAAAAAAAGTTATTCAAGAATATCTCTTTCTCCTATGTGCTTTCATCCCTAACCCTAACCCTAACCCTTCCGAAAGTCGGAGAAGCTCAAGGATGGTACCGATCGATGCGCGCTACCCCATTTAGTGGGGGTAGAGCCTACTTGCAAGTCTCTCCGACCTTCACAAAAAAAGTTATTCAAGAATATCTCTTTCTGCTATGTGCTTTCATCCCTAACCCTAACCCTAACCCTTCCGAAAGTCGGAGAAGCTCAAGGATGGTACCGATCGATGTGCGCTACCCCATTTAGTGGGGGTAGAGCCTACTTGCAAGTCTCTCCGACCTTCACAAAAAAAGTTATTCAAGAATATCTCTTTCTCCTATGTGCTTTCATCCCTAACCCTAACCCTAACCCTTCCGAAAGTCGGAGAAGCTCAAGGATGGTACCGATCGATGCGCGCTACCCCATTTAGTGGGGGTAGAGCCTACTTGCAAGTCTCTCCGACCTTCACAAAAAAAGTTATTCAAGAATATCTCCTCAGATTTGGGGGAATTTCGTCGGTCGACCTCTTCCGAAGGTCGTACAAGCTCGGGGATGGTACCAATCGATCCGCAGGACCCAAATTAGTCCAGATGCAACCACTTTCCAAGTCTCTCCGACCTTCACAAAAAAAGTTATTCAAGAATATCTCTTTCTCCTATGTGCTTTCATCCCTAACCCTAACCCTAACCCTTCCGAAAGTCGGAGAAGCTCAAGGATGGTACCGATCGATGCGCGCTACCCCATTTAGTGGGGGTAGAGCCTACTTGCAAGTCTCTCCGACCTTCACAAAAAAAGTTATTCAAGAATATCTCTTTCTCCTATGTGCTTTCATCCCTAACCCTAACCCTAACCCTTCCGAAAGTCGGAGAAGCTCAAGAATGGTACCGATCGATGCGCGCTACCCCATTTAGTGGGGGTAGAGCCTACTTGCAAGTCTCTCCGACCTTCACAAAAAAAGTTATTCAAGAATATCTCCTCAGATTTGGGGGAATTTCGTCGGTCGACCTCTTCCAAAGGTCGTACAAGCTCGGGGATGGTACCAATCGATCCGCAGGACCCAAATTAGTCCAGATGCAACCACTTTACAAGTCTCTCCGACCTTCACAAAAAAAGTTATTCAAGAATATCTCTTTCTCCTATGTGCTTTCATCCCTAACCCTAACCCTTCCGAAAGTCGGAGAAGCTCAAGGATGGTACCGATCGATGCGCGCTACCCCATTTAGTGGGGGTAGAGCCTACTTGCAAGTCTCTCCGACCTTCACAAAAAAAGTTATTCAAGAATATCTCCTCAGATTTGGGGGAATTTCGTCGGTCGACCTCTTCCGAAGGTCGTACAAGCTCGGGGATGGTACCAATCGATCCGCAGGACCCAAATTAGTCCAGATGCAACCACTTTCCAAGTCTCTCCGACCTTCACAAAAAAAGTTATTCAAGAATATCTCTTTCTCCTATGTGCTTTCATCCCTAACCCTAACCCTAACCCTTCCGAAAGTCGGAGAAGCTCAAGGATGGTACCGATCGATGCGCGCTACCCCATTTAGTGGGGGTAGAGCCTACTTGCAAGTCTCTCCGACCTTCACAAAAAAAGTTATTCAAGAATATCTCTTTCTCCTATGTGCTTTCATCCCTAACCCTAACCCTTCCGAAAGTCGGAGAAGCTCAAGGATGGTACCGATCGATGCGCGCTACCCCATTTAGTGGGGGTAGAGCCTACTTGCAAGTCTCTCCGACCTTCACAAAAAAAGTTATTCAAGAATATCTCCTCAGATTTGGGGGAATTTCGTCGGTCGACCTCTTCCGAAGGTCGTACAAGCTCGGGGATGGTACCAATCGATCCGCAGGACCCAAATTAGTCCAGATGCAACCACTTTCCAAGTCTCTCCGACCTTCACAAAAAAAGTTATTCAAGAATATCTCTTTCTCCTATGTGCTTTCATCCCTAACCCTAACCCTAACCCTTCCGAAAGTCGGAGAAGCTCAAGGATGGTACCGATCGATGCGCGCTACCCCATTTAGTGGGGGTAGAGCCTACTTGCAAGTCTCTCCGACCTTCACAAAAAAAGTTATTCAAGAATATCTCTTTCTCCTATGTGCTTTCATCCCTAACCCTAACCCTAACCCTTCCGAAAGTCGGAGAAGCTCAAGGATGGTACCGATCGATGCGCGCTACCCCATTTAGTGGGGGTAGAGCCTACTTGCAAGTCTCTCCGACCTTCACAAAAAAAGTTATTCAAGAATATCTCTTTCTCCTATGTGCTTTCATCCCTAACCCTAACCCTAACCCTTCCGAAAGTCGGAGAAGCTCAAGGATGGTACCGATCGATGCGCGCTACCCCATTTAGTGGGGGTAGAGCCTACTTGCAAGTCTCTCCGACCTTCACAAAAAAAGTTATTCAAGAATATCTCCTCAGATTTGGGGGAATTTCGTCGGTCGACCTCTTCCGAAGGTCGTACAAGCTCGGGGATGGTACCAATCGATCCGCAGGACCCAAATTAGTCCAGATGCAACCACTTTCCAAGTCTCTCCGACCTTCACAAAAAAAGTTATTCAAGAATATCTCTTTCTCCTATGTGCTTTCATCCCTAACCCTAACCCTAACCCTTCCGAAAGTCGGAGAAGCTCAAGGATGGTACCGATCGATGCGCGCTACCCCATTTAGTGGGGGTAGAGCCTACTTGCAAGTCTCTCCGACCTTCACAAAAAAAGTTATTCAAGAATATCTCTTTCTCCTATGTGCTTTCATCCCTAACCCTAACCCTAACCCTTCCGAAAGTCGGAGAAGCTCAAGGATGGTACCGATCGATGCGCGCTACCCCATTTAGTGGGGGTAGAGCCTACTTGCAAGTCTCTCCGACCTTCACAAAAAAAGTTATTCAAGAATATCTCTTTCTCCTATGTGCTTTCATCCCTAACCCTAACCCTAACCCTTCCGAAAGTCGGAGAAGCTCAAGGATGGTACCGATCGATGCGCGCTACCCCATTTAGTGGGGGTAGAGCCTACTTGCAAGTCTCTCCGACCTTCACAAAAAAAGTTATTCAAGAATATCTCTTTCTCCTATGTGCTTTCATCCCTAACCCTAACCCTAACCCTTCCGAAAGTCGGAGAAGCTCAAGGATGGTACCGATCGATGCGCGCTACCCCATTTAGTGGGGGTAGAGCCTACTTGCAAGTCTCTCCGACCTTCACAAAAAAAGTTATTCAAGAATATCTCCTCAGATTTGGGGGAATTTCGTCGGTCGACCTCTTCCGAAGGTCGTACAAGCTCGGGGATGGTACCAATCGATCCGCAGGACCCAAATTAGTCCAGATGCAACCACTTTCCAAGTCTCTCCGACCTTCACAAAAAAAGTTATTCAAGAATATCTCTTTCTCCTATGTGCTTTCATCCCTAACCCTAACCCTAACCCTTCCGAAAGTCGGAGAAGCTCAAGGATGGTACCGATCGATGCGCGCTACCCCATTTAGTGGGGGTAGAGCCTACTTGCAAGTCTCTCCGACCTTCACAAAAAAAGTTATTCAAGAATATCTCCTCAGATTTGGGGGAATTTCGTCGGTCGACCTCTTCCGAAGGTCGTACAAGCTCGGGGATGGTACCAATCGATCCGCAGGACCCAAATTAGTCCAGATGCAACCACTTTCCAAGTCTCTCCGACCTTCACAAAAAAAGTTATTCAAGAATATCTCTTTCTCCTATGTGCTTTCATCCCTAACCCTAACCCTAACCCTTCCGAAAGTCGGAGAAGCTCAAGGATGGTACCGATCGATGCGCGCTACCCCATTTAGTGGGGGTAGAGCCTACTTGCAAGTCTCTCCGACCTTCACAAAAAAAGTTATTCAAGAATATCTCTTTCTCCTATGTGCTTTCATCCCTAACCCTAACCCTAACCCTTCCGAAAGTCGGAGAAGCTCAAAGATGGTACCGATCGATGCGCGCTACCCCATTTAGTGGGGGTAGAGCCTACTTGCAAGTCTCTCCGACCTTCACAAAAAAAGTTATTCAAGAATATCTCTTTCTCCTATGTGCTTTCATCCCTAACCCTAACCCTAACCCTTCCGAAAGTCGGAGAAGCTCAAGGATGGTACCGATCGATGCGCGCTACCCCATTTAGTGGGGGTAGAGCCTACTTGCAAGTCTCTCCGACCTTCACAAAAAAAGTTATTCAAGAAAATCTCCTCAGATTTGGGGGAATTTCGTCGGTCGACCTCTTCCGAAGGTCGTACAAGCTCGGGGATGGTACCAATCGATCCGCAGGACCCAAATTAGTCCAAATGCAACCACTTTCCAAGTCTCTCCGACCTTCACAAAAAAAGTTATTCAAGAATATCTCTTTCTCCTATGTGCTTTCATCCCTAACCCTAACCCTAACCCTTCCGAAAGTCGGAGAAGCTCAAGGATGGTACCGATCGATGCGCGCTACCCCATTTAGTGGGGGTAGAGCCTACTTGCAAGTCTCTCCGACCTTCACAAAAAAAGTTATTCAAGAATATCTCTTTCTGCTATGTGCTTTCATCCCTAACCCTAACCCTAACCCTTCCGAAAGTCGGAGAAGCTCAAGGATGGTACCGATCGATGTGCGCTACCCCATTTAGTGGGGGTAGAGCCTACTTGCAAGTCTCTCCGACCTTCACAAAAAAAGTTATTCAAGAATATCTCTTTCTCCTATGTGCTTTCATCCCTAACCCTAACCCTAACCCTTCCGAAAGTCGGAGAAGCTCAAGGATGGTACCGATCGATGCGCGCTACCCCATTTAGTGGGGGTAGAGCCTACTTGCAAGTCTCTCCGACCTTCACAAAAAAAGTTATTCAAGAATATCTCCTCAGATTTGGGGGAATTTCGTCGGTCGACCTCTTCCGAAGGTCGTACAAGCTCGGGGATGGTACCAATCGATCCGCAGGACCCAAATTAGTCCAGATGCAACCACTTTCCAAGTCTCTCCGACCTTCACAAAAAAAGTTATTCAAGAATATCTCTTTCTCCTATGTGCTTTCATCCCTAACCCTAACCCTAACCCTTCCGAAAGTCGGAGAAGCTCAAGGATGGTACCGATCGATGCGCGCTACCCCATTTAGTGGGGGTAGAGCCTACTTGCAAGTCTCTCCGACCTTCACAAAAAAAGTTATTCAAGAATATCTCTTTCTCCTATGTGCTTTCATCCCTAACCCTAACCCTAACCCTTCCGAAAGTCGGAGAAGCTCAAGAATGGTACCGATCGATGCGCGCTACCCCATTTAGTGGGGGTAGAGCCTACTTGCAAGTCTCTCCGACCTTCACAAAAAAAGTTATTCAAGAATATCTCCTCAGATTTGGGGGAATTTCGTCGGTCGACCTCTTCCAAAGGTCGTACAAGCTCGGGGATGGTACCAATCGATCCGCAGGACCCAAATTAGTCCAGATGCAACCACTTTCCAAGTCTCTCCGACCTTCACAAAAAAAGTTATTCAAGAATATCTCTTTCTCCTATGTGCTTTCATCCCTAACCCTAACCCTAACCCTTCCGAAAGTCGGAGAAGCTCAAGGATGGTACCGATCGATGCGCGCTACCCCATTTAGTGGGGGTAGAGCCTACTTGCAAGTCTCTCCGACCTTCACAAAAAAAGTTATTCAAGAATATCTCTTTCTCCTATGTGCTTTCATCCCTAACCCTAACCCTAACCCTTCCGAAAGTCGGAGAAGCTCAAGAATGGGACCGATCGATGCGCGCTACCCCATTTAGTGGGGGTAGAGCCTACTTGCAAGTCTCTCCGACCTTCACAAAAAAAGTTATTCAAGAATATCTCCTCAGATTTGGGGGAATTTCGTCGGTCGACCTCTTCCGAAGGTCGTACAAGCTCGGGGATGGTACCAATCGATCCGCAGGACCCAAATTAGTCCAGATGCAACCACTTTCCAAGTCTCTCCGACCTTCACAAAAAAAGTTATTCAAGAATATCTCTTTCTCCTATGTGCTTTCATCCCTAACCCTAACCCTAACCCTTCCGAAAGTCGGAGAAGCTCAAGAATGGTACCGATCGATGCGCGCTACCCCATTTAGTGGGGGTAGAGCCTACTTGCAAGTCTCTCCGACCTTCACAAAAAAAGTTATTCAAGAATATCTCCTCAGATTTGGGGGAATTTCGTCGGTCGACCTCTTCCAAAGGTCGTACAAGCTCGGGGATGGTACCAATCGATCCGCAGGACCCAAATTAGTCCAGATGCAACCACTTTCCAAGTCTCTCCGACCTTCACAAAAAAAGTTATTCAAGAATATCTCTTTCTCCTATGTGCTTTCATCCCTAACCCTAACCCTAACCCTTCCGAAAGTCGGAGAAGCTCAAGGATGGTACCGATCGATGCGCGCTACCCCATTTAGTGGGGGTAGAGCCTACTTGCAAGTCTCTCCGACCTTCACAAAAAAAGTTATTCAAGAATATCTCCTCAGATTTGGGGGAATTTCGTCGGTCGACCTCTTCCGAAGGTCGTACAAGCTCGGGGATGGTACCAATCGATCCGCAGGACCCAAATTAGTCCAGATGCAACCACTTTCCAAGTCTCTCCGACCTTCACAAAAAAAGTTATTCAAGAATATCTCTTTCTCCTATGTGCTTTCATCCCTAACCCTAACCCTAACCCTTCCGAAAGTCGGAGAAGCTCAAGGATGGTACCGATCGATGCGCGCTACCCCATTTAGTGGGGGTAGAGCCTACTTGCAAGTCTCTCCGACCTTCACAAAAAAAGTTATTCAAGAATATCTCTTTCTCCTATGTGCTTTCATCCCTAACCCTAACCCTAACCCTTCCGAAAGTCGGAGAAGCTCAAGGATGGTACCGATCGATGCGCGCTACCCCATTTAGTGGGGGTAGAGCCTACTTGCAAGTCTCTCCGACCTTCACAAAAAAAGTTATTCAAGAATATCTCCTCAGATTTGGGGGAATTTCGTCGGTCGACCTCTTCCGAAGGTCGTACAAGCTCGGGGATGGTACCAATCGATCCGCAGGACCCAAATTAGTCCAGATGCAACCACTTTCCAAGTCTCTCCGACCTTCACAAAAAAAGTTATTCAAGAATATCTCTTTCTCCTATGTGCTTTCATCCCTAACCCTAACCCTAACCCTTCCGAAAGTCGGAGAAGCTCAAGGATGGTACCGATCGATGCGCGCTACCCCATTTAGTGGGGGTAGAGCCTACTTGCAAGTCTCTCCGACCTTCACAAAAAAAGTTATTCAAGAATATCTCTTTCTCCTATGTGCTTTCATCCCTAACCCTAACCCTAACCCTTCCGAAAGTCGGAGAAGCTCAAGGATGGTACCGATCGATGCGCGCTACCCCATTTAGTGGGGGTAGAGCCTACTTGCAAGTCTCTCCGACCTTCACAAAAAAAGTTATTCAAGAATATCTCTTTCTCCTATGTGCTTTCATCCCTAACCCTAACCCTAACCCTTCCGAAAGTCGGAGAAGCTCAAGGATGGTACCGATCGATGCGCGCTACCCCATTTAGTGGGGGTAGAGCCTACTTGCAAGTCTCTCCGACCTTCACAAAAAAAGTTATTCAAGAATATCTCCTCAGATTTGGGGGAATTTCGTCGGTCGACCTCTTCCGAAGGTCGTACAAGCTCGGGGATGGTACCAATCGATCCGCAGGACCCAAATTAGTCCAGATGCAACCACTTTCCAAGTCTCTCCGACCTTCACAAAAAAAGTTATTCAAGAATATCTCTTTCTCCTATGTGCTTTCATCCCTAACCCTAACCCTAACCCTTCCGAAAGTCGGAGAAGCTCAAGGATGGTACCGATCGATGCGCGCTACCCCATTTAGTGGGGGTAGAGCCTACTTGCAAGTCTCTCCGACCTTCACAAAAAAAGTTATTCAAGAATATCTCTTTCTCCTATGTGCTTTCATCCCTAACCCTAACCCTAACCCTTCCGAAAGTCGGAGAAGCTCAAGGATGGTACCGATCGATGCGCGCTACCCCATTTAGTGGGGGTAGAGCCTACTTGCAAGTCTCTCCGACCTTCACAAAAAAAGTTATTCAAGAATATCTCTTTCTCCTATGTGCTTTCATCCCTAACCCTAACCCTAACCCTTCCGAAAGTCGGAGAAGCTCAAGGATGGTACCGATCGATGCGCGCTACCCCATTTAGTGGGGGTAGAGCCTACTTGCAAGTCTCTCCGACCTTCACAAAAAAAGTTATTCAAGAATATCTCTTTCTCCTATGTGCTTTCATCCCTAACCCTAACCCTAACCCTTCCAAAAGTCGGAGAAGCTCAAGGATGGTACCGATCGATGCGCGCTACCCCATTTAGTGGGGGTAGAGCCTACTTGCAAGTCTCTCCGACCTTCACAAAAAAAGTTATTCAAGAATATCTCCTCAGATTTGGGGGAATTTCGTCGGTCGACCTCTTCCGAAGGTCGTACAAGCTCGGGGATGGTACCAATCGATCCGCAGGACCCAAATTAGTCCAGATGCAACCACTTTCCAAGTCTCTCCGACCTTCACAAAAAAAGTTATTCAAGAATATCTCTTTCTCCTATGTGCTTTCATCCCTAACCCTAACCCTAACCCTTCCGAAAGTCGGAGAAGCTCAAGGATGGTACCGATCGATGCGCGCTACCCCATTTAGTGGGGGTAGAGCCTACTTGCAAGTCTCTCCGACCTTCACAAAAAAAGTTATTCAAGAATATCTCCTCAGATTTGGGGGAATTTCGTCGGTCGACCTCTTCCGAAGGTCGTACAAGCTCGGGGATGGTACCAATCGATCCGCAGGACCCAAATTAGTCCAGATGCAACCACTTTCCAAGTCTCTCCGACCTTCACAAAAAAAGTTATTCAAGAATATCTCTTTCTCCTATGTGCTTTCATCCCTAACCCTAACCCTAACCCTTCCGAAAGTCGGAGAAGCTCAAGGATGGTACCGATCGATGCGCGCTACCCCATTTAGTGGGGGTAGGGCCTACTTGCAAGTCTCTCCGACCTTCACAAAAAAAGTTATTCAAGAATATCTCTTTCTCCTATGTGCTTTCATCCCTAACCCTAACCCTAACCCTTCCGAAAGTCGGAGAAGCTCAAAGATGGTACTGATCGATGCGCGCTACCCCATTTAGTGGGGGTAGAGCCTACTTGCAAGTCTCTCCGACCTTCACAAAAAAAGTTATTCAAGAATATCTCTTTCTCCTATGTGCTTTCATCCCTAACCCTAACCCTAACCCTTCCGAAAGTCGGAGAAGCTCAAGGATGGTACCGATCGATGCGCGCTACCCCATTTAGTGGGGGTAGAGCCTACTTGCAAGTCTCTCCGACCTTCACAAAAAAAGTTATTCAAGAAAATCTCCTCAGATTTGGGGGAATTTCGTCGGTCGACCTCTTCCGAAGGTCGTACAAGCTCGGGGATGGTACCAATCGATCCGCAGGACCCAAATTAGTCCAAATGCAACCACTTTTCAAGTCTCTCCGACCTTCACAAAAAAAGTTATTCAAGAATATCTCTTTCTGCTATGTGCTTTCATCCCTAACCCTAACCCTTCCGAAAGTCGGAGAAGCTCAAGGATGGTACCGATCGATGTGCGCTACCCCATTTAGTGGGGGTAGAGCCTACTTGCAAGTCTCTCCGACCTTCACAAAAAAAGTTATTCAAGAATATCTCTTTCTCCTATGTGCTTTCATCCCTAACCCTAACCCTAACCCTTCCGAAAGTCGGAGAAGCTCAAGGATGGTACCGATCGATGCACGCTACCCCATTTAGTGGGGGTAGAGCCTACTTGCAAGTCTCTCCGACCTTCACAAAAAAAGTTATTCAAGAATATCTCCTCAGATTTGGGGGAATTTCGTCGGTCGACCTCTTCCGAAGGTCGTACAAGCTCGGGGATGGTACCAATCGATCCGCAGGACCCAAATTAGTCCAGATGCAACCACTTTCCAAGTCTCTCCGACCTTCACAAAAAAAGTTATTCAAGAATATCTCTTTCTCCTATGTGCTTTCATCCCTAACCCTAACCCTAACCCTTCCGAAAGTCGGAGAAGCTCAAGGATGGTACCGATCGATGCGCGCTACCCCATTTAGTGGGGGTAGAGCCTACTTGCAAGTCTCTCCGACCTTTACAAAAAAAGTTATTCAAGAATATCTCTTTCTCCTATGTGCTTTCATCCCTAACCCTAACCCTAACCCTTCCGAAAGTCGGAGAAGCTCAAGAATGGTACCGATCGATGCGCGCTACCCCATTTAGTGGGGGTAGAGCCTACTTGCAAGTCTCTCCGACCTTCACAAAAAAAGTTATTCAAGAATATCTCCTCAGATTTGGGGGAATTTCGTCGGTCGACCTCTTCCAAAGGTCGTACAAGCTCGGGGATGGTACCAATCGATCCGCAGGACCCAAATTAGTCCAGATGCAACCACTTTCCAAGTCTCTCCGACCTTCACAAAAAAAGTTATTCAAGAATATCTCTTTCTCCTATGTGCTTTCATCCCTAACCCTAACCCTAACCCTTCCGAAAGTCGGAGAAGCTCAAGGATGGTACCGATCGATGCGCGCTACCCCATTTAGTGGGGGTAGAGCCTACTTGCAAGTCTCTCCGACCTTCACAAAAAAAGTTATTCAAGAATATCTCTTTCTCCTATGTGCTTTCATCCCTAACCCTAACCCTAACCCTTCCGAAAGTCGGAGAAGCTCAAGAATGGGACCGATCGATGCGCGCTACCCCATTTAGTGGGGGTAGAGCCTACTTGCAAGTCTCTCCGACCTTCACAAAAAAAGTTATTCAAGAATATCTCCTCAGATTTGGGGGAATTTCGTCGGTCGACCTCTTCCGAAGGTCGTACAAGCTCGGGGATGGTACCAATCGATCCGCAGGACCCAAATTAGTCCAGATGCAACCACTTTCCAAGTCTCTCCGACCTTCACAAAAAAAGTTATTCAAGAATATCTCTTTCTCCTATGTGCTTTCATCCCTAACCCTAACCCTAACCCTTCCGAAAGTCGGAGAAGCTCAAGGATGGTACCGATCGATGCGCGCTACCCCATTTAGTGGGGGTAGAGCCTACTTGCAAGTCTCTCCGACCTTCACAAAAAAAGTTATTCAAGAATATCTCTTTCTCCTATGTGCTTTCATCCCTAACCCTAACCCTAACCCTTCCGAAAGTCGGAGAAGCTCAAGGATGGTACCGATCGATGCGCGCTACCCCATTTAGTGGGGGTAGAGCCTACTTGCAAGTCTCTCCGACCTTCACAAAAAAAGTTATTCAAGAATATCTCCTCAGATTTGGGGGAATTTCGTCGGTCGACCTCTTCCGAAGGTCGTACAAGCTCGGGGATGGTACCAATCGATCCGCAGGACCCAAATTAGTCCAGATGCAACCACTTTCCAAGTCTCTCCGACCTTCACAAAAAAAGTTATTCAAGAATATCTCTTTCTCCTATGTGCTTTCATCCCTAACCCTAACCCTAACCCTTCCGAAAGTCGGAGAAGCTCAAGGATGGTACCGATCGATGCGCGCTACCCCATTTAGTGGGGGTAGAGCCTACTTGCAAGTCTCTCCGACCTTCACAAAAAAAGTTATTCAAGAATATCTCCTCAGATTTGGGGGAATTTCGTCGGTCGACCTCTTCCGAAGGTCGTACAAGCTCGGGGATGGTACCAATCGATCCGCAGGACCCAAATTAGTCCAGATGCAACCACTTTCCAAGTCTCTCCGACCTTCACAAAAAAAGTTATTCAAGAATATCTCTTTCTCCTATGTGCTTTCATCCCTAACCCTAACCCTAACCCTTCCGAAAGTCGGAGAAGCTCAAGGATGGTACCGATCGATGCGCGCTACCCCATTTAGTGGGGGTAGAGCCTACTTGCAAGTCTCTCCGACCTTCACAAAAAAAGTTATTCAAGAATATCTCTTTCTCCTATGTGCTTTCATCCCTAACCCTAACCCTAACCCTTCCGAAAGTCGGAGAAGCTCAAGGATGGTACCGATCGATGCGCGCTACCCCATTTAGTGGGGGTAGAGCCTACTTGCAAGTCTCTCCGACCTTCACAAAAAAAGTTATTCAAGAATATCTCTTTCTCCTATGTGCTTTCATCCCTAACCCTAACCCTAACCCTTCCGAAAGTCGGAGAAGCTCAAGGATGGTACCGATCGATGCGCGCTACCCCATTTAGTGGGGGTAGAGCCTACTTGCAAGTCTCTCCGACCTTCACAAAAAAAGTTATTCAAGAATATCTCTTTCTCCTATGTGCTTTCATCCCTAACCCTAACCCTAACCCTTCCGAAAGTCGGAGAAGCTCAAGGATGGTACCGATCGATGCGCGCTACCCCATTTAGTGGGGGTAGAGCCTACTTGCAAGTCTCTCCGACCTTCACAAAAAAAGTTATTCAAGAATATCTCCTCAGATTTGGGGGAATTTCGTCGGTCGACCTCTTCCGAAGGTCGTACAAGCTCGGGGATGGTACCAATCGATCCGCAGGACCCAAATTAGTCCAGATGCAACCACTTTCCAAGTCTCTCCGACCTTCACAAAAAAAGTTATTCAAGAATATCTCTTTCTCCTATGTGCTTTCATCCCTAACCCTAACCCTAACCCTTCCGAAAGTCGGAGAAGCTCAAGGATGGTACCGATCGATGCGCGCTACCCCATTTAGTGGGGGTAGAGCCTACTTGCAAGTCTCTCCGACCTTCACAAAAAAAGTTATTCAAGAATATCTCCTCAGATTTGGGGGAATTTCGTCGGTCGACCTCTTCCGAAGGTCGTACAAGCTCGGGGATGGTACCAATCGATCCGCAGGACCCAAATTAGTCCAGATGCAACCACTTTCCAAGTCTCTCCGACCTTCACAAAAAAAGTTATTCAAGAATATCTCTTTCTCCTATGTGCTTTCATCCCTAACCCTAACCCTAACCCTTCCGAAAGTCGGAGAAGCTCAAGGATGGTACCGATCGATGCGCGCTACCCAATTTAGTGGGGGTAGAGCCTACTTGCAAGTCTCTCCGACCTTCACAAAAAAAGTTATTCAAGAATATCTCTTTCTCCTATGTGCTTTCATCCCTAACCCTAACCCTAACCCT
This sequence comes from Limanda limanda, assembly GCF_963576545.1. Classification (NCBI taxonomy): domain Eukaryota; kingdom Metazoa; phylum Chordata; class Actinopteri; order Pleuronectiformes; family Pleuronectidae; genus Limanda; species Limanda limanda. The sequence continues at coordinate 124,992 of NW_026870520.1, forward strand.
TCCGAAAGTCGGAGAAGCTCAAGGATGGTACCGATCGATGCGCGCTACCCCATTTAGTGGGGGTAGAGCCTACTTGCAAGTCTCTCCGACCTTCACAAAAAAAGTTATTCAAGAATATCTCTTTCTCCTATGTGCTTTCATCCCTAACCCTAACCCTAACCCTTCCGAAAGTCGGAGAAGCTCAAGGATGGTACCGATCGATGCGCGCTACCCCATTTAGTGGGGGTAGAGCCTACTTGCAAGTCTCTCCGACCTTCACAAAAAAAGTTATTCAAGAAAATCTCCTCAGATTTGGGGGAATTTCGTCGGTCGACCTCTTCCGAAGGTCGTACAAGCTCGGGGATGGTACCAATCGATCCGCAGGACCCAAATTAGTCCAAATGCAACCACTTTCCAAGTCTCTCCGACCTTCACAAAAAAAGTTATTCAAGAATATCTCTTTCTCCTATGTGCTTTCATCCCTAACCCTAACCCTAACCCTTCCGAAAGTCGGAGAAGCTCAAGGATGGTACCGATCGATGCGCGCTACCCCATTTAGTGGGGGTAGAGCCTACTTGCAAGTCTCTCCGACCTTCACAAAAAAAGTTATTCAAGAATATCTCCTCAGATTTGGGGGAATTTCGTCGGTCGACCTCTTCCGAAGGTCGTACAAGCTCGGGGATGGTACCAATCGATCCGCAGGACCCAAATTAGTCCAGATGCAACCACTTTCCAAGTCTCTCCGACCTTCACAAAAAAAGTTATTCAAGAATATCTCTTTCTCCTATGTGCTTTCATCCCTAACCCTAACCCTAACCCTTCCGAAAGTCGGAGAAGCTCAAGGATGGTACCGATCGATGCGCGCTACCCCATTTAGTGGGGGTAGAGCCTACTTGCAAGTCTCTCCGACCTTCACAAAAAAAGTTATTCAAGAATATCTCTTTCTCCTATGTGCTTTCATCCCTAACCCTAACCCTAACCCTTCCGAAAGTCGGAGAAGCTCAAAGATGGTACCGATCGATGCGCGCTACCCCATTTAGTGGGGGTAGAGCCTACTTGCAAGTCTCTCCGACCTTCACAAAAAAAGTTATTCAAGAATATCTCTTTCTCCTATGTGCTTTCATCCCTAACCCTAACCCTAACCCTTCCGAAAGTCGGAGAAGCTCAAGGATGGTACCGATCGATGCGCGCTACCCCATTTAGTGGGGGTAGAGCCTACTTGCAAGTCTCTCCGACCTTTACAAAAAAAGTTATTCAAGAAAATCTCCTCAGATTTGGGGGAATTTCGTCGGTCGACCTCTTCCGAAGGTCGTACAAGCTCGGGGATGGTACCAATCGATCCGCAGGACCCAAATTAGTCCAAATGCAACCACTTTCCAAGTCTCTCCGACCTTCACAAAAAAAGTTATTCAAGAATATCTCTTTCTCCTATGTGCTTTCATCCCTAACCCTAACCCTAACCCTTCCGAAAGTCGGAGAAGCTCAAGGATGGTACCGATCGATGCGCGCTACCCCATTTAGTGAGTGTAGAGCCTACTTGCAAGTCTCTCCGACCTTCACAAAAAAAGTTATTCAAGAATATCTCTTTCTGCTATGTGCTTTCATCCCTAACCCTAACCCTAACCCTTCCGAAAGTCGGAGAAGCTCAAGGATGGTACCGATCGATGTGCGCTACCCCATTTAGTGGGGGTAGAGCCTACTTGCAAGTCTCTCCGACCTTCACAAAAAAAGTTATTCAAGAATATCTCTTTCTCCTATGTGCTTTCATCCCTAACCCTAACCCTAACCCTTCCGAAAGTCGGAGAAGCTCAAAGATGGTACCGATCGATGCGCGCTACCCCATTTAGTGGGGGTAGAGCCTACTTGCAAGTCTCTCCGACCTTCACAAAAAAAGTTATTCAAGAATATCTCTTTCTCCTATGTGCTTTCATCCCTAACCCTAACCCTAACCCTTCCGAAAGTCGGAGAAGCTCAAGGATGGTACCGATCGATGCGCGCTACCCCATTTAGTGGGGGTAGAGCCTACTTGCAAGTCTCTCCGACCTTTACAAAAAAAGTTATTCAAGAAAATCTCCTCAGATTTGGGGGAATTTCGTCGGTCGACCTCTTCCGAAGGTCGTACAAGCTCGGGGATGGTACCAATCGATCCGCAGGACCCAAATTAGTCCAAATGCAACCACTTTCCAAGTCTCTCCGACCTTCACAAAAAAAGTTATTCAAGAATATCTCTTTCTCCTATGTGCTTTCATCCCTAACCCTAACCCTAACCCTTCCGAAAGTCGGAGAAGCTCAAGGATGGTACCGATCGATGCGCGCTACCCCATTTAGTGAGTGTAGAGCCTACTTGCAAGTCTCTCCGACCTTCACAAAAAAAGTTATTCAAGAATATCTCTTTCTGCTATGTGCTTTCATCCCTAACCCTAACCCTAACCCTTCCGAAAGTCGGAGAAGCTCAAGGATGGTACCGATCGATGTGCGCTACCCCATTTAGTGGGGGTAGAGCCTACTTGCAAGTCTCTCCGACCTTCACAAAAAAAGTTATTCAAGAATATCTCTTTCTCCTATGTGCTTTCATCCCTAACCCTAACCCTAACCCTTCCGAAAGTCGGAGAAGCTCAAGGATGGTACCGAGCGATGCGCGCTACCCCATTTAGTGGGGGTAGAGCCTACTTGCAAGTCTCTCCGACCTTCACAAAAAAAGTTATTCAAGAATATCTCCTCAGATTTGGGGGAATTTCGTCGGTCGACCTCTTCCGAAGGTCGTACAAGCTCGGGGATGGTACCAATCGATCCGCAGGACCCAAATTAGTCCAGATGCAACCACTTTCCAAGTCTCTCCGACCTTCACAAAAAAAGTTATTCAAGAATATCTCTTTCTCCTATGTGCTTTCATCCCTAACCCTAACCCTAACCCTTCCGAAAGTCGGAGAAGCTCAAGGATGGTACCGATCGATGCGCGCTACCCCATTTAGTGGGGGTAGAGCCTACTTGCAAGTCTCTCCGACCTTTACAAAAAAAGTTATTCAAGAATATCTCTTTCTCCTATGTGCTTTCATCCCTAACCCTAACCCTAACCCTTCCGAAAGTCGGAGAAGCTCAAGAATGGTACCGATCGATGCGCGCTACCCCATTTAGTGGGGGTAGAGCCTACTTGCAAGTCTCTCCGACCTTCACAAAAAAAGTTATTCAAGAATATCTCCTCAGATTTGGGGGAATTTCGTCGGTCGACCTCTTCCAAAGGTCGTACAAGCTCGGGGATGGTACCAATCGATCCGCAGGACCCAAATTAGTCCAGATGCAACCACTTTCCAAGTCTCTCCGACCTTCACAAAAAAAGTTATTCAAGAATATCTCTTTCTCCTATGTGCTTTCATCCCTAACCCTAACCCTAACCCTTCCGAAAGTCGGAGAAGCTCAAGGATGGTACCGATCGATGCGCGCTACCCCATTTAGTGGGGGTAGAGCCTACTTGCAAGTCTCTCCGACCTTCACAAAAAAAGTTATTCAAGAATATCTCTTTCTCCTATGTGCTTTCATCCCTAACCCTAACCCTAACCCTTCCGAAAGTCGGAGAAGCTCAAGAATGGGACCGATCGATGCGCGCTACCCCATTTAGTGGGGGTAGAGCCTACTTGCAAGTCTCTCCGACCTTCACAAAAAAAGTTATTCAAGAATATCTCCTCAGATTTGGGGGAATTTCGTCGGTCGACCTCTTCCGAAGGTCGTACAAGCTCGGGGATGGTACCAATCGATCCGCAGGACCCAAATTAGTCCAGATGCAACCACTTTCCAAGTCTCTCCGACCTTCACAAAAAAAGTTATTCAAGAATATCTCTTTCTCCTATGTGCTTTCATCCCTAACCCTAACCCTAACCCTTCCGAAAGTCGGAGAAGCTCAAGGATGGTACCGATCGATGCGCGCTACCCCATTTAGTGGGGGTAGAGCCTACTTGCAAGTCTCTCCGACCTTCACAAAAAAAGTTATTCAAGAATATCTCCTCAGATTTGGGGGAATTTCGTCGGTCGACCTCTTCCGAAGGTCGTACAAGCTCGGGGATGGTACCAATCGATCCGCAGGACCCAAATTAGTCCAGATGCAACCACTTTCCAAGTCTCTCCGACCTTCACAAAAAAAGTTATTCAAGAATATCTCTTTCTCCTATGTGCTTTCATCCCTAACCCTAACCCTAACCCTTCCGAAAGTCGGAGAAGCTCAAGGATGGTACCGATCGATGCGCGCTACCCCATTTAGTGGGGGTAGAGCCTACTTGCAAGTCTCTCCGACCTTCACAAAAAAAGTTATTCAAGAATATCTCTTTCTCCTATGTGCTTTCATCCCTAACCCTAACCCTAACCCTTCCGAAAGTCGGAGAAGCTCAAGGATGGTACCGATCGATGCGCGCTACCCCATTTAGTGGGGGTAGAGCCTACTTGCAAGTCTCTCCGACCTTCACAAAAAAAGTTATTCAAGAATATCTCCTCAGATTTGGGGGAATTTCGTCGGTCGACCTCTTCCGAAGGTCGTACAAGCTCGGGGATGGTACCAATCGATCCGCAGGACCCAAATTAGTCCAGATGCAACCACTTTCCAAGTCTCTCCGACCTTCACAAAAAAAGTTATTCAAGAATATCTCTTTCTCCTATGTGCTTTCATCCCTAACCCTAACCCTAACCCTTCCGAAAGTCGGAGAAGCTCAAGGATGGTACCGATCGATGCGCGCTACCCCATTTAGTGGGGGTAGAGCCTACTTGCAAGTCTCTCCGACCTTCACAAAAAAAGTTATTCAAGAATATCTCCTCAGATTTGGGGGAATTTCGTCGGTCGACCTCTTCCGAAGGTCGTACAAGCTCGGGGATGGTACCAATCGATCCGCAGGACCCAAATTAGTCCAGATGCAACCACTTTCCAAGTCTCTCCGACCTTCACAAAAAAAGTTATTCAAGAATATCTCTTTCTCCTATGTGCTTTCATCCCTAACCCTAACCCTAACCCTTCCGAAAGTCGGAGAAGCTCAAGGATGGTACCGATCGATGCGCGCTACCCCATTTAGTGGGGGTAGAGCCTACTTGCAAGTCTCTCCGACCTTCACAAAAAAAGTTATTCAAGAATATCTCTTTCTCCTATGTGCTTTCATCCCTAACCCTAACCCTAACCCTTCCGAAAGTCGGAGAAGCTCAAGGATGGTACCGATCGATGCGCGCTACCCCATTTAGTGGGGGTAGAGCCTACTTGCAAGTCTCTCCGACCTTCACAAAAAAAGTTATTCAAGAATATCTCTTTCTCCTATGTGCTTTCATCCCTAACCCTAACCCTAACCCTTCCGAAAGTCGGAGAAGCTCAAGGATGGTACCGATCGATGCGCGCTACCCCATTTAGTGGGGGTAGAGCCTACTTGCAAGTCTCTCCGACCTTCACAAAAAAAGTTATTCAAGAATATCTCTTTCTCCTATGTGCTTTCATCCCTAACCCTAACCCTAACCCTTCCGAAAGTCGGAGAAGCTCAAAGATGGTACCGATCGATGCGCGCTACCCCATTTAGTGGGGGTAGAGCCTACTTGCAAGTCTCTCCGACCTTCACAAAAAAAGTTATTCAAGAATATCTCCTCAGATTTGGGGGAATTTCGTCGGTCGACCTCTTCCGAAGGTCGTACAAGCTCGGGGATGGTACCAATCGATCCGCAGGACCCAAATTAGTCCAGATGCAACCACTTTCCAAGTCTCTCCGACCTTCACAAAAAAAGTTATTCAAGAATATCTCTTTCTCCTATGTGCTTTCATCCCTAACCCTAACCCTAACCCTTCCGAAAGTCGGAGAAGCTCAAGGATGGTACCGATCGATGCGCGCTACCCCATTTAGTGGGGGTAGAGCCTACTTGCAAGTCTCTCCGACCTTCACAAAAAAAGTTATTCAAGAATATCTCCTCAGATTTGGGGGAATTTCGTCGGTCGACCTCTTCCGAAGGTCGTACAAGCTCGGGGATGGTACCAATCGATCCGCAGGACCCAAATTAGTCCAGATGCAACCACTTTCCAAGTCTCTCCGACCTTCACAAAAAAAGTTATTCAAGAATATCTCTTTCTCCTATGTGCTTTCATCCCTAACCCTAACCCTAACCCTTCCGAAAGTCGGAGAAGCTCAAGGATGGTACCGATCGATGCGCGCTACCCCATTTAGTGGGGGTAAAGCCTACTTGCAAGTCTCTCCGACCTTCACAAAAAAAGTTATTCAAGAATATCTCTTTCTCCTATGTGCTTTCATCCCTAACCCTAACCCTAACCCTTCCGAAAGTCGGAGAAGCTCAAGGATGGTACCGATCGATGCGCGCTACCCCATTTAGTGGGGGTAGAGCCTACTTGCAAGTCTCTCCGACCTTCACAAAAAAAGTTATTCAAGAAAATCTCCTCAGATTTGGGGGAATTTCGTCGGTCGACCTCTTCCGAAGGTCGTACAAGCTCGGGGATGGTACCAATCGATCCGCAGGACCCAAATTAGTCCAAATGCAACCACTTTCCAAGTCTCTCCGACCTTCACAAAAAAAGTTATTCAAGAATATCTCTTTCTCCTATGTGCTTTCATCCCTAACCCTAACCCTAACCCTTCCGAAAGTCGGAGAAGCTCAAGGATGGTACCGATCGATGCGCGCTACCCCATTTAGTGGGGGTAGAGCCTACTTGCAAGTCTCTCCGACCTTCACAAAAAAAGTTATTCAAGAATATCTCTTTCTGCTATGTGCTTTCATCCCTAACCCTAACCCTAACCCTTCCGAAAGTCGGAGAAGCTCAAGGATGGTACCGATCGATGTGCGCTACCCCATTTAGTGGGGGTAGAGCCTACTTGCAAGTCTCTCCGACCTTCACAAAAAAAGTTATTCAAGAATATCTCTTTCTCCTATGTGCTTTCATCCCTAACCCTAACCCTTCCGAAAGTCGGAGAAGCTCAAGGATGGTACCGATCGATGCGCGCTACCCCATTTAGTGGGGGTAGAGCCTACTTGCAAGTCTCTCCGACCTTCACAAAAAAAGTTATTCAAGAATATCTCCTCAGATTTGGGGGAATTTCGTCGGTCGACCTCTTCCGAAGGTCGTACAAGCTCGGGGATGGTACCAATCGATCCGCAGGACCCAAATTAGTCCAGATGCAACCACTTTCCAAGTCTCTCCGACCTTCACAAAAAAAGTTATTCAAGAATATCTCTTTCTCCTATGTGCTTTCATCCCTAACCCTAACCCTAACCCTTCCGAAAGTCGGAGAAGCTCAAGGATGGTACCGATCGATGCGCGCTACCCCATTTAGTGGGGGTAGAGCCTACTTGCAAGTCTCTCCGACCTTCACAAAAAAAGTTATTCAAGAATATCTCCTCAGATTTGGGGGAATTTCGTCGGTCGACCTCTTCCGAAGGTCGTACAAGCTCGGGGATGGTACCAATCGATCCGCAGGACCCAAATTAGTCCAGATGCAACCACTTTCCAAGTCTCTCCGACCTTCACAAAAAAAGTTATTCAAGAATATCTCTTTCTCCTATGTGCTTTCATCCCTAACCCTAACCCTAACCCTTCCGAAAGTCGGAGAAGCTCAAGGATGGTACCGATCGATGCGCGCTACCCCATTTAGTGGGGGTAGAGCCTACTTGCAAGTCTCTCCGACCTTCACAAAAAAAGTTATTCAAGAATATCTCTTTCTCCTATGTGCTTTCATCCCTAACCCTAACCCTAACCCTTCCGAAAGTCGGAGAAGCTCAAGGATGGTACCGATCGATGCGCGCTACCCCATTTAGTGGGGGTAGAGCCTACTTGCAAGTCTCTCCGACCTTCACAAAAAAAGTTATTCAAGAAAATCTCCTCAGATTTGGGGGAATTTCGTCGGTCGACCTCTTTCGAAGGTCGTACAAGCTCGGGGATGGTACCAATCGATCCGCAGGACCCAAATTAGTCCAGATGCAACCACTTTCCAAGTCTCTCCGACCTTCACAAAAAAAGTTATTCAAGAATATCTCTTTCTCCTATGTGCTTTCATCCCTAACCCTAACCCTTCCGAAAGTCGGAAAAGCTCAAGGATGGTACCAATCGATGCGCACTACCCCATTTAGTGGGGGTAGAGCCTACTTGCAAGTCTCTCCGACCTTCACAAAAAAAGTTATTCAAGAATATCTCCTCAGATTTGGGGGAATTCTGTCGGTCGACCTCTTCCGAAGGTCGTACAAGCTCGGGGATGGTACCAATCGATCCGCAGGACCCAAATTAGTCCAGATGCAACCACTTTCCAAGTCTCTCCGACCTTCACAAAAAAAGTTATTCAAGAATATCTCTTTCTCCTATGTGCTTTCATCCCTAACCCTAACCCTAACCCTTCCGAAAGTCGGAGAAGCTCAAGGATGGTACCGATCGATGCGCGCTACCCCATTTAGTGGGGGTAGAGCCTACTTGCAAGTCTCTCCGACCTTCACAAAAAAAGTTATTCAAGAATATCTCCTCAGATTTGGGGGAATTTCGTCGGTCGACCTCTTCCGAAGGTCGTACAAGCTCGGGGATGGTACCAATCGATCCGCAGGACCCAAATTAGTCCAGATGCAACCACTTTCCAAGTCTCTCCGACCTTCACAAAAAAAGTTATTCAAGAATATCTCTTTCTCCTATGTGCTTTCATCCCTAACCCTAACCCTAACCCTTTCGAAAGTCGGAGAAGCTCAAGGATGGTACTGATCGATGCGCGCTACCCCATTTAGTGGGGGTAGAGCCTACTTGCAAGTCTCTCCGACCTTCACAAAAAAAGTTATTCAAGAATATCTCTTTCTCCTATGTGCTTTCATCCCTAACCCTAACCCTAACCCTTCCGAAAGTCGGAGAAGCTCAAGGATGGTACCGATCGATGCGCGTTACCCCATTTAGTGGGGGTAGAGCCTACTTGCAAGTCTCTCCGACCTTCACAAAAAAAGTTATTCAAGAATATCTCTTTCTCCTATGTGCTTTCATCCCTAACCCTAACCCTAACCCTTCCGAAAGTCGGAGAAGCTCAAGGATGGTATCGATCGATGCGCGCTACCCCATTTAGTGGGGGTAGAGCCTACTTGCAAGTCTCTCCGACCTTCACAAAAAAAGTTATTCAAGAATATCTCTTTCTCCTATGTGCTTTCAACCCTAACCCTAACCCTAACTTTTCCGAAAGTCGGAGAAGCTCAAGGATGGTACCGATCGATGCGCGCTACCCCATTTAGTGGGGGTAGAGCCTACTTGCAAGTCTCTCCGACCTTCACAAAAAAAGTTATTCAAGAATATCTCCTCAGATTTGGGGGAATTTCGTCGGTCGACCTCTTCCCAAGGTCGTACAAGCTCGGGGATGGTACCAATCGATCCGCAGGACCCAAATTAGTCCAGATGCAACCACTTTCCAAGTCTCTCCGACCTTCACAAAAAAAGTTATTCAAGAATATCTCTTTCTCCTATGTGCTTTCATCCCTAACCCTAACCCTAACCCTAACCCTTCTGAAAGTCGGAGAAGCTCAAGGATGGTACCGATCGATGCGCGCTACCCCATTTAGTGGGGGTAGAGCCTACTTGCAAGTCTCTTCGACCTTCACAAAAAAAGTTATTCAAGAATATCTCTTTCTCCTATGTGCTTTCATCCCTAACCCTAACCCTAACCCTTCCGAAAGTCGGAGAAGCTCAAGGATGGTACCGATCGATGCGCGCTACCCCATTTAGTGGGGGTAGAGCCTACTTGCAAGTCTCTCCGACCTTCACAAAAAAAGTTATTCAAGAATATCTCCTCAGATTTGGGGGAATTTCGTCGGTCGACCTCTTCCGAAGGTCGTACAAGCTCGGGGATGGTACCAATCGATCCGCAGGACCCAAATTAGTCCAGATGCAACCACTTTCCAAGTCTCTCCGACCTTCACAAAAAAAGTTATTCAAGAATATCTCTTTCTCCTATGTGCTTTCATCCCTAACCCTAACCCTAACCCTTCTGAAAGTCGGAGAAGCTCAAAAATGGTACCGATCGATGCGCGCTACCCCATTTAGTGGGGGTAGAGCCTACTTGCAAGTCTCTCCGACCTTCACAAAAAAAGTTATTCAAGAATATCTCTTTCTCCTATGTGCTTTCATCCCTAACCCTAACCCTAACCCTTCCGAAAGTTGGAGAAGCTCAAGGATGGTACTGATCGATGCGCGCTACCCCATTTAGTGGGGGTAGAGCCTACTTGCAAGTCTCTCCGACCTTCACAAAAAAAGTTATTCAAGAATATCTCCTCAGATTTGGGGGAATTTCGTCGGTCGACCTCTTCCGAAGGTCGTACAAGCTCGGGGATGGTACCAATCGATCTGCAGGACCCAAATTAGTCCAGATGCAACCACTTTCCAAGTCTCTCCGACCTTCAAAAAAAAAGTTATTCAAGAATATCTCTTTCTCCTATGTGCTTTCATCCCTAACCCTAACCCTAACCCTTCCGAAAGTCGGAGAAGCTCAAGGATGGTACCGATCGATGCGCGCTACCCCATTTAGTGGGGGTAGAGCCTACTTGCAAGTCTCTCCGACCTTCACAAAAAAAGTTATTCAAGAAAATCTCCTCAGATTTGGGGGAATTTCGTCGGTCGACCTCTTTCGAAGGTCGTACAAGCTCGGGGATGGTACCAATCGATCCGCAGGACCCAAATTAGTCCAGATGCAACCACTTTCCAAGTCTCTCCGACCTTCACAAAAAAAGTTATTCAAGAATATCTCTTTCTCCTATGTGCTTTCATCCCTAACCCTAACCCTAACCCTTCCGAAAGTCGGAGAAGCTCAAGGATGGTACCGATCGATGCGCGCTACCCCATTTAGTGGGGGTAGAGCCTACTTGCAAGTCTCTCCGACCTTCACAAAAAAAGTTATTCAAGAATATCTCTTTCTCCTATGTGCTTTCATCCCTAACCCTAACCCTAACCCTTCCGAAAGTCGGAGAAGCTCAAGGATGGTACCGATCGATGCGCGTTACCCCATTTAGTGGGGGTAGAGCCTACTTGCAAGTCTCTCCGACCTTCACAAAAAAAGTTATTCAAGAATATCTCTTTCTCCTATGTGCTTTCATCCCTAACCCTAACCCTAACCCTTCCGAAAGTCGGAGAAGCTCAAGGATGGTATCGATCGATGCGCGCTACCCCATTTAGTGGGGGTAGAGCCTACTTGCAAGTCTCTCCGACCTTCACAAAAAAAGTTATTCAAGAATATCTCTTTCTCCTATGTGCTTTCAACCCTAACCCTAACCCTAACTTTTCCGAAAGTCGGAGAAGCTCAAGGATGGTACCGATCGATGCGCGCTACCCCATTTAGTGGGGGTAGAGCCTACTTGCAAGTCTCTCCGACCTTCACAAAAAAAGTTATTCAAGAATATCTCCTCAGATTTGGGGGAATTTCGTCGGTCGACCTCTTCCCAAGGTCGTACAAGCTCGGGGATGGTACCAATCGATCCGCAGGACCCAAATTAGTCCAGATGCAACCACTTTCCAAGTCTCTCCGACCTTCACAAAAAAAGTTATTCAAGAATATCTCTTTCTCCTATGTGCTTTCATCCCTAACCCTAACCCTAACCCTTCTGAAAGTCGGAGAAGCTCAAGGATGGTACCGATCGATGCGCGCTACCCCATTTAGTGGGGGTAGAGCCTACTTGCAAGTCTCTTCGACCTTCACAAAAAAAGTTATTCAAGAATATCTCTTTCTCCTATGTGCTTTCATCCCTAACCCTAACCCTAACCCTTCCGAAAGTCGGAGAAGCTCAAGGATGGTACCGATCGATGCGCGCTACCCCATTTAGTGGGGGTAGAGCCTACTTGCAAGTCTCTCCGACCTTCACAAAAAAAGTTATTCAAGAATATCTCCTCAGATTTGGGGGAATTTCGTCGGTCGACCTCTTCCGAAGGTCGTACAAGCTCGGGGATGGTACCAATCGATCCGCAGGACCCAAATTAGTCCAGATGCAACCACTTTCCAAGTCTCTCCGACCTTCACAAAAAAAGTTATTCAAGAATATCTCTTTCTCCTATGTGCTTTCATCCCTAACCCTAACCCTAACCCTTCTGAAAGTCGGAGAAGCTCAAAAATGGTACCGATCGATGCGCGCTACCCCATTTAGTGGGGGTAGAGCCTACTTGCAAGTCTCTCCGACCTTCACAAAAAAAGTTATTCAAGAATATATCTTTCTCCTATGTGCTTTCATCCCTAACCCTAACCCTAACCCTTCCGAAAGTTGGAGAAGCTCAAGGATGGTACTGATCGATGCGCGCTACCCCATTTAGTGGGGGTAGAGCCTACTTGCAAGTCTCTCCGACCTTCACAAAAAAAGTTATTCAAGAATATCTCCTCAGATTTGGGGGAATTTCGTCGGTCGACCTCTTCCGAAGGTCGTACAAGCTCGGGGATGGTACCAATCGATCTGCAGGACCCAAATTAGTCCAGATGCAACCACTTTCCAAGTCTCTCCGACCTTCAAAAAAAAAGTTATTCAAGAATATCTCTTTCTCCTATGTGCTTTCATCCCTAACCCTAACCCTAACCCTTCCGAAAGTCGGAGAAGCTCAAGGATGGTACCGATCGATGCGCGCTACCCCATTTAGTGGGGGTAGAGCCTACTTGCAAGTCTCTCCGACCTTCACAAAAAAAGTTATTCAAGAAAATCTCCTCAGATTTGGGGGAATTTCGTCGGTCGACCTCTTTCGAAGGTCGTACAAGCTCGGGGATGGTACCAATCGATCCGCAGGACCCAAATTAGTCCAGATGCAACCACTTTCCAAGTCTCTCCGACCTTCACAAAAAAAGTTATTCAAGAATATCTCTTTCTCCTATGTGCTTTCATCCCTAACCCTAACCCTAACCCTTCCGAAAGTCGGAGAAGCTCAAGGATGGTACCGATCGATGCGCGCTACCCCATTTAGTGGGGGTAGAGCCTACTTGCAAGTCTCTCCGACCTTCACAAAAAAAGTTATTCAAGAAAATCTCCTCAGATTTGGGGGAATTTCGTCGGTCGACCTCTTCCGAAGGTCGTACAAGCTCGGGGATGGTACCAATCGATCCGCAGGACCCAAATTAGTCCAAATGCAACCACTTTCCAAGTCTCTCCGACCTTCACAAAAAAAGTTATTCAAGAATATCTCTTTCTCCTATGTGCTTTCATCCCTAACCCTAACCCTAACCCTTTCGAAAGTCGGAGAAGCTCAAGGATGGTACTGATCGATGCGCGCTACCCCATTTAGTGGGGGTAGAGCCTACTTGCAAGTCTCTCCGACCTTCACAAAAAAAGTTATTCAAGAATATCTCTTTCTCCTATGTGCTTTCATCCCTAACCCTAACCCTAACCCTTCCGAAAGTCGGAGAAGCTCAAGGATGGTATCGATCGATGCGCGCTACCCCATTTAGTGGGGGTAGAGCCTACTTGCAAGTCTCTCCGACCTTCACAAAAAAAGTTATTCAAGAATATCTCTTTCTCCTATGTGCTTTCAACCCTAACCCTAACCCTAACCCTTCCGAAAGTCGGAGAAGCTCAAGGATGGTACCGATCGATGCGCGCTACCCCATTTAGTGGGGGTAGAGCCTACTTGCAAGTCTCTCCGACCTTCACAAAAAAAGTTATTCAAGAATATCTCCTCAGATTTGGGGGAATTTCGTCGGTCGACCTCTTCCCAAGGTCGTACAAGCTCGGGGATGGTACCAATCGATCCGCAGGACCCAAATTAGTCCAGATGCAACCACTTTCCAAGTCTCTCCGACCTTCACAAAAAAAGTTATTCAAGAATATCTCTTTCTCCTATGTGCTTTCATCCCTAACCCTAACCCTAACCCTTCTGAAAGTCGGAGAAGCTCAAGGATGGTACCGATCGATGCGCGCTACCCCATTTAGTGGGGGTAGAGCCTACTTGCAAGTCTCTTCGACCTTCACAAAAAAAGTTATTCAAGAATATCTCTTTCTCCTATGTGCTTTCATCCCTAACCCTAACCCTAACCCTTCCGAAAGTCGGAGAAGCTCAAGGATGGTACCGATCGATGCGCGCTACCCCATTTAGTGGGGGTAGAGCCTACTTGCAAGTCTCTCCGACCTTCACAAAAAAAGTTATTCAAGAATATCTCCTCAGATTTGGGGGAATTTCGTCGGTCGACCTCTTCCGAAGGTCGTACAAGCTCGGGGATGGTACCAATCGATCTGCAGGACCCAAATTAGTCCAGATGCAACCACTTTCCAAGTCTCTCCGACCTTCACAAAAAAAGTTATTCAAGAATATCTCTTTCTCCTATGTGCTTTCATCCCTAACCCTAACCCTAACCCTTCTGAAAGTCGGAGAAGCTCAAAGATGGTACCGATCGATGCGCGCTACCCCATTTAGTGGGGGTAGAGCCTACTTGCAAGTCTCTCCGACCTTCACAAAAAAAGTTATTCAAGAATATCTCTTTCTCCTATGTGCTTTCATCCCTAACCCTAACCCTAACCCTTCCGAAAGTTGGAGAAGCTCAAGGATGGTACTGATCGATGCGCGCTACCCCATTTAGTGGGGGTAGAGCCTACTTGCAAGTCTCTCCGACCTTCACAAAAAAAGTTATTCAAGAATATCTCCTCAGATTTGGGGGAATTTCGTCGGTCGACCTCTTCCGAAGGTCGTACAAGCTCGGGGATGGTACCAATCGATCTGCAGGACCCAAATTAGTCCAGATGCAACCACTTTCCAAGTCTCTCCGACCTTCACAAAAAAAGTTATTCAAGAATATCTCTTTCTCCTATGTGCTTTCATCCCTAACCCTAACCCTTCCGAAAGTCGGAGAAGCTCAAGGATGGTACCGATCGATGTGCACTACCCCATTTAGTGGGGGTAGAGCCTACTTGCAAGTCTCTCCGACCTTCACAAAAAAAGTTATTCAAGAATATCTCCTCAGATTTGGGGGAATTCTGTCGGTCGACCTCTTCCGAAGGTCGTACAAGCTCGGGGATGGTACCAATCGATCTGCAGGACCCAAATTAGTCCAGATGCAACCACTTTCCAAGTCTCTCCGACCTTCACAAAAAAAGTTATTCAAGAATATCTCTTTCTCCTATGTGCTTTCATCCCTAACCCTAACCCTAACCCTTCCGAAAGTCGGAGAAGCTCAAGGATGGTACCGATCGATGCGCGCTACCCCATTTAGTGGGGGTAGAGCCTACTTGCAAGTCTCTCCGACCTTCACAAAAAAAGTTATTCAAGAAAATCTCCTCAGATTTGGGGGAATTTCGTCGGTCGACCTCTTTCGAAGGTCGTACAAGCTCGGGGATGGTACCAATCGATCCGCAGGACCCAAATTAGTCCAGATGCAACCAATTTCCAAGTCTCTCCGACCTTCACAAAAAAAGTTATTCAAGAATATCTCTTTCTCCTATGTGCTTTCATCCCTAACCCTAACCCTAACCCTTCCGAAAGTCGGAGAAGCTCAAGGATGGTACCGATCGATGCGCGCTACCCCATTTAGTGGGGGTAGAGCCTACTTGCAAGTCTCTCCGACCTTCACAAAAAAAGTTATTCAAGAAAATCTCCTCAGATTTGGGGGAATTTCGTCGGTCGACCTCTTCCGAAGGTCGTACAAGCTCGGGGATGGTACCAATCGATCCGCAGGACCCAAATTAGTCCAAATGCAACCACTTTCCAAGTCTCTCCGACCTTCACAAAAAAAGTTATTCAAGAATATCTCTTTCTCCTATGTGCTTTCATCCCTAACCCTAACCCTAACCCTTCCGAAAGTCGGAGAAGCTCAAGGATGGTACCGATCGATGCGCGCTACCCCATTTAGTGGGGGTAGAGCCTACTTGCAAGTCTCTCCGACCTTCACAAAAAAAGTTATTCAAGAATATCTCTTTCTGCTATGTGCTTTCATCCCTAACCCTAACCCTAACCCTTCCGAAAGTCGGAGAAGCTCAAGGATGGTACCGATCGATGTGCGCTACCCCATTTAGTGGGGGTAGAGCCTACTTGCAAGTCTCTCCGACCTTCACAAAAAAAGTTATTCAAGAATATCTCTTTCTCCTATGTGCTTTCATCCCTAACCCTAACCCTTCCGAAAGTCGGAGAAGCTCAAGGATGGTACCGATCGATGCGCGCTACCCCATTTAGTGGGGGTAGAGCCTACTTGCAAGTCTCTCCGACCTTCACAAAAAAAGTTATTCAAGAATATCTCCTCAGATTTGGGGGAATTTCGTCGGTCGACCTCTTCCGAAGGTCGTACAAGCTCGGGGATGGTACCAATCGATCCGCAGGACCCAAATTAGTCCAGATGCAACCACTTTCCAAGTCTCTCCGACCTTCACAAAAAAAGTTATTCAAGAATATCTCTTTCTCCTATGTGCTTTCATCCCTAACCCTAACCCTAACCCTTCCGAAAGTCGGAGAAGCTCAAGGATGGTACCGATCGATGCGCGTTACCCCATTTAGTGGGGGTAGAGCCTACTTGCAAGTCTCTCCGACCTTCACAAAAAAAGTTATTCAAGAATATCTCTTTCTCCTATGTGCTTTCATCCCTAACCCTAACCCTAACCCTTCCGAAAGTCGGAGAAGCTCAAGGATGGTATCGATCGATGCGCGCTACCCCATTTAGTGGGGGTAGAGCCTACTTGCAAGTCTCTCCGACCTTCACAAAAAAAGTTATTCAAGAATATCTCTTTCTCCTATGTGCTTTCAACCCTAACCCTAACCCTAACTTTTCCGAAAGTCGGAGAAGCTCAAGGATGGTACCGATCGATGCGCGCTACCCCATTTAGTGGGGGTAGAGCCTACTTGCAAGTCTCTCCGACCTTCACAAAAAAAGTTATTCAAGAATATCTCCTCAGATTTGGGGGAATTTCGTCGGTCGACCTCTTCCCAAGGTCGTACAAGCTCGGGGATGGTACCAATCGATCCGCAGGACCCAAATTAGTCCAGATGCAACCACTTTCCAAGTCTCTCCGACCTTCACAAAAAAAGTTATTCAAGAATATCTCTTTCTCCTATGTGCTTTCATCCCTAACCCTAACCCTAACCCTTCTGAAAGTCGGAGAAGCTCAAGGATGGTACCGATCGATGCGCGCTACCCCATTTAGTGGGGGTAGAGCCTACTTGCAAGTCTCTTCGACCTTCACAAAAAAAGTTATTCAAGAATATCTCTTTCTCCTATGTGCTTTCATCCCTAACCCTAACCCTAACCCTTCCGAAAGTCGGAGAAGCTCAAGGATGGTACCGATCGATGCGCGCTACCCCATTTAGTGGGGGTAGAGCCTACTTGCAAGTCTCTCCGACCTTCACAAAAAAAGTTATTCAAGAATATCTCCTCAGATTTGGGGGAATTTCGTCGGTCGACCTCTTCCGAAGGTCGTACAAGCTCGGGGATGGTACCAATCGATCCGCAGGACCCAAATTAGTCCAGATGCAACCACTTTCCAAGTCTCTCCGACCTTCACAAAAAAAGTTATTCAAGAATATCTCTTTCTCCTATGTGCTTTCATCCCTAACCCTAACCCTAACCCTTCTGAAAGTCGGAGAAGCTCAAAAATGGTACCGATCGATGCGCGCTACCCCATTTAGTGGGGGTAGAGCCTACTTGCAAGTCTCTCCGACCTTCACAAAAAAAGTTATTCAAGAATATCTCTTTCTCCTATGTGCTTTCATCCCTAACCCTAACCCTAACCCTTCCGAAAGTTGGAGAAGCTCAAGGATGGTACTGATCGATGCGCGCTACCCCATTTAGTGGGGGTAGAGCCTACTTGCAAGTCTCTCCGACCTTCACAAAAAAAGTTATTCAAGAATATCTCCTCAGATTTGGGGGAATTTCGTCGGTCGACCTCTTCCGAAGGTCGTACAAGCTCGGGGATGGTACCAATCGATCTGCAGGACCCAAATTAGTCCAGATGCAACCACTTTCCAAGTCTCTCCGACCTTCAAAAAAAAAGTTATTCAAGAATATCTCTTTCTCCTATGTGCTTTCATCCCTAACCCTAACCCTAACCCTTCCGAAAGTCGGAGAAGCTCAAGGATGGTACCGATCGATGCGCGCTACCCCATTTAGTGGGGGTAGAGCCTACTTGCAAGTCTCTCCGACCTTCACAAAAAAAGTTATTCAAGAAAATCTCCTCAGATTTGGGGGAATTTCGTCGGTCGACCTCTTTCGAAGGTCGTACAAGCTCGGGGATGGTACCAATCGATCCGCAGGACCCAAATTAGTCCAGATGCAACCACTTTCCAAGTCTCTCCGACCTTCACAAAAAAAGTTATTCAAGAATATCTCTTTCTCCTATGTGCTTTCATCCCTAACCCTAACCCTAACCCTTCCGAAAGTCGGAGAAGCTCAAGGATGGTACCGATCGATGCGCGCTACCCCATTTAGTGGGGGTAGAGCCTACTTGCAAGTCTCTCCGACCTTCACAAAAAAAGTTATTCAAGAAAATCTCCTCAGATTTGGGGGAATTTCGTCGGTCGACCTCTTCCGAAGGTCGTACAAGCTCGGGGATGGTACCAATCGATCCGCAGGACCCAAATTAGTCCAAATGCAACCACTTTCCAAGTCTCTCCGACCTTCACAAAAAAAGTTATTCAAGAATATCTCTTTCTCCTATGTGCTTTCATCCCTAACCCTAACCCTAACCCTTTCGAAAGTCGGAGAAGCTCAAGGATGGTACTGATCGATGCGCGCTACCCCATTTAGTGGGGGTAGAGCCTACTTGCAAGTCTCTCCGACCTTCACAAAAAAAGTTATTCAAGAATATCTCTTTCTCCTATGTGCTTTCATCCCTAACCCTAACCCTAACCCTTCCGAAAGTCGGAGAAGCTCAAGGATGGTATCGATCGATGCGCGCTACCCCATTTAGTGGGGGTAGAGCCTACTTGCAAGTCTCTCCGACCTTCACAAAAAAAGTTATTCAAGAATATCTCTTTCTCCTATGTGCTTTCAACCCTAACCCTAACCCTAACCCTTCCGAAAGTCGGAGAAGCTCAAGGATGGTACCGATCGATGCGCGCTACCCCATTTAGTGGGGGTAGAGCCTACTTGCAAGTCTCTCCGACCTTCACAAAAAAAGTTATTCAAGAATATCTCCTCAGATTTGGGGGAATTTCGTCGGTCGACCTCTTCCCAAGGTCGTACAAGCTCGGGGATGGTACCAATCGATCCGCAGGACCCAAATTAGTCCAGATGCAACCACTTTCCAAGTCTCTCCGACCTTCACAAAAAAAGTTATTCAAGAATATCTCTTTCTCCTATGTGCTTTCATCCCTAACCCTAACCCTAACCCTTCTGAAAGTCGGAGAAGCTCAAGGATGGTACCGATCGATGCGCGCTACCCCATTTAGTGGGGGTAGAGCCTACTTGCAAGTCTCTTCGACCTTCACAAAAAAAGTTATTCAAGAATATCTCTTTCTCCTATGTGCTTTCATCCCTAACCCTAACCCTAACCCTTCCGAAAGTCGGAGAAGCTCAAGGATGGTACCGATCGATGCGCGCTACCCCATTTAGTGGGGGTAGAGCCTACTTGCAAGTCTCTCCGACCTTCACAAAAAAAGTTATTCAAGAATATCTCCTCAGATTTGGGGGAATTTCGTCGGTCGACCTCTTCCGAAGGTCGTACAAGCTCGGGGATGGTACCAATCGATCTGCAGGACCCAAATTAGTCCAGATGCAACCACTTTCCAAGTCTCTCCGACCTTCACAAAAAAAGTTATTCAAGAATATCTCTTTCTCCTATGTGCTTTCATCCCTAACCCTAACCCTAACCCTTCTGAAAGTCGGAGAAGCTCAAAGATGGTACCGATCGATGCGCGCTACCCCATTTAGTGGGGGTAGAGCCTACTTGCAAGTCTCTCCGACCTTCACAAAAAAAGTTATTCAAGAATATCTCTTTCTCCTATGTGCTTTCATCCCTAACCCTAACCCTAACCCTTCCGAAAGTTGGAGAAGCTCAAGGATGGTACTGATCGATGCGCGCTACCCCATTTAGTGGGGGTAGAGCCTACTTGCAAGTCTCTCCGACCTTCACAAAAAAAGTTATTCAAGAATATCTCCTCAGATTTGGGGGAATTTCGTCGGTCGACCTCTTCCGAAGGTCGTACAAGCTCGGGGATGGTACCAATCGATCTGCAGGACCCAAATTAGTCCAGATGCAACCACTTTCCAAGTCTCTCCGACCTTCACAAAAAAAGTTATTCAAGAATATCTCTTTCTCCTATGTGCTTTCATCCCTAACCCTAACCCTTCCGAAAGTCGGAGAAGCTCAAGGATGGTACCGATCGATGTGCACTACCCCATTTAGTGGGGGTAGAGCCTACTTGCAAGTCTCTCCGACCTTCACAAAAAAAGTTATTCAAGAATATCTCCTCAGATTTGGGGGAATTCTGTCGGTCGACCTCTTCCGAAGGTCGTACAAGCTCGGGGATGGTACCAATCGATCTGCAGGACCCAAATTAGTCCAGATGCAACCACTTTCCAAGTCTCTCCGACCTTCACAAAAAAAGTTATTCAAGAATATCTCTTTCTCCTATGTGCTTTCATCCCTAACCCTAACCCTAACCCTTCCGAAAGTCGGAGAAGCTCAAGGATGGTACCGATCGATGCGCGCTACCCCATTTAGTGGGGGTAGAGCCTACTTGCAAGTCTCTCCGACCTTCACAAAAAAAGTTATTCAAGAAAATCTCCTCAGATTTGGGGGAATTTCGTCGGTCGACCTCTTTCGAAGGTCGTACAAGCTCGGGGATGGTACCAATCGATCCGCAGGACCCAAATTAGTCCAGATGCAACCAATTTCCAAGTCTCTCCGACCTTCACAAAAAAAGTTATTCAAGAATATCTCTTTCTCCTATGTGCTTTCATCCCTAACCCTAACCCTAACCCTTCCGAAAGTCGGAGAAGCTCAAGGATGGTACCGATCGATGCGCGCTACCCCATTTAGTGGGGGTAGAGCCTACTTGCAAGTCTCTCCGACCTTCACAAAAAAAGTTATTCAAGAAAATCTCCTCAGATTTGGGGGAATTTCGTCGGTCGACCTCTTCCGAAGGTCGTACAAGCTCGGGGATGGTACCAATCGATCCGCAGGACCCAAATTAGTCCAAATGCAACCACTTTCCAAGTCTCTCCGACCTTCACAAAAAAAGTTATTCAAGAATATCTCTTTCTCCTATGTGCTTTCATCCCTAACCCTAACCCTAACCCTTCCGAAAGTCGGAGAAGCTCAAGGATGGTACCGATCGATGCGCGCTACCCCATTTAGTGGGGGTAGAGCCTACTTGCAAGTCTCTCCGACCTTCACAAAAAAAGTTATTCAAGAATATCTCTTTCTGCTATGTGCTTTCATCCCTAACCCTAACCCTTCCGAAAGTCGGAGAAGCTCAAGGATGGTACCGATCGATGTGCGCTACCCCATTTAGTGGGGGTAGAGCCTACTTGCAAGTCTCTCCGACCTTCACAAAAAAAGTTATTCAAGAATATCTCTTTCTCCTATGTGCTTTCATCCCTAACCCTAACCCTTCCGAAAGTCGGAGAAGCTCAAGGATGGTACCGATCGATGCGCGCTACCCCATTTAGTGGGGGTAGAGCCTACTTGCAAGTCTCTCCGACCTTCACAAAAAAAGTTATTCAAGAATATCTCCTCAGATTTGGGGGAATTTCGTCGGTCGACCTCTTCCGAAGGTCGTACAAGCTCGGGGATGGTACCAATCGATCCGCAGGACCCAAATTAGTCCAGATGCAACCACTTTCCAAGTCTCTCCGACCTTCACAAAAAAAGTTATTCAAGAATATCTCTTTCTCCTATGTGCTTTCATCCCTAACCCTAACCCTAACCCTTCCGAAAGTCGGAGAAGCTCAAGGATGGTACCGATCGATGCGCGCTACCCCATTTAGTGGGGGTAGAGCCTACTTGCAAGTCTCTCCGACCTTCACAAAAAAAGTTATTCAAGAATATCTCTTTCTCCTATGTGCTTTCATCCCTAACCCTAACCCTAACCCTTCCGAAAGTCGGAGAAGCTCAAGAATGGTACCGATCGATGCGTGCTACCCCATTTAGTGGGGGTAGAGCCTACTTGCAAGTCTCTCCGACCTTCACAAAAAAAGTTATTCAAGAATATCTCCTCAGATTTGGGGGAATTTCGTCGGTCGACCTCTTCCAAAGGTCGTACAAGCTCGGGGATGGTACCAATCGATCCGCAGGACCCAAATTAGTCCAGATGCAACCACTTTCCAAGTCTCTCCGACCTTCACAAAAAAAGTTATTCAAGAATATCTCTTTCTCCTATGTGCTTTCATCCCTAACCCTAACCCTAACCCTTCCGAAAGTCGGAGAAGCTCAAGGATGGTACCGATCGATGCGCGCTACCCCATTTAGTGGGGGTAGAGCCTACTTGCAAGTCTCTCCGACCTTCACAAAAAAAGTTATTCAAGAATATCTCTTTCTCCTATGTGCTTTCATCCCTAACCCTAACCCTAACCCTTCCGAAAGTCGGAGAAGCTCAAGAATGGGACCGATCGATGTGCGCTACCCCATTTAGTGGGGGTAGAGCCTACTTGCAAGTCTCTCCGACCTTCACAAAAAAAGTTATTCAAGAATATCTCCTCAGATTTGGGGGAATTTCGTCGGTCGACCTCTTCCGAAGGTCGTACAAGCTCGGGGATGGTACCAATCGATCCGCAGGACCCAAATTAGTCCAGATGCAACCACTTTCCAAGTCTCTCCGACCTTCACAAAAAAAGTTATTCAAGAATATCTCTTTCTCCTATGTGCTTTCATCCCTAACCCTAACCCTAACCCTTCCGAAAGTCGGAGAAGCTCAAGAATGGTACCGATCGATGCGCGCTACCCCATTTAGTGGGGGTAGAGCCTACTTGCAAGTCTCTCCGACCTTCACAAAAAAGTTATTCAAGAATATCTCCTCAGATTTGGGGGAATTTCGTCGGTCGACCTCTTCCAAAGGTCGTACAAGCTCGGGGATGGTACCAATCGATCCGCAGGACCCAAATTAGTCCAGATGCAACCACTTTCCAAGTCTCTCCGACCTTCACAAAAAAAGTTATTCAAGAATATCTCTTTCTCCTATGTGCTTTCATCCCTAACCCTAACCTTAACCCTTCCGAAAGTCGGAGAAGCTCAAGAATGGTACCGATCGATGCGCGCTACCCCATTTAGTGGGGGTAGAGCCTACTTGCAAGTCTCTCCGACCTTCACAAAAAAAGTTATTCAAGAATATCTCCTCAGATTTGGGGGAATTTCGTCGGTCGACCTCTTCCAAAGGTCGTACAAGCTCGGGGATGGTACCAATCGATCCGCAGGACCCAAATTAGTCCAGATGCAACCACTTTCCAAGTCTCTCCGACCTTCACAAAAAAAGTTATTCAAGAATATCTCTTTCTCCTATGTGCTTTCATCCCTAACCCTAACCTTAACCCTTCCGAAAGTCGGAGAAGCTCAAGAATGGTACCGATCGATGCGCGCTACCCCATTTAGTGGGGGTAGAGCCTACTTGCAAGTCTCTCCGACCTTCACAAAAAAAGTTATTCAAGAATATCTCCTCAGATTTGGGGGAATTTCGTCGGTCGACCTCTTCCAAAGGTCGTACAAGCTCGGGGATGGTACCAATCGATCTGCAGGACCCAAATTAGTCCAGATGCAACCACTTTCCAAGTCTCTCCGACCTTCACAAAAAAAGTTATTCAAGAATATCTCTTTCTCCTATGTGCTTTCATCCCTAACCCTAACCCTAACCCTTCCGAAAGTCGGAGAAGCTCAAGGATGGTACCGATCGATGCGCGCTACCCCATTTAGTGGGGGTAGAGCCTACTTGCAAGTCTCTCCGACCTTCACAAAAAAAGTTATTCAAGAAAATCTCCTCAGATTTGGGGGAATTTCGTCGGTCGACCTCTTTCGAAGGTCGTACAAGCTCGGGGATGGTACCAATCGATCCGCAGGACCCAAATTAGTCCAGATGCAACCAATTTCCAAGTCTCTCCGACCTTCACAAAAAAAGTTATTCAAGAATATCTCTTTCTCCTATGTGCTTTCATCCCTAACCCTAACCCTAACCCTTCCGAAAGTCGGAGAAGCTCAAGGATGGTACCGATCGATGCGCGCTACCCCATTTAGTGGGGGTAGAGCCTACTTGCAAGTCTCTCCGACCTTCACAAAAAAAGTTATTCAAGAAAATCTCCTCAGATTTGGGGGAATTTCGTCGGTCGACCTCTTCCGAAGGTCGTACAAGCTCGGGGATGGTACCAATCGATCCGCAGGACCCAAATTAGTCCAAATGCAACCACTTTCCAAGTCTCTCCGACCTTCACAAAAAAAGTTATTCAAGAATATCTCTTTCTCCTATGTGCTTTCATCCCTAACCCTAACCCTAACCCTTCCGAAAGTCGGAGAAGCTCAAGGATGGTACCGATCGATGCGCGCTACCCCATTTAGTGGGGGTAGAGCCTACTTGCAAGTCTCTCCGACCTTCACAAAAAAAGTTATTCAAGAATATCTCTTTCTGCTATGTGCTTTCATCCCTAACCCTAACCCTAACCCTTCCGAAAGTCGGAGAAGCTCAAGGATGGTACCGATCGATGTGCGCTACCCCATTTAGTGGGGGTAGAGCCTACTTGCAAGTCTCTCCGACCTTCACAAAAAAAGTTATTCAAGAATATCTCTTTCTCCTATGTGCTTTCATCCCTAACCCTAACCCTTCCGAAAGTCGGAGAAGCTCAAGGATGGTACCGATCGATGCGCGCTACCCCATTTAGTGGGGGTAGAGCCTACTTGCAAGTCTCTCCGACCTTCACAAAAAAAGTTATTCAAGAATATCTCCTCAGATTTGGGGGAATTTCGTCGGTCGACCTCTTCCGAAGGTCGTACAAGCTCGGGGATGGTACCAATCGATCCGCAGGACCCAAATTAGTCCAGATGCAACCACTTTCCAAGTCTCTCCGACCTTCACAAAAAAAGTTATTCAAGAATATCTCTTTCTCCTATGTGCTTTCATCCCTAACCCTAACCCTAACCCTTCCGAAAGTCGGAGAAGCTCAAGGATGGTACCGATCGATGCGCGCTACCCCATTTAGTGGGGGTAGAGCCTACTTGCAAGTCTCTCCGACCTTCACAAAAAAAGTTATTCAAGAATATCTCTTTCTCCTATGTGCTTTCATCCCTAACCCTAACCCTAACCCTTCCGAAAGTCGGAGAAGCTCAAGAATGGTACCGATCGATGCGTGCTACCCCATTTAGTGGGGGTAGAGCCTACTTGCAAGTCTCTCCGACCTTCACAAAAAAAGTTATTCAAGAATATCTCCTCAGATTTGGGGGAATTTCGTCGGTCGACCTCTTCCAAAGGTCGTACAAGCTCGGGGATGGTACCAATCGATCCGCAGGACCCAAATTAGTCCAGATGCAACCACTTTCCAAGTCTCTCCGACCTTCACAAAAAAAGTTATTCAAGAATATCTCTTTCTCCTATGTGCTTTCATCCCTAACCCTAACCCTAACCCTTCCGAAAGTCGGAGAAGCTCAAGGATGGTACCGATCGATGCGCGCTACCCCATTTAGTGGGGGTAGAGCCTACTTGCAAGTCTCTCCGACCTTCACAAAAAAAGTTATTCAAGAATATCTCTTTCTCCTATGTGCTTTCATCCCTAACCCTAACCCTAACCCTTCCGAAAGTCGGAGAAGCTCAAGAATGGGACCGATCGATGTGCGCTACCCCATTTAGTGGGGGTAGAGCCTACTTGCAAGTCTCTCCGACCTTCACAAAAAAAGTTATTCAAGAATATCTCCTCAGATTTGGGGGAATTTCGTCGGTCGACCTCTTCCGAAGGTCGTACAAGCTCGGGGATGGTACCAATCGATCCGCAGGACCCAAATTAGTCCAGATGCAACCACTTTCCAAGTCTCTCCGACCTTCACAAAAAAAGTTATTCAAGAATATCTCTTTCTCCTATGTGCTTTCATCCCTAACCCTAACCCTAACCCTTCCGAAAGTCGGAGAAGCTCAAGAATGGTACCGATCGATGCGCGCTACCCCATTTAGTGGGGGTAGAGCCTACTTGCAAGTCTCTCCGACCTTCACAAAAAAAGTTATTCAAGAATATCTCCTCAGATTTGGGGGAATTTCGTCGGTCGACCTCTTCCAAAGGTCGTACAAGCTCGGGGATGGTACCAATCGATCCGCAGGACCCAAATTAGTCCAGATGCAACCACTTTCCAAGTCTCTCCGACCTTCACAAAAAAAGTTATTCAAGAATATCTCTTTCTCCTATGTGCTTTCATCCCTAACCCTAACCCTAACCCTTCCGAAAGTCGGAGAAGCTCAAGGATGGTACCGATCGATGCGCGCTACCCCATTTAGTGGGGGTAGAGCCTACTTGCAAGTCTCTCCGACCTTCACAAAAAAAGTTATTCAAGAATATCTCCTCAGATTTGGGGGAATTTCGTCGGTCGACCTCTTCCGAAGGTCGTACAAGCTCGGGGATGGTACCAATCGATCCGCAGGACCCAAATTAGTCCAGATGCAACCACTTTCCAAGTCTCTCCGACCTTCACAAAAAAAGTTATTCAAGAATATCTCTTTCTCCTATGTGCTTTCATCCCTAACCCTAACCCTAACCCTTCCGAAAGTCGGAGAAGCTCATGGATGGTACCGATCGATGCGCGCTACCCCATTTAGTGGGGGTAGAGCCTACTTGCAAGTCTCTCCGACCTTCACAAAAAAAGTTATTCAAGAATATCTCCTCAGATTTGGGGGAATTTCGTCGGTCGACCTCTTTCGAGGGTCGTACAAGCTCGGGGATGGTACCAATCGATCCGCAGGACCCAAATTAGTCCAGATGCAACCACTTTCCAAGTCTCTCCGACCTTCACAAAAAAAGTTATTCAAGAATATCTCTTTCTCCTATGTGCTTTCATCCCTAACCCTAACCCTAACCCTTCCGAAAGTCGGAGAAGCTCAAGGATGGTACCGATCGATGCGCGCTACCCCATTTAGTGGGGGTAGAGCCTACTTGCAAGTCTCTCCGACCTTCACAAAAAAAGTTATTCAAGAATATCTCCTCAGATTTGGGGGAATTTCGTCGGTCGACCTCTTCCGAAGGTCGTACAAGCTCGGGGATGGTACCAATCGATCCGCAGGACCCAAATTAGTCCAGATGCAACCACTTTCCAAGTCTCTCCGACCTTCACAAAAAAAGTTATTCAAGAATATCTCTTTCTCCTATGTGCTTTCATCCCTAACCCTAACCCTAACCCTTCCGAAAGTCGGAGAAGCTCAAGGATGGTACCGATCGATGCGCGCTACCCCATTTAGTGGGGGTAGAGCCTACTTGCAAGTCTCTCCGACCTTCACAAAAAAAGTTATTCAAGAATATCTCTTTCTCCTATGTGCTTTCATCCCTAACCCTAACCCTTCCGAAAGTCGGAGAAGCTCAAGGATGGTACCGATCGATGCGCGCTACCCCATTTAGTGGGGGTAGAGCCTACTTGCAAGTCTCTCCGACCTTCACAAAAAAAGTTATTCAAGAATATCTCCTCAGATTTGGGGGAATTTCGTCGGTCGACCTCTTCCGAAGGTCGTACAAGCTCGGGGATGGTACCAATCGATCCGCAGGACCCAAATTAGTCCAGATGCAACCACTTTCCAAGTCTCTCCGACCTTCACAAAAAAAGTTATTCAAGAATATCTCTTTCTCCTATGTGCTTTCATCCCTAACCCTAACCCTAACCCTTCCGAAAGTCGGAGAAGCTCAAGGATGGTACCGATCGATGCGCGCTACCCCATTTAGTGGGGGTAGAGCCTACTTGCAAGTCTCTCCGACCTTCACAAAAAAAGTTATTCAAGAATATCTCCTCAGATTTGGGGGAATTTCGTCGGTCGACCTCTTCCGAAGGTCGTACAAGCTCGGGGATGGTACCAATCGATCCGCAGGACCCAAATTAGTCCAGATGCAACCACTTTCCAAGTCTCTCCGACCTTCACAAAAAAAGTTATTCAAGAATATCTCTTTCTCCTATGTGCTTTCATCCCTAACCCTAACCCTAACCCTTCCGAAAGTCGGAGAAGCTCAAGGATGGTACCGATCGATGCGCGCTACCCCATTTAGTGGGGGTAGAGCCTACTTGCAAGTCTCTCCGACCTTCACAAAAAAAGTTATTCAAGAATATCTCTTTCTCCTATGTGCTTTCATCCCTAACCCTAACCCTAACCCTTCCGAAAGTCGGAGAAGCTCAAGGATGGTACCGATCGATGCGCGCTACCCCATTTAGTGGGGGTAGAGCCTACTTGCAAGTCTCTCCGACCTTCACAAAAAAAGTTATTCAAGAAAATCTCCTCAGATTTGGGGGAATTTCGTCGGTCGACCTCTTTCGAAGGTCGTACAAGCTCGGGGATGGTACCAATCGATCCGCAGGACCCAAATTAGTCCAGATGCAACCACTTTCCAAGTCTCTCCGACCTTCACAAAAAAAGTTATTCAAGAATATCTCTTTCTCCTATGTGCTTTCATCCCTAACCCTAACCCTTCCGAAAGTCGGAAAAGCTCAAGGATGGTACCAATCGATGCGCACTACCCCATTTAGTGGGGGTAGAGCCTACTTGCAAGTCTCTCCGACCTTCACAAAAAAAGTTATTCAAGAATATCTCCTCAGATTTGGGGGAATTCTGTCGGTCGACCTCTTCCGAAGGTCGTACAAGCTCGGGGATGGTACCAATCGATCCGCAGGACCCAAATTAGTCCAGATGCAACCACTTTCCAAGTCTCTCCGACCTTCACAAAAAAAGTTATTCAAGAATATCTCTTTCTCCTATGTGCTTTCATCCCTAACCCTAACCCTTCCGAAAGTCGGAGAAGCTCAAGGATGGTACCGATCGATGCGCGCTACCCCATTTAGTGGGGGTAGAGCCTACTTGCAAGTCTCTCCGACCTTCACAAAAAAAGTTATTCAAGAATATCTCTTTCTCCTATGTGCTTTCATCCCTAACCCTAACCCTAACCCTTCCGAAAGTCGGAGAAGCTCAAGGATGGTACCGATCGATGCGCGTTACCCCATTTAGTGGGGGTAGAGCCTACTTGCAAGTCTCTCCGACCTTCACAAAAAAAGTTATTCAAGAATATCTCTTTCTCCTATGTGCTTTCATCCCTAACCCTAACCCTAACCCTTCCGAAAGTCGGAGAAGCTCAAGGATGGTATCGATCGATGCGCGCTACCCCATTTAGTGGGGGTAGAGCCTACTTGCAAGTCTCTCCGACCTTCACAAAAAAAGTTATTCAAGAATATCTCTTTCTCCTATGTGCTTTCAACCCTAACCCTAACCCTAACCCTTCCGAAAGTCGGAGAAGCTCAAGGATGGTACCGATCGATGCGCGCTACCCCATTTAGTGGGGGTAGAGCCTACTTGCAAGTCTCTCCGACCTTCACAAAAAAAGTTATTCAAGAATATCTCCTCAGATTTGGGGGAATTTCGTCGGTCGACCTCTTCCCAAGCTCGGGGATGGTACCAATCGATCCGCAGGACCCAAATTAGTCCAGATGCAACCACTTTCCAAGTCTCTCCGACCTTCACAAAAAAAGTTATTCAAGAATATCTCTTTCTCCTATGTGCTTTCATCCCTAACCCTAACCCTTCTGAAAGTCGGAGAAGCTCAAGGATGGTACCGATCGATGCGCGCTACCCCATTTAGTGGGGGTAGAGCCTACTTGCAAGTCTCTTCGACCTTCACAAAAAAAGTTATTCAAGAATATCTCTTTCTCCTATGTGCTTTCATCCCTAACCCTAACCCTAACCCTTCCGAAAGTCGGAGAAGCTCAAGGATGGTACCGATCGATGCGCGCTACCCCATTTAGTGGGGGTAGAGCCTACTTGCAAGTCTCTCCGACCTTCACAAAAAAAGTTATTCAAGAATATCTCCTCAGATTTGGGGGAATTTCGTCGGTCGACCTCTTCCGAAGGTCGTACAAGCTCGGGGATGGTACCAATCGATCCGCAGGACCCAAATTAGTCGAGATGCAACCACTTTCCAAGTCTCTCCGACCTTCACAAAAAAAGTTATTCAAGAATATCTCTTTCTCCTATGTGCTTTCATCCCTAACCCTAACCCTAACCCTTCTGAAAGTCGGAGAAGCTCAAAGATGGTACCGATCGATGCGCGCTACCCCATTTAGTGGGGGTAGAGCCTACTTGCAAGTCTCTCCGACCTTCACAAAAAAAGTTATTCAAGAATATCTCTTTCTCCTATGTGCTTTCATCCCTAACCCTAACCCTAACCCTTCCGAAAGTTGGAGAAGCTCAAGGATGGTACTGATCGATGCGCGCTACCCCATTTAGTGGGGGTAGAGCCTACTTGCAAGTCTCTCCGACCTTCACAAAAAAAGTTATTCAAGAATATCTCCTCAGATTTGGGGGAATTTCGTCGGTCGACCTCTTCCGAAGGTCGTACAAGCTCGGGGATGGTACCAATCGATCTGCAGGACCCAAATTAGTCCAGATGCAACCACTTTCCAAGTCTCTCCGACCTTCACAAAAAAAGTTATTCAAGAATATCTCTTTCTCCTATGTGCTTTCATCCCTAACCCTAACCCTTCCGAAAGTCGGAGAAGCTCAAGGATGGTACCGATCGATGCGCGCTACCCCATTTAGTGGGGGTAGAGCCTACTTGCAAGTCTCTTTGACCTTCACAAAAAAAGTTATTCAAGAATATCTCCTCAGATTTGGGGGAATTTCGTCGGTCGACCTCTTCCGAAGGTCGTACAAGCTCGGGGATGGTACCAATCGATCCGCAGGACCCAAATTAGTCCAGATGCAACCACTTTCCAAGTCTCTCCGACCTTCACAAAAAAAGTTATTCAAGAATATCTCTTTCTCCTATGTGCTTTCATCCCTAACCCTAACCCTAACCCTTCCGAAAGTCGGAGAAGCTCAAGGATGGTACCGATCGATGCGCGCTACCCCATTTAGTGGGGGTAGAGCCTACTTGCAAGTCTCTCCGACCTTCACAAAAAAAGTTATTCAAGAATATCTCTTTCTCCTATGTGCTTTCATCCCTAACCCTAACCCTAACCCTTCCGAAAGTCGGAGAAGCTCAAGGATGGTACCGATCGATGCGCGCTACCCCATTTAGTGGGGGTAGAGCCTACTTGCAAGTCTCTCCGACCTTCACAAAAAAAGTTATTCAAGAATATCTCCTCAGATTTGGGGGAATTTTGTCGGTCGACCTCTTCCGAAGGTCGTACAAGCTCGGGGATGGTACCAATCGATCCGCAGGACCCAAATTAGTCCAGATGCAACCACTTTCCAAGTCTCTCCGACCTTCACAAAAAAAGTTATTCAAGAATATCTCTTTCTCCTATGTGCTTTCATCCCTAACCCTAACCCTAACCCTTTCGAAAGTCGGAGAAGCTCAAGGATGGTACTGATCGATGCGCGCTACCCCATTTAGTGGGGGTAGAGCCTACTTGCAAGTCTCTCCGACCTTCACAAAAAAAGTTATTCAAGAATATCTCCTCAGATTTGGGGGAATTTCGTCGGTCGACCTCTTCCGAAGGTCGTACAAGCTCGGGGATGGTACCAATCGATCTGCAGGACCCAAATTAGTCCAGATGCAACCACTTTCCAAGTCTCTCCGACCTTCACAAAAAAAGTTATTCAAGAATATCTCTTTCTCCTATGTGCTTTCATCCCTAACCCTAACCCTAACCCTTCCGAAAGTCGGAGAAGCTCAAGGATGGTACCGATCGATGCGCGCTACCCCATTTAGTGGGGGTAGAGCCTACTTGCAAGTCTCTCCGACCTTCACAAAAAAAGTTATTCAAGAATATCTCTTTCTCCTATGTGCTTTCATCCCTAACCCTAACCCTAACCCTTCCGAAAGTCGGAGAAGCTCAAGCATGGTACCGATCGATGCGCGCTACCCCATTTAGTGGGGGTAGAGCCTACTTGCAAGTCTCTCCGACCTTCACAAAAAAAGTTATTCAAGAATATCTCCTCAGATTTGGGGGAATTTTGTCGGTCGACCTCTTCCGAAGGTCGTACAAGCTCGGGGATGGTACCAATCGATCTGCAGGACCCAAATTAGTCCAGATGCAACCACTTTCCAAGTCTCTCCGACCTTCACAAAAAAAGTTATTCAAGAATATCTCTTTCTCCTATGTGCTTTCATCCCTAACCCTAACCCTAACCCTTTCGAAAGTCGGAGAAGCTCAAGGATGGTACTGATCGATGCGCGCTACCCCATTTAGTGGGGGTAGAGCCTACTTGCAAGTCTCTCCGACCTTCACAAAAAAAGTTATTCAAGAATATCTCTTTCTCCTATGTGCTTTCATCCCTAACCCTAACCCTAACCCTTCCGAAAGTCGGAGAAGCTCAAGGATGGTACCGATCGATGCGCGTTACCCCATTTAGTGGGGGTAGAGCCTACTTGCAAGTCTCTCCGACCTTCACAAAAAAAGTTATTCAAGAATATCTCTTTCTCCTATGTGCTTTCATCCCTAACCCTAACCCTTCCGAAAGTCGGAGAAGCTCAAGGATGGTACCGATCGATGCGCGCTACCCCATTTAGTGGGGGTAGAGCCTACTTGCAAGTCTCTCCGACCTTCACAAAAAAAGTTATTCAAGAATATCTCTTTCTCCTATGTGCTTTCATCCCTAACCCTAACCCTAACCCTTCCGAAAGTCGGAGAAGCTCAAGGATGGTACCGATCGATGCGCGCTACCCCATTTAGTGGGGGTAGAGCCTACTTGCAAGTCTCTCCGACCTTCACAAAAAAAGTTATTCAAGAATATCTCCTCAGATTTGGGGGAATTTCGTCGGTCGACCTCTTCCGAAGGTCGTACAAGCTCGGGGATGGTACCAATCGATCTGCAGGACCCAAATTAGTCCAGATGCAACCACTTTCCAAGTCTCTCCGACCTTCACAAAAAAAGTTATTCAAGAATATCTCTTTCTCCTATGTGCTTTCATCCCTAACCCTAACCCTAACCCTTCCGAAAGTCGGAGAAGCTCAAGGATGGTACCGATCGATGCGCGCTACCCCATTTAGTGGGGGTAGAGCCTACTTGCAAGTCTCTCCGACCTTCACAAAAAAAGTTATTCAAGAATATCTCTTTCTCCTATGTGCTTTCATCCCTAACCCTAACCCTAACCCTTTTGAAAGTCGGAGAAGCTCAAGGATGGTACCGATCGATGCGCGCTACCCCATTTAGTGGGGGTAGAGCCTACTTGCAAGTCTCTCCGACCTTCACAAAAAAAGTTATTCAAGAATATCTCCTCAGATTTGGGGGAATTTCGTCGGTCGACCTCTTCCGAAGGTCGTACAAGCTCGGGGATGGTACCAATCGATCCGCAGGACCCAAATTAGTCCAGATGCAACCACTTTCCAAGTCTCTCCGACCTTCACAAAAAAAGTTATTCAAGAATATCTCTTTCTCCTATGTGCTTTCATCCCTAACCCTAACCCTTCCGAAAGTCGGAGAAGCTCAAGGATGGTACCGATCGATGCGCACTACCCCATTTAGTGGGGGTAGAGCCTACTTGCAAGTCTCTCCGACCTTCACAAAAAAAGTTATTCAAGAATATCTCCTCAGATTTGGGGGAATTCTGTCGGTCGACCTCTTCCGAAGGTCGTACAAGCTCGGGGATGGTACCAATCGATCCGCAGGACCCAAATTAGTCCAGATGCAACCACTTTCCAAGTCTCTCCGACCTTCACAAAAAAAGTTATTCAAGAATATCTCTTTCTCCTATGTGCTTTCATCCCTAACCCTAACCCTAACCCTTCCGAAAGTCGGAAAAGCTCAAGGATGGTACCGATCGATGCGCGCTACCCCATTTAGTGGGGGTAGAGCCTACTTGCAAGTCTCTCCGACCTTCACAAAAAAAGTTATTCAAGAATATCTCCTCAGATTTGGGGGAATTTCGTCGGTCGACCTCTTCCGAAGGTCGTACAAGCTCGGGGATGGTACCAATCGATCCGCAGGACCCAAATTAGTCCAGATGCAACCACTTTCCAAGTCTCTCCGACCTTCACAAAAAAAGTTATTCAAGAATATCTCTTTCTCCTATGTGCTTTCATCCCTAACCCTAACCCTAACCCTTCCGAAAGTCGGAGAAGCTCAAGGATGGTACTGATCGATGCGCGCTACCCCATTTAGTGGGGGTAGAGCCTACTTGCAAGTCTCTCCGACCTTCACAAAAAAAGTTATTCAAGAATATCTCTTTCTCCTATGTGCTTTCATCCCTAACCCTAACCCTAACCCTTCCGAAAGTCGGAGAAGCTCAAGGATGGTACCGATCGATGCGCGCTACCCCATTTAGTGGGGGTAGAGCCTACTTGCAAGTCTCTCCGACCTTCACAAAAAAAGTTATTCAAGAATATCTCCTCAGATTTGGGGGAATTTTGTCGGTCGACCTCTTCCGAAGGTCGTACAAGCTCGGGGATGGTACCAATCGATCCGCAGGACCCAAATTAGTCCAGATGCAACCACTTTCCAAGTCTCTCCGACCTTCACAAAAAAAGTTATTCAAGAATATCTCTTTCTCCTATGTGCTTTCATCCCTAACCCTAACCCTAACCCTTTCGAAAGTCGGAGAAGCTCAAGGATGGTACTGATCGATGCGCGCTACCCCATTTAGTGGGGGTAGAGCCTACTTGCAAGTCTCTCCGACCTTCACAAAAAAAGTTATTCAAGAATATCTCTTTCTCCTATGTGCTTTCATCCCTAACCCTAACCCTAACCCTTCCGAAAGTCGGAGAAGCTCAAGGATGGTACCGATCGATGCGCGTTACCCCATTTAGTGGGGGTAAAGCCTACTTGCAAGTCTCTCCGACCTTCACAAAAAAAGTTATTCAAGAATATCTCTTTCTCCTATGTGCTTTCATCCCTAACCCTAACCCTTCCGAAAGTCGGAGAAGCTCAAGGATGGTACCGATCGATGCGCGCTACCCCATTTAGTGGGGGTAGAGCCTACTTGCAAGTCTCTCCGACCTTCACAAAAAAAGTTATTCAAGAATATCTCTTTCTCCTATGTGCTTTCATCCCTAACCCTAACCCTAACCCTTTCGAAAGTCGGAGAAGCTCAAGGATGGTACCGATCGATGCGCGCTACCCCATTTAGTGGGGGTAGAGCCTACTTGCAAGTCTCTCCGACCTTCACAAAAAAAGTTATTCAAGAATATCTCCTCAGATTTGGGGGAATTTCGTCGGTCGACCTCTTCCGAAGGTCGTACAAGCTCGGGGATGGTACCAATCGATCCGCAGGACCCAAATTAGTCCAGATGCAACCACTTTCCAAGTCTCTCCGACCTTCACAAAAAAAGTTATTCAAGAATATCTCTTTCTCCTATGTGCTTTCATCCCTAACCCTAACCCTTCCGAAAGTCGGAGAAGCTCAAGGATGGTACCGATCGATGCGCACTACTCCATTTAGTGGGGGTAGAGCCTACTTGCAAGTCTCTCCGACCTTCACAAAAAAAGTTATTCAAGAATATCTCCTCAGATTTGGGGGAATTCTGTCGGTCGACCTCTTCCGAAGGTCGTACAAGCTCGGGGATGGTACCAATCGATCCGCAGGACCCAAATTAGTCCAGATGCAACCACTTTACAAGTCTCTCCGACCTTCACAAAAAAAGTTATTCAAGAATATCTCTTTCTCCTATGTGCTTTCATCCCTAACCCTAACCCTAACCCTTCCGAAAGTCGGAGAAGCTCAAGGATGGTACCGATCGATGCGCGCTACCCCATTTAGTGGGGGTAGAGCCTACTTGCAAGTCTCTCCGACCTTCACAAAAAAAGTTATTCAAGAATATCTCTTTCTCCTATGTGCTTTCATCCCTAACCCTAACCCTAACCCTTCCGAAAGTCGGAGAAGCTCAAGAATGGTACCGATCGATGCGCGCTACCCCATTTAGTGGGGGTAGAGCCTACTTGCAAGTCTCTCCGACCTTCACAAAAAAAGTTATTCAAGAATATCTCCTCAGATTTGGGGGAATTTCGTCGGTCGACCTCTTCCAAAGGTCGTACAAGCTCGGGGATGGTACCAATCGATCCGCAGGACCCAAATTAGTCCAGATGCAACCACTTTCCAAGTCTCTCCGACCTTCACAAAAAAAGTTATTCAAGAATATCTCTTTCTCCTATGTGCTTTCATCCCTAACCCTAACCCTAACCCTTCCGAAAGTCGGAGAAGCTCAAGGATGGTACCGATCGATGCGCGCTACCCCATTTAGTGGGGGTAGAGCCTACTTGCAAGTCTCTCCGACCTTCACAAAAAAAGTTATTCAAGAATATCTCTTTCTCCTATGTGCTTTCATCCCTAACCCTAACCCTAACCCTTCCGAAAGTCGGAGAAGCTCAAGAATGGGACCGATCGATGCGCGCTACCCCATTTAGTGGGGGTAGAGCCTACTTGCAAGTCTCTCCGACCTTCACAAAAAAAGTTATTCAAGAATATCTCCTCAGATTTGGGGGAATTTCGTCGGTCGACCTCTTCCGAAGGTCGTACAAGCTCGGGGATGGTACCAATCGATCCGCAGGACCCAAATTAGTCCAGATGCAACCACTTTCCAAGTCTCTCCGACCTTCACAAAAAAAGTTATTCAAGAATATCTCTTTCTCCTATGTGCTTTCATCCCTAACCCTAACCCTAACCCTTCCGAAAGTCGGAGAAGCTCAAGGATGGTACCGATCGATGCGCGCTACCCCATTTAGTGGGGGTAGAGCCTACTTGCAAGTCTCTCCGACCTTCACAAAAAAAGTTATTCAAGAATATCTCTTTCTCCTATGTGCTTTCATCCCTAACCCTAACCCTAACCCTTCCGAAAGTCGGAGAAGCTCAAGAATGGGACCGATCGATGCGCGCTACCCCATTTAGTGGGGGTAGAGCCTACTTGCAAGTCTCTCCGACCTTCACAAAAAAAGTTATTCAAGAATATCTCCTCAGATTTGGGGGAATTTCGTCGGTCGACCTCTTCCGAAGGTCGTACAAGCTCGGGGATGGTACCAATCGATCCGCAGGACCCAAATTAGTCCAGATGCAACCACTTTCCAAGTCTCTCCGACCTTCACAAAAAAAGTTATTCAAGAATATCTCTTTCTCCTATGTGCTTTCATCCCTAACCCTAACCCTAACCCTTCCGAAAGTCGGAGAAGCTCAAGAATGGTACCGATCGATGCGCGCTACCCCATTTAGTGGGGGTAGAGCCTACTTGCAAGTCTCTCCGACCTTCACAAAAAAAGTTATTCAAGAATATCTCCTCAGATTTGGGGGAATTTCGTCGGTCGACCTCTTCCAAAGGTCGTACAAGCTCGGGGATGGTACCAATCGATCCGCAGGACCCAAATTAGTCCAGATGCAACCACTTTCCAAGTCTCTCCGACCTTCACAAAAAAAGTTATTCAAGAATATCTCTTTCTCCTATGTGCTTTCATCCCTAACCCTAACCCTAACCCTTCCGAAAGTCGGAGAAGCTCAAGGATGGTACCGATCGATGCGCGCTACCCCATTTAGTGGGGGTAGAGCCTACTTGCAAGTCTCTCCGACCTTCACAAAAAAAGTTATTCAAGAATATCTCCTCAGATTTGGGGGAATTTCGTCGGTCGACCTCTTCCGAAGGTCGTACAAGCTCGGGGATGGTACCAATCGATCCGCAGGACCCAAATTAGTCCAGATGCAACCACTTTCCAAGTCTCTCCGACCTTCACAAAAAAAGTTATTCAAGAATATCTCTTTCTCCTATGTGCTTTCATCCCTAACCCTAACCCTAACCCTTCCGAAAGTCGGAGAAGCTCAAGGATGGTACCGATCGATGCGCGCTACCCCATTTAGTGGGGGTAGAGCCTACTTGCAAGTCTCTCCGACCTTCACAAAAAAAGTTATTCAAGAATATCTCTTTCTCCTATGTGCTTTCATCCCTAACCCTAACCCTAACCCTTCCGAAAGTCGGAGAAGCTCAAGGATGGTACCGATCGATGCGCGCTACCCCATTTAGTGGGGGTAGAGCCTACTTGCAAGTCTCTCCGACCTTCACAAAAAAAGTTATTCAAGAATATCTCCTCAGATTTGGGGGAATTTCGTCGGTCGACCTCTTCCGAAGGTCGTACAAGCTCGGGGATGGTACCAATCGATCCGCAGGACCCAAATTAGTCCAGATGCAACCACTTTCCAAGTCTCTCCGACCTTCACAAAAAAAGTTATTCAAGAATATCTCTTTCTCCTATGTGCTTTCATCCCTAACCCTAACCCTAACCCTTCCGAAAGTCGGAGAAGCTCAAGGATGGTACCGATCGATGCGCGCTACCCCATTTAGTGGGGGTAGAGCCTACTTGCAAGTCTCTCCGACCTTCACAAAAAAAGTTATTCAAGAATATCTCTTTCTCCTATGTGCTTTCATCCCTAACCCTAACCCTAACCCTTCCGAAAGTCGGAGAAGCTCAAGGATGGTACCGATCGATGCGCGCTACCCCATTTAGTGGGGGTAGAGCCTACTTGCAAGTCTCTCCGACCTTCACAAAAAAAGTTATTCAAGAATATCTCTTTCTCCTATGTGCTTTCATCCCTAACCCTAACCCTAACCCTTCCGAAAGTCGGAGAAGCTCAAGGATGGTACCGATCGATGCGCGCTACCCCATTTAGTGGGGGTAGAGCCTACTTGCAAGTCTCTCCGACCTTCACAAAAAAAGTTATTCAAGAATATCTCTTTCTCCTATGTGCTTTCATCCCTAACCCTAACCCTAACCCTTCCAAAAGTCGGAGAAGCTCAAGGATGGTACCGATCGATGCGCGCTACCCCATTTAGTGGGGGTAGAGCCTACTTGCAAGTCTCTCCGACCTTCACAAAAAAAGTTATTCAAGAATATCTCCTCAGATTTGGGGGAATTTCGTCGGTCGACCTCTTCCGAAGGTCGTACAAGCTCGGGGATGGTACCAATCGATCCGCAGGACCCAAATTAGTCCAGATGCAACCACTTTCCAAGTCTCTCCGACCTTCACAAAAAAAGTTATTCAAGAATATCTCTTTCTCCTATGTGCTTTCATCCCTAACCCTAACCCTAACCCTTCCGAAAGTCGGAGAAGCTCAAGGATGGTACCGATCGATGCGCGCTACCCCATTTAGTGGGGGTAGAGCCTACTTGCAAGTCTCTCCGACCTTCACAAAAAAAGTTATTCAAGAATATCTCTTTCTCCTATGTGCTTTCATCCCTAACCCTAACCCTAACCCTTCCGAAAGTCGGAGAAGCTCAAGAATGGGACCGATCGATGCGCGCTACCCCATTTAGTGGGGGTAGAGCCTACTTGCAAGTCTCTCCGACCTTCACAAAAAAAGTTATTCAAGAATATCTCCTCAGATTTGGGGGAATTTCGTCGGTCGACCTCTTCCAAAGGTCGTACAAGCTCGGGGATGGTACCAATCGATCCGCAGGACCCAAATTAGTCCAGATGCAACCACTTTCCAAGTCTCTCCGACCTTCACAAAAAAAGTTATTCAAGAATATCTCTTTCTCCTATGTGCTTTCATCCCTAACCCTAACCCTAACCCTTCCGAAAGTCGGAGAAGCTCAAGGATGGTACCGATCGATGCGCGCTACCCCATTTAGTGGGGGTAGAGCCTACTTGCAAGTCTCTCCGACCTTCACAAAAAAAGTTATTCAAGAATATCTCTTTCTCCTATGTGCTTTCATCCCTAACCCTAACCCTAACCCTTCCGAAAGTCGGAGAAGCTCAAGAATGGGACCGATCGATGCGCGCTACCCCATTTAGTGGGGGTAGAGCCTACTTGCAAGTCTCTCCGACCTTCACAAAAAAAGTTATTCAAGAATATCTCCTCAGATTTGGGGGAATTTCGTCGGTCGACCTCTTCCGAAGGTCGTACAAGCTCGGGGATGGTACCAATCGATCCGCAGGACCCAAATTAGTCCAGATGCAACCACTTTCCAAGTCTCTCCGACCTTCACAAAAAAAGTTATTCAAGAATATCTCTTTCTCCTATGTGCTTTCATCCCTAACCCTAACCCTAACCCTTCCGAAAGTCGGAGAAGCTCAAGAATGGTACCGATCGATGCGCGCTACCCCATTTAGTGGGGGTAGAGCCTACTTGCAAGTCTCTCCGACCTTCACAAAAAAAGTTATTCAAGAATATCTCCTCAGATTTGGGGGAATTTCGTCGGTCGACCTCTTCCAAAGGTCGTACAAGCTCGGGGATGGTACCAATCGATCCGCAGGACCCAAATTAGTCCAGATGCAACCACTTTCCAAGTCTCTCCGACCTTCACAAAAAAAGTTATTCAAGAATATCTCTTTCTCCTATGTGCTTTCATCCCTAACCCTAACCCTAACCCTTCCGAAAGTCGGAGAAGCTCAAGGATGGTACCGATCGATGCGCGCTACCCCATTTAGTGGGGGTAGAGCCTACTTGCAAGTCTCTCCGACCTTCACAAAAAAAGTTATTCAAGAATATCTCCTCAGATTTGGGGGAATTTCGTCGGTCGACCTCTTCCGAAGGTCGTACAAGCTCGGGGATGGTACCAATCGATCCGCAGGACCCAAATTAGTCCAGATGCAACCACTTTCCAAGTCTCTCCGACCTTCACAAAAAAAGTTATTCAAGAATATCTCTTTCTCCTATGTGCTTTCATCCCTAACCCTAACCCTAACCCTTCCGAAAGTCGGAGAAGCTCAAGGATGGTACCGATCGATGCGCGCTACCCCATTTAGTGGGGGTAGAGCCTACTTGCAAGTCTCTCCGACCTTCACAAAAAAAGTTATTCAAGAATATCTCTTTCTCCTATGTGCTTTCATCCCTAACCCTAACCCTAACCCTTCCGAAAGTCGGAGAAGCTCAAGGATGGTACCGATCGATGCGCGCTACCCCATTTAGTGGGGGTAGAGCCTACTTGCAAGTCTCTCCGACCTTCACAAAAAAAGTTATTCAAGAATATCTCCTCAGATTTGGGGGAATTTCGTCGGTCGACCTCTTCCGAAGGTCATACAAGCTCGGGGATGGTACCAATCGATCCGCAGGACCCAAATTAGTCCAGATGCAACCACTTTCCAAGTCTCTCCGACCTTCACAAAAAAAGTTATTCAAGAATATCTCTTTCTCCTATGTGCTTTCATCCCTAACCCTAACCCTAACCCTTCCGAAAGTCGGAGAAGCTCAAGGATGGTACCGATCGATGCGCGCTACCCCATTTAGTGGGGGTAGAGCCTACTTGCAAGTCTCTCCGACCTTCACAAAAAAAGTTATTCAAGAATATCTCTTTCTCCTATGTGCTTTCATCCCTAACCCTAACCCTAACCCTTCCGAAAGTCGGAGAAGCTCAAGGATGGTACCGATCGATGCGCGCTACCCCATTTAGTGGGGGTAGAGCCTACTTGCAAGTCTCTCCGACCTTCACAAAAAAAGTTATTCAAGAATATCTCTTTCTCCTATGTGCTTTCATCCCTAACCCTAACCCTAACCCTTCCGAAAGTCGGAGAAGCTCAAGGATGGTACCGATCGATGCGCGCTACCCCATTTAGTGGGGGTAGAGCCTACTTGCAAGTCTCTCCGACCTTCACAAAAAAAGTTATTCAAGAATATCTCTTTCTCCTATGTGCTTTCATCCCTAACCCTAACCCTAACCCTTCCAAAAGTCGGAGAAGCTCAAGGATGGTACCGATCGATGCGCGCTACCCCATTTAGTGGGGGTAGAGCCTACTTGCAAGTCTCTCCGACCTTCACAAAAAAAGTTATTCAAGAATATCTCCTCAGATTTGGGGGAATTTCGTCGGTCGACCTCTTCCGAAGGTCGTACAAGCTCGGGGATGGTACCAATCGATCCGCAGGACCCAAATTAGTCCAGATGCAACCACTTTCCAAGTCTCTCCGACCTTCACAAAAAAAGTTATTCAAGAATATCTCTTTCTCCTATGTGCTTTCATCCCTAACCCTAACCCTAACCCTTCCGAAAGTCGGAGAAGCTCAAGGATGGTACCGATCGATGCGCGCTACCCCATTTAGTGGGGGTAGAGCCTACTTGCAAGTCTCTCCGACCTTCACAAAAAAAGTTATTCAAGAATATCTCTTTCTCCTATGTGCTTTCATCCCTAACCCTAACCCTAACCCTTCCGAAAGTCGGAGAAGCTCAAGGATGGTACCGATCGATGCGCGCTACCCCATTTAGTGGGGGTAGAGCCTACTTGCAAGTCTCTCCGACCTTCACAAAAAAAGTTATTCAAGAATATCTCCTCAGATTTGGGGGAATTTCGTCGGTCGACCTCTTCCGAAGGTCGTACAAGCTCGGGGATGGTACCAATCGATCCGCAGGACCCAAATTAGTCCAGATGCAACCACTTTCCAAGTCTCTCCGACCTTCACAAAAAAAGTTATTCAAGAATATCTCTTTCTCCTATGTGCTTTCATCCCTAACCCTAACCCTAACCCTTCCGAAAGTCGGAGAAGCTCAAGGATGGTACCGATCGATGCGCGCTACCCCATTTAGTGGGGGTAGAGCCTACTTGCAAGTCTCTCCGACCTTCACAAAAAAAGTTATTCAAGAATATCTCTTTCTCCTATGTGCTTTCATCCCTAACCCTAACCCTAACCCTTCCGAAAGTCGGAGAAGCTCAAGGATGGTACCGATCGATGCGCGCTACCCCATTTAGTGGGGGTAGAGCCTACTTGCAAGTCTCTCCGACCTTCACAAAAAAAGTTATTCAAGAATATCTCTTTCTCCTATGTGCTTTCATCCCTAACCCTAACCCTAACCCTTCCGAAAGTCGGAGAAGCTCAAGGATGGTACCGATCGATGCGCGCTACCCCATTTAGTGGGGGTAGAGCCTACTTGCAAGTCTCTCCGACCTTCACAAAAAAAGTTATTCAAGAATATCTCTTTCTCCTATGTGCTTTCATCCCTAACCCTAACCCTAACCCTTCCAAAAGTCGGAGAAGCTCAAGGATGGTACCGATCGATGCGCGCTACCCCATTTAGTGGGGGTAGAGCCTACTTGCAAGTCTCTCCGACCTTCACAAAAAAAGTTATTCAAGAATATCTCCTCAGATTTGGGGGAATTTCGTCGGTCGACCTCTTCCGAAGGTCGTACAAGCTCGGGGATGGTACCAATCGATCCGCAGGACCCAAATTAGTCCAGATGCAACCACTTTCCAAGTCTCTCCGACCTTCACAAAAAAAGTTATTCAAGAATATCTCTTTCTCCTATGTGCTTTCATCCCTAACCCTAA
This sequence comes from Limanda limanda, assembly GCF_963576545.1. Lineage (NCBI taxonomy): Eukaryota > Metazoa > Chordata > Actinopteri > Pleuronectiformes > Pleuronectidae > Limanda > Limanda limanda. The sequence continues at coordinate 168,141 of NW_026870520.1, forward strand.
CCCTAACCCTTCCGAAAGTCGGAGAAGCTCAAGGATGGTACCGATCGATGCGCGCTACCCCATTTAGTGGGGGTAGAGCCTACTTGCAAGTCTCTCCGACCTTCACAAAAAAAGTTATTCAAGAATATCTCTTTCTCCTATGTGCTTTCATCCCTAACCCTAACCCTAACCCTTCCGAAAGTCGGAGAAGCTCAAGGATGGTACCGATCGATGCGCGCTACCCCATTTAGTGGGGGTAGAGCCTACTTGCAAGTCTCTCCGACCTTCACAAAAAAAGTTATTCAAGAATATCTCCTCAGATTTGGGGGAATTTCGTCGGTCGACCTCTTCCGAAGGTCGTACAAGCTCGGGGATGGTACCAATCGATCCGCAGGACCCAAATTAGTCCAGATGCAACCACTTTCCAAGTCTCTCCGACCTTCACAAAAAAAGTTATTCAAGAATATCTCTTTCTCCTATGTGCTTTCATCCCTAACCCTAACCCTAACCCTTCCGAAAGTCGGAGAAGCTCAAGGATGGTACCGATCGATGCGCGCTACCCCATTTAGTGGGGGTAGAGCCTACTTGCAAGTCTCTCCGACCTTCACAAAAAAAGTTATTCAAGAATATCTCTTTCTCCTATGTGCTTTCATCCCTAACCCTAACCCTAACCCTTCCGAAAGTCGGAGAAGCTCAAGGATGGTACCGATCGATGCGCGCTACCCCATTTAGTGGGGGTAGAGCCTACTTGCAAGTCTCTCCGACCTTCACAAAAAAAGTTATTCAAGAATATCTCCTCAGATTTGGGGGAATTTCGTCGGTCGACCTCTTCCAAAGGTCGTACAAGCTCGGGGATGGTACCAATCGATCCGCAGGACCCAAATTAGTCCAGATGCAACCACTTTCCAAGTCTCTCCGACCTTCACAAAAAAAGTTATTCAAGAATATCTCTTTCTCCTATGTGCTTTCATCCCTAACCCTAACCCTAACCCTTCCGAAAGTCGGAGAAGCTCAAGGATGGTACCGATCGATGCGCGCTACCCCATTTAGTGGGGGTAGAGCCTACTTGCAAGTCTCTCCGACCTTCACAAAAAAAGTTATTCAAGAATATCTCCTCAGATTTGGGGGAATTTCGTCGGTCGACCTCTTCCGAAGGTCGTACAAGCTCGGGGATGGTACCAATCGATCCGCAGGACCCAAATTAGTCCAGATGCAACCACTTTCCAAGTCTCTCCGACCTTCACAAAAAAAGTTATTCAAGAATATCTCTTTCTCCTATGTGCTTTCATCCCTAACCCTAACCCTAACCCTTCCGAAAGTCGGAGAAGCTCAAGGATGGTACCGATCGATGCGCGCTACCCCATTTAGTGGGGGTAGAGCCTACTTGCAAGTCTCTCCGACCTTCACAAAAAAAGTTATTCAAGAATATCTCTTTCTCCTATGTGCTTTCATCCCTAACCCTAACCCTAACCCTTCCGAAAGTCGGAGAAGCTCAAGGATGGTACCGATCGATGCGCGCTACCCCATTTAGTGGGGGTAGAGCCTACTTGCAAGTCTCTCCGACCTTCACAAAAAAAGTTATTCAAGAATATCTCCTCAGATTTGGGGGAATTTCGTCGGTCGACCTCTTCCGAAGGTCGTACAAGCTCGGGGATGGTACCAATCGATCCGCAGGACCCAAATTAGTCCAGATGCAACCACTTTCCAAGTCTCTCCGACCTTCACAAAAAAAGTTATTCAAGAATATCTCTTTCTCCTATGTGCTTTCATCCCTAACCCTAACCCTAACCCTTCCGAAAGTCGGAGAAGCTCAAGGATGGTACCGATCGATGCGCGCTACCCCATTTAGTGGGGGTAGAGCCTACTTGCAAGTCTCTCCGACCTTCACAAAAAAAGTTATTCAAGAATATCTCTTTCTCCTATGTGCTTTCATCCCTAACCCTAACCCTAACCCTTCCGAAAGTCGGAGAAGCTCAAGGATGGTACCGATCGATGCGCGCTACCCCATTTAGTGGGGGTAGAGCCTACTTGCAAGTCTCTCCGACCTTCACAAAAAAAGTTATTCAAGAATATCTCTTTCTCCTATGTGCTTTCATCCCTAACCCTAACCCTAACCCTTCCGAAAGTCGGAGAAGCTCAAGGATGGTACCGATCGATGCGCGCTACCCCATTTAGTGGGGGTAGAGCCTACTTGCAAGTCTCTCCGACCTTCACAAAAAAAGTTATTCAAGAATATCTCTTTCTCCTATGTGCTTTCATCCCTAACCCTAACCCTAACCCTTCCAAAAGTCGGAGAAGCTCAAGGATGGTACCGATCGATGCGCGCTACCCCATTTAGTGGGGGTAGAGCCTACTTGCAAGTCTCTCCGACCTTCACAAAAAAAGTTATTCAAGAATATCTCCTCAGATTTGGGGGAATTTCGTCGGTCGACCTCTTCCGAAGGTCGTACAAGCTCGGGGATGGTACCAATCGATCCGCAGGACCCAAATTAGTCCAGATGCAACCACTTTCCAAGTCTCTCCGACCTTCACAAAAAAAGTTATTCAAGAATATCTCTTTCTCCTATGTGCTTTCATCCCTAACCCTAACCCTAACCCTTCCGAAAGTCGGAGAAGCTCAAGGATGGTACCGATCGATGCGCGCTACCCCATTTAGTGGGGGTAGAGCCTACTTGCAAGTCTCTCCGACCTTCACAAAAAAAGTTATTCAAGAATATCTCTTTCTCCTATGTGCTTTCATCCCTAACCCTAACCCTAACCCTTCCGAAAGTCGGAGAAGCTCAAGGATGGTACCGATCGATGCGCGCTACCCCATTTAGTGGGGGTAGAGCCTACTTGCAAGTCTCTCCGACCTTCACAAAAAAAGTTATTCAAGAATATCTCCTCAGATTTGGGGGAATTTCGTCGGTCGACCTCTTCCAAAGGTCGTACAAGCTCGGGGATGGTACCAATCGATCCGCAGGACCCAAATTAGTCCAGATGCAACCACTTTCCAAGTCTCTCCGACCTTCACAAAAAAAGTTATTCAAGAATATCTCTTTCTCCTATGTGCTTTCATCCCTAACCCTAACCCTAACCCTTCCGAAAGTCGGAGAAGCTCAAGGATGGTACCGATCGATGCGCGCTACCCCATTTAGTGGGGGTAGAGCCTACTTGCAAGTCTCTCCGACCTTCACAAAAAAAGTTATTCAAGAATATCTCCTCAGATTTGGGGGAATTTCGTCGGTCGACCTCTTCCGAAGGTCGTACAAGCTCGGGGATGGTACCAATCGATCCGCAGGACCCAAATTAGTCCAGATGCAACCACTTTCCAAGTCTCTCCGACCTTCACAAAAAAAGTTATTCAAGAATATCTCTTTCTCCTATGTGCTTTCATCCCTAACCCTAACCCTAACCCTTCCGAAAGTCGGAGAAGCTCAAGGATGGTACCGATCGATGCGCGCTACCCCATTTAGTGGGGGTAGAGCCTACTTGCAAGTCTCTCCGACCTTCACAAAAAAAGTTATTCAAGAATATCTCTTTCTCCTATGTGCTTTCATCCCTAACCCTAACCCTAACCCTTCCGAAAGTCGGAGAAGCTCAAGGATGGTACCGATCGATGCGCGCTACCCCATTTAGTGGGGGTAGAGCCTACTTGCAAGTCTCTCCGACCTTCACAAAAAAAGTTATTCAAGAATATCTCCTCAGATTTGGGGGAATTTCGTCGGTCGACCTCTTCCGAAGGTCGTACAAGCTCGGGGATGGTACCAATCGATCCGCAGGACCCAAATTAGTCCAGATGCAACCACTTTCCAAGTCTCTCCGACCTTCACAAAAAAAGTTATTCAAGAATATCTCTTTCTCCTATGTGCTTTCATCCCTAACCCTAACCCTAACCCTTCCGAAAGTCGGAGAAGCTCAAGGATGGTACCGATCGATGCGCGCTACCCCATTTAGTGGGGGTAGAGCCTACTTGCAAGTCTCTCCGACCTTCACAAAAAAAGTTATTCAAGAATATCTCTTTCTCCTATGTGCTTTCATCCCTAACCCTAACCCTAACCCTTCCGAAAGTCGGAGAAGCTCAAGGATGGTACCGATCGATGCGCGCTACCCCATTTAGTGGGGGTAGAGCCTACTTGCAAGTCTCTCCGACCTTCACAAAAAAAGTTATTCAAGAATATCTCTTTCTCCTATGTGCTTTCATCCCTAACCCTAACCCTAACCCTTCCGAAAGTCGGAGAAGCTCAAGGATGGTACCGATCGATGCGCGCTACCCCATTTAGTGGGGGTAGAGCCTACTTGCAAGTCTCTCCGACCTTCACAAAAAAAGTTATTCAAGAATATCTCTTTCTCCTATGTGCTTTCATCCCTAACCCTAACCCTAACCCTTCCAAAAGTCGGAGAAGCTCAAGGATGGTACCGATCGATGCGCGCTACCCCATTTAGTGGGGGTAGAGCCTACTTGCAAGTCTCTCCGACCTTCACAAAAAAAGTTATTCAAGAATATCTCCTCAGATTTGGGGGAATTTCGTCGGTCGACCTCTTCCGAAGGTCGTACAAGCTCGGGGATGGTACCAATCGATCCGCAGGACCCAAATTAGTCCAGATGCAACCACTTTCCAAGTCTCTCCGACCTTCACAAAAAAAGTTATTCAAGAATATCTCTTTCTCCTATGTGCTTTCATCCCTAACCCTAACCCTAACCCTTCCGAAAGTCGGAGAAGCTCAAGGATGGTACCGATCGATGCGCGCTACCCCATTTAGTGGGGGTAGAGCCTACTTGCAAGTCTCTCCGACCTTCACAAAAAAAGTTATTCAAGAATATCTCTTTCTCCTATGTGCTTTCATCCCTAACCCTAACCCTAACCCTTCCGAAAGTCGGAGAAGCTCAAGGATGGTACCGATCGATGCGCGCTACCCCATTTAGTGGGGGTAGAGCCTACTTGCAAGTCTCTCCGACCTTCACAAAAAAAGTTATTCAAGAATATCTCTTTCTCCTATGTGCTTTCATCCCTAACCCTAACCCTAACCCTTCCGAAAGTCGGAGAAGCTCAAGGATGGTACCGATCGATGCGCGCTACCCCATTTAGTGGGGGTAGAGCCTACTTGCAAGTCTCTCCGACCTTCACAAAAAAAGTTATTCAAGAATATCTCTTTCTCCTATGTGCTTTCATCCCTAACCCTAACCCTAACCCTTCCAAAAGTCGGAGAAGCTCAAGGATGGTACCGATCGATGCGCGCTACCCCATTTAGTGGGGGTAGAGCCTACTTGCAAGTCTCTCCGACCTTCACAAAAAAAGTTATTCAAGAATATCTCCTCAGATTTGGGGGAATTTCGTCGGTCGACCTCTTCCGAAGGTCGTACAAGCTCGGGGATGGTACCAATCGATCCGCAGGACCCAAATTAGTCCAGATGCAACCACTTTCCAAGTCTCTCCGACCTTCACAAAAAAAGTTATTCAAGAATATCTCTTTCTCCTATGTGCTTTCATCCCTAACCCTAACCCTAACCCTTCCGAAAGTCGGAGAAGCTCAAGGATGGTACCGATCGATGCGCGCTACCCCATTTAGTGGGGGTAGAGCCTACTTGCAAGTCTCTCCGACCTTCACAAAAAAAGTTATTCAAGAATATCTCTTTCTCCTATGTGCTTTCATCCCTAACCCTAACCCTAACCCTTCCGAAAGTCGGAGAAGCTCAAGGATGGTACCGATCGATGCGCGCTACCCCATTTAGTGGGGGTAGAGCCTACTTGCAAGTCTCTCCGACCTTCACAAAAAAAGTTATTCAAGAATATCTCCTCAGATTTGGGGGAATTTCGTCGGTCGACCTCTTCCGAAGGTCGTACAAGCTCGGGGATGGTACCAATCGATCCGCAGGACCCAAATTAGTCCAGATGCAACCACTTTCCAAGTCTCTCCGACCTTCACAAAAAAAGTTATTCAAGAATATCTCTTTCTCCTATGTGCTTTCATCCCTAACCCTAACCCTAACCCTTCCGAAAGTCGGAGAAGCTCAAGGATGGTACCGATCGATGCGCGCTACCCCATTTAGTGGGGGTAGAGCCTACTTGCAAGTCTCTCCGACCTTCACAAAAAAAGTTATTCAAGAATATCTCTTTCTCCTATGTGCTTTCATCCCTAACCCTAACCCTAACCCTTCCGAAAGTCGGAGAAGCTCAAGGATGGTACCGATCGATGCGCGCTACCCCATTTAGTGGGGGTAGAGCCTACTTGCAAGTCTCTCCGACCTTCACAAAAAAAGTTATTCAAGAATATCTCTTTCTCCTATGTGCTTTCATCCCTAACCCTAACCCTAACCCTTCCGAAAGTCGGAGAAGCTCAAGGATGGTACCGATCGATGCGCGCTACCCCATTTAGTGGGGGTAGAGCCTACTTGCAAGTCTCTCCGACCTTCACAAAAAAAGTTATTCAAGAATATCTCCTCAGATTTGGGGGAATTTCGTCGGTCGACCTCTTCCGAAGGTCGTACAAGCTCGGGGATGGTACCAATCGATCCGCAGGACCCAAATTAGTCCAGATGCAACCACTTTCCAAGTCTCTCCGACCTTCACAAAAAAAGTTATTCAAGAATATCTCTTTCTCCTATGTGCTTTCATCCCTAACCCTAACCCTAACCCTTCCGAAAGTCGGAGAAGCTCAAGGATGGTACCGATCGATGCGCGCTACCCCATTTAGTGGGGGTAGAGCCTACTTGCAAGTCTCTCCGACCTTCACAAAAAAAGTTATTCAAGAATATCTCTTTCTCCTATGTGCTTTCATCCCTAACCCTAACCCTAACCCTTCCGAAAGTCGGAGAAGCTCAAGGATGGTACCGATCGATGCGCGCTACCCCATTTAGTGGGGGTAGAGCCTACTTGCAAGTCTCTCCGACCTTCACAAAAAAAGTTATTCAAGAATATCTCTTTCTCCTATGTGCTTTCATCCCTAACCCTAACCCTAACCCTTCCGAAAGTCGGAGAAGCTCAAGGATGGTACCGATCGATGCGCGCTACCCCATTTAGTGGGGGTAGAGCCTACTTGCAAGTCTCTCCGACCTTCACAAAAAAAGTTATTCAAGAATATCTCCTCAGATTTGGGGGAATTTCGTCGGTCGACCTCTTCCGAAGGTCGTACAAGCTCGGGGATGGTACCAATCGATCCGCAGGACCCAAATTAGTCCAGATGCAACCACTTTCCAAGTCTCTCCGACCTTCACAAAAAAAGTTATTCAAGAATATCTCTTTCTCCTATGTGCTTTCATCCCTAACCCTAACCCTAACCCTTCCGAAAGTCGGAGAAGCTCAAGGATGGTACCGATCGATGCGCGCTACCCCATTTAGTGGGGGTAGGGCCTACTTGCAAGTCTCTCCGACCTTCACAAAAAAAGTTATTCAAGAATATCTCTTTCTCCTATGTGCTTTCATCCCTAACCCTAACCCTAACCCTTCCGAAAGTCGGAGAAGCTCAAAGATGGTACCGATCGATGCGCGCTACCCCATTTAGTGGGGGTAGAGCCTACTTGCAAGTCTCTCCGACCTTCACAAAAAAAGTTATTCAAGAATATCTCTTTCTCCTATGTGCTTTCATCCCTAACCCTAACCCTAACCCTTCCGAAAGTCGGAGAAGCTCAAAGATGGTACCGATCGATGCGCGCTACCCCATTTAGTGGGGGTAGAGCCTACTTGCAAGTCTCTCCGACCTTCACAAAAAAAGTTATTCAAGAAAATCTCCTCAGATTTGGGGGAATTTCGTCGGTCGACCTCTTCCGAAGGTCGTACAAGCTCGGGGATGGTACCAATCGATCCGCAGGACCCAAATTAGTCCAAATGCAACCACTTTTCAAGTCTCTCCGACCTTCACAAAAAAAGTTATTCAAGAATATCTCTTTCTCCTATGTGCTTTCATCCCTAACCCTAACCCTAACCCTTCCGAAAGTCGGAGAAGCTCAAGGATGGTACCGATCGATGCGCGCTACCCCATTTAGTGGGGGTAGAGCCTACTTGCAAGTCTCTCCGACCTTCACAAAAAAAGTTATTCAAGAATATCTCTTTCTGCTATGTGCTTTCATCCCTAACCCTAACCCTAACCCTTCCGAAAGTCGGAGAAGCTCAAGGATGGTACCGATCGATGTGCGCTACCCCATTTAGTGGGGGTAGAGCCTACTTGCAAGTCTCTCCGACCTTCACAAAAAAAGTTATTCAAGAATATCTCTTTCTCCTATGTGCTTTCATCCCTAACCCTAACCCTAACCCTTCCGAAAGTCGGAGAAGCTCAAGGATGGTACCGATCGATGCGCGCTACCCCATTTAGTGGTGGTAGAGCCTACTTGCAAGTCTCTCCGACCTTCACAAAAAAAGTTATTCAAGAATATCTCCTCAGATTTGGGGGAATTTCGTCGGTCGACCTCTTCCGAAGGTCGTACAAGCTCGGGGATGGTACCAATCGATCCGCAGGACCCAAATTAGTCCAGATGCAACCACTTTCCAAGTCTCTCCGACCTTCACAAAAAAAGTTATTCAAGAATATCTCTTTCTCCTATGTGCTTTCATCCCTAACCCTAACCCTAACCCTTCCGAAAGTCGGAGAAGCTCAAGGATGGTACCGATCGATGCGCGCTACCCCATTTAGTGGGGGTAGAGCCTACTTGCAAGTCTCTCCGACCTTTACAAAAAAAGTTATTCAAGAATATCTCTTTCTCCTATGTGCTTTCATCCCTAACCCTAACCCTAACCCTTCCGAAAGTCGGAGAAGCTCAAGAATGGTACCGATCGATGCGCGCTACCCCATTTAGTGGGGGTAGAGCCTACTTGCAAGTCTCTCCGACCTTCACAAAAAAAGTTATTCAAGAATATCTCCTCAGATTTGGGGGAATTTCGTCGGTCGACCTCTTCCAAAGGTCGTACAAGCTCGGGGATGGTACCAATCGATCCGCAGGACCCAAATTAGTCCAGATGCAACCACTTTCCAAGTCTCTCCGACCTTCACAAAAAAAGTTATTCAAGAATATCTCTTTCTCCTATGTGCTTTCATCCCTAACCCTAACCCTAACCCTTCCGAAAGTCGGAGAAGCTCAAGGATGGTACCGATCGATGCGCGCTACCCCATTTAGTGGGGGTAGAGCCTACTTGCAAGTCTCTCCGACCTTCACAAAAAAAGTTATTCAAGAATATCTCTTTCTCCTATGTGCTTTCATCCCTAACCCTAACCCTAACCCTTCCGAAAGTCGGAGAAGCTCAAGAATGGGACCGATCGATGCGCGCTACCCCATTTAGTGGGGGTAGAGCCTACTTGCAAGTCTCTCCGACCTTCACAAAAAAAGTTATTCAAGAATATCTCCTCAGATTTGGGGGAATTTCGTCGGTCGACCTCTTCCGAAGGTCGTACAAGCTCGGGGATGGTACCAATCGATCCGCAGGACCCAAATTAGTCCAGATGCAACCACTTTCCAAGTCTCTCCGACCTTCACAAAAAAAGTTATTCAAGAATATCTCTTTCTCCTATGTGCTTTCATCCCTAACCCTAACCCTTCCGAAAGTCGGAGAAGCTCAAGGATGGTACCGATCGATGCGCGCTACCCCATTTAGTGGGGGTAGAGCCTACTTGCAAGTCTCTCCGACCTTCACAAAAAAAGTTATTCAAGAATATCTCTTTCTCCTATGTGCTTTCATCCCTAACCCTAACCCTAACCCTTCCGAAAGTCGGAGAAGCTCAAGGATGGTACCGATCGATGCGCGCTACCCCATTTAGTGGGGGTAGAGCCTACTTGCAAGTCTCTCCGACCTTCACAAAAAAAGTTATTCAAGAATATCTCCTCAGATTTGGGGGAATTTCGTCGGTCGACCTCTTCCGAAGGTCGTACAAGCTCGGGGATGGTACCAATCGATCCGCAGGACCCAAATTAGTCCAGATGCAACCACTTTCCAAGTCTCTCCGACCTTCACAAAAAAAGTTATTCAAGAATATCTCTTTCTCCTATGTGCTTTCATCCCTAACCCTAACCCTAACCCTTCCGAAAGTCGGAGAAGCTCAAGGATGGTACCGATCGATGCGCGCTACCCCATTTAGTGGGGGTAGAGCCTACTTGCAAGTCTCTCCGACCTTCACAAAAAAAGTTATTCAAGAATATCTCCTCAGATTTGGGGGAATTTCGTCGGTCGACCTCTTCCGAAGGTCGTACAAGCTCGGGGATGGTACCAATCGATCCGCAGGACCCAAATTAGTCCAGATGCAACCACTTTCCAAGTCTCTCCGACCTTCACAAAAAAAGTTATTCAAGAATATCTCTTTCTCCTATGTGCTTTCATCCCTAACCCTAACCCTTCCGAAAGTCGGAGAAGCTCAAGGATGGTACCGATCGATGCGCGCTACCCCATTTAGTGGGGGTAGAGCCTACTTGCAAGTCTCTCCGACCTTCACAAAAAAAGTTATTCAAGAATATCTCTTTCTCCTATGTGCTTTCATCCCTAACCCTAACCCTAACCCTTCCGAAAGTCGGAGAAGCTCAAGGATGGTACCGATCGATGCGCGCTACCCCATTTAGTGGGGGTAGAGCCTACTTGCAAGTCTCTCCGACCTTCACAAAAAAAGTTATTCAAGAATATCTCTTTCTCCTATGTGCTTTCATCCCTAACCCTAACCCTAACCCTTCCGAAAGTCGGAGAAGCTCAAGGATGGTACCGATCGATGCGCGCTACCCCATTTAGTGGGGGTAGAGCCTACTTGCAAGTCTCTCCGACCTTCACAAAAAAAGTTATTCAAGAATATCTCTTTCTCCTATGTGCTTTCATCCCTAACCCTAACCCTAACCCTTCCGAAAGTCGGAGAAGCTCAAGGATGGTACCGATCGATGCGCGCTACCCCATTTAGTGGGGGTAGAGCCTACTTGCAAGTCTCTCCGACCTTCACAAAAAAAGTTATTCAAGAATATCTCCTCAGATTTGGGGGAATTTCGTCGGTCGACCTCTTCCGAAGGTCGTACAAGCTCGGGGATGGTACCAATCGATCCGCAGGACCCAAATTAGTCCAGATGCAACCACTTTCCAAGTCTCTCCGACCTTCACAAAAAAAGTTATTCAAGAATATCTCTTTCTCCTATGTGCTTTCATCCCTAACCCTAACCCTAACCCTTCCGAAAGTCGGAGAAGCTCAAGGATGGTACCGATCGATGCGCGCTACCCCATTTAGTGGGGGTAGAGCCTACTTGCAAGTCTCTCCGACCTTCACAAAAAAAGTTATTCAAGAATATCTCCTCAGATTTGGGGGAATTTCGTCGGTCGACCTCTTCCGAAGGTCGTACAAGCTCGGGGATGGTACCAATCGATCCGCAGGACCCAAATTAGTCCAGATGCAACCACTTTCCAAGTCTCTCCGACCTTCACAAAAAAAGTTATTCAAGAATATCTCTTTCTCCTATGTGCTTTCATCCCTAACCCTAACCCTAACCCTTCCGAAAGTCGGAGAAGCTCAAGGATGGTACCGATCGATGCGCGCTACCCCATTTAGTGGGGGTAGAGCCTACTTGCAAGTCTCTCCGACCTTCACAAAAAAAGTTATTCAAGAATATCTCTTTCTCCTATGTGCTTTCATCCCTAACCCTAACCCTAACCCTTCCGAAAGTCGGAGAAGCTCAAGGATGGTACCGATCGATGCGCGCTACCCCATTTAGTGGGGGTAGAGCCTACTTGCAAGTCTCTCCGACCTTCACAAAAAAAGTTATTCAAGAATATCTCTTTCTCCTATGTGCTTTCATCCCTAACCCTAACCCTAACCCTTCCGAAAGTCGGAGAAGCTCAAGGATGGTACCGATCGATGCGCGCTACCCCATTTAGTGGGGGTAGAGCCTACTTGCAAGTCTCTCCGACCTTCACAAAAAAAGTTATTCAAGAAAATCTCCTCAGATTTGGGGGAATTTCGTCGGTCGACCTCTTCCGAAGGTCGTACAAGCTCGGGGATGGTACCAATCGATCCGCAGGACCCAAATTAGTCCAGATGCAACCACTTTCCAAGTCTCTCCGACCTTCACAAAAAAAGTTATTCAAGAATATCTCTTTCTCCTATGTGCTTTCATCCCTAACCCTAACCCTAACCCTTCCGAAAGTCGGAGAAGCTCAAGGATGGTACCGATCGATGCGCGCTACCCCATTTAGTGGGGGTAGAGCCTACTTGCAAGTCTCTCCGACCTTCACAAAAAAAGTTATTCAAGAATATCTCTTTCTCCTATGTGCTTTCATCCCTAACCCTAACCCTAACCCTTCCGAAAGTCGGAGAAGCTCAAGGATGGTACCGATCGATGCGCGCTACCCCATTTAGTGGGGGTAGAGCCTACTTGCAAGTCTCTCCGACCTTCACAAAAAAAGTTATTCAAGAATATCTCTTTCTCCTATGTGCTTTCATCCCTAACCCTAACCCTAACCCTTCCGAAAGTCGGAGAAGCTCAAGGATGGTACCGATCGATGCGCGCTACCCCATTTAGTGGGGGTAGAGCCTACTTGCAAGTCTCTCCGACCTTCACAAAAAAAGTTATTCAAGAATATCTCTTTCTCCTATGTGCTTTCATCCCTAACCCTAACCCTAACCCTTCCGAAAGTCGGAGAAGCTCAAGGATGGTACCGATCGATGCGCGCTACCCCATTTAGTGGGGGTAGAGCCTACTTGCAAGTCTCTCCGACCTTCACAAAAAAAGTTATTCAAGAATATCTCCTCAGATTTGGGGGAATTTCGTCGGTCGACCTCTTCCGAAGGTCGTACAAGCTCGGGGATGGTACCAATCGATCCGCAGGACCCAAATTAGTCCAGATGCAACCACTTTCCAAGTCTCTCCGACCTTCACAAAAAAAGTTATTCAAGAATATCTCTTTCTCCTATGTGCTTTCATCCCTAACCCTAACCCTAACCCTTCCGAAAGTCGGAGAAGCTCAAGGATGGTACCGATCGATGCGCGCTACCCCATTTAGTGGGGGTAGAGCCTACTTGCAAGTCTCTCCGACCTTCACAAAAAAAGTTATTCAAGAATATCTCCTCAGATTTGGGGGAATTTCGTCGGTCGACCTCTTCCGAAGGTCGTACAAGCTCGGGGATGGTACCAATCGATCCGCAGGACCCAAATTAGTCCAGATGCAACCACTTTCCAAGTCTCTCCGACCTTCACAAAAAAAGTTATTCAAGAATATCTCTTTCTCCTATGTGCTTTCATCCCTAACCCTAACCCTAACCCTTCCGAAAGTCGGAGAAGCTCAAGGATGGTACCGATCGATGCGCGCTACCCCATTTAGTGGGGGTAGAGCCTACTTGCAAGTCTCTCCGACCTTCACAAAAAAAGTTATTCAAGAATATCTCTTTCTCCTATGTGCTTTCATCCCTAACCCTAACCCTAACCCTTCCGAAAGTCGGAGAAGCTCAAGGATGGTACCGATCGATGCGCGCTACCCCATTTAGTGGGGGTAGAGCCTACTTGCAAGTCTCTCCGACCTTCACAAAAAAAGTTATTCAAGAATATCTCTTTCTCCTATGTGCTTTCATCCCTAACCCTAACCCTAACCCTTCCGAAAGTCGGAGAAGCTCAAGGATGGTACCGATCGATGCGCGCTACCCCATTTAGTGGGGGTAGAGCCTACTTGCAAGTCTCTCCGACCTTCACAAAAAAAGTTATTCAAGAAAATCTCCTCAGATTTGGGGGAATTTCGTCGGTCGACCTCTTCCGAAGGTCGTACAAGCTCGGGGATGGTACCAATCGATCCGCAGGACCCAAATTAGTCCAAATGCAACCACTTTCCAAGTCTCTCCGACCTTCACAAAAAAAGTTATTCAAGAATATCTCTTTCTCCTATGTGCTTTCATCCCTAACCCTAACCCTAACCCTTCCGAAAGTCGGAGAAGCTCAAGGATGGTACCGATCGATGCGCGCTACCCCATTTAGTGGGGGTAGAGCCTACTTGCAAGTCTCTCCGACCTTCACAAAAAAAGTTATTCAAGAATATCTCCTCAGATTTGGGGGAATTTCGTCGGTCGACCTCTTCCGAAGGTCGTACAAGCTCGGGGATGGTACCAATCGATCCGCAGGACCCAAATTAGTCCAGATGCAACCACTTTCCAAGTCTCTCCGACCTTCACAAAAAAAGTTATTCAAGAATATCTCTTTCTCCTATGTGCTTTCATCCCTAACCCTAACCCTAACCCTTCCGAAAGTCGGAGAAGCTCAAGGATGGTACCGATCGATGCGCGCTACCCCATTTAGTGGGGGTAGAGCCTACTTGCAAGTCTCTCCGACCTTCACAAAAAAAGTTATTCAAGAATATCTCTTTCTCCTATGTGCTTTCATCCCTAACCCTAACCCTAACCCTTCCGAAAGTCGGAGAAGCTCAAAGATGGTACCGATCGATGCGCGCTACCCCATTTAGTGGGGGTAGAGCCTACTTGCAAGTCTCTCCGACCTTCACAAAAAAAGTTATTCAAGAATATCTCTTTCTCCTATGTGCTTTCATCCCTAACCCTAACCCTAACCCTTCCGAAAGACGGAGAAGCTCAAGGATGGTACCGATCGATGCGCGCTACCCCATTTAGTGGGGGTAGAGCCTACTTGCAAGTCTCTCCGACCTTTACAAAAAAAGTTATTCAAGAAAATCTCCTCAGATTTGGGGGAATTTCGTCGGTCGACCTCTTCCGAAGGTCGTACAAGCTCGGGGATGGTACCAATCGATCCGCAGGACCCAAATTAGTCCAGATGCAACCACTTTCCAAGTCTCTCCGACCTTCACAAAAAAAGTTATTCAAGAATATCTCTTTCTCCTATGTGCTTTCATCCCTAACCCTAACCCTAACCCTTCCGAAAGTCGGAGAAGCTCAAGGATGGTACCGATCGATGCGCGCTACCCCATTTAGTGGGGGTAGAGCCTACTTGCAAGTCTCTCCGACCTTCACAAAAAAAGTTATTCAAGAATATCTCTTTCTCCTATGTGCTTTCATCCCTAACCCTAACCCTAACCCTTCCGAAAGTCGGAGAAGCTCAAGGATGGTACCGATCGATGCGCGCTACCCCATTTAGTGGGGGTAGAGCCTACTTGCAAGTCTCTCCGACCTTCACAAAAAAAGTTATTCAAGAATATCTCTTTCTCCTATGTGCTTTCATCCCTAACCCTAACCCTAACCCTTCCGAAAGTCGGAGAAGCTCAAGGATGGTACCGATCGATGCGCGCTACCCCATTTAGTGGGGGTAGAGCCTACTTGCAAGTCTCTCCGACCTTCACAAAAAAAGTTATTCAAGAATATCTCTTTCTCCTATGTGCTTTCATCCCTAACCCTAACCCTAACCCTTCCGAAAGTCGGAGAAGCTCAAGGATGGTACCGATCGATGCGCGCTACCCCATTTAGTGGGGGTAGAGCCTACTTGCAAGTCTCTCCGACCTTCACAAAAAAAGTTATTCAAGAATATCTCCTCAGATTTGGGGGAATTTCGTCGGTCGACCTCTTCCGAAGGTCGTACAAGCTCGGGGATGGTACCAATCGATCCGCAGGACCCAAATTAGTCCAGATGCAACCACTTTCCAAGTCTCTCCGACCTTCACAAAAAAAGTTATTCAAGAATATCTCTTTCTCCTATGTGCTTTCATCCCTAACCCTAACCCTAACCCTTCCGAAAGTCGGAGAAGCTCAAGGATGGTACCGATCGATGCGCGCTACCCCATTTAGTGGGGGTAGAGCCTACTTGCAAGTCTCTCCGACCTTCACAAAAAAAGTTATTCAAGAATATCTCCTCAGATTTGGGGGAATTTCGTCGGTCGACCTCTTCCGAAGGTCGTACAAGCTCGGGGATGGTACCAATCGATCCGCAGGACCCAAATTAGTCCAGATGCAACCACTTTCCAAGTCTCTCCGACCTTCACAAAAAAAGTTATTCAAGAATATCTCTTTCTCCTATGTGCTTTCATCCCTAACCCTAACCCTAACCCTTCCGAAAGTCGGAGAAGCTCAAGGATGGTACCGATCGATGCGCGCTACCCCATTTAGTGGGGGTAGAGCCTACTTGCAAGTCTCTCCGACCTTCACAAAAAAAGTTATTCAAGAATATCTCTTTCTCCTATGTGCTTTCATCCCTAACCCTAACCCTAACCCTTCCGAAAGTCGGAGAAGCTCAAGGATGGTACCGATCGATGCGCGCTACCCCATTTAGTGGGGGTAGAGCCTACTTGCAAGTCTCTCCGACCTTCACAAAAAAAGTTATTCAAGAATATCTCTTTCTCCTATGTGCTTTCATCCCTAACCCTAACCCTAACCCTTCCGAAAGTCGGAGAAGCTCAAGGATGGTACCGATCGATGCGCGCTACCCCATTTAGTGGGGGTAGAGCCTACTTGCAAGTCTCTCCGACCTTCACAAAAAAAGTTATTCAAGAAAATCTCCTCAGATTTGGGGGAATTTCGTCGGTCGACCTCTTCCGAAGGTCGTACAAGCTCGGGGATGGTACCAATCGATCCGCAGGACCCAAATTAGTCCAAATGCAACCACTTTCCAAGTCTCTCCGACCTTCACAAAAAAAGTTATTCAAGAATATCTCTTTCTCCTATGTGCTTTCATCCCTAACCCTAACCCTAACCCTTCCGAAAGTCGGAGAAGCTCAAGGATGGTACCGATCGATGCGCGCTACCCCATTTAGTGGGGGTAGAGCCTACTTGCAAGTCTCTCCGACCTTCACAAAAAAAGTTATTCAAGAATATCTCCTCAGATTTGGGGGAATTTCGTCGGTCGACCTCTTCCGAAGGTCGTACAAGCTCGGGGATGGTACCAATCGATCCGCAGGACCCAAATTAGTCCAGATGCAACCACTTTCCAAGTCTCTCCGACCTTCACAAAAAAAGTTATTCAAGAATATCTCTTTCTCCTATGTGCTTTCATCCCTAACCCTAACCCTAACCCTTCCGAAAGTCGGAGAAGCTCAAGGATGGTACCGATCGATGCGCGCTACCCCATTTAGTGGGGGTAGAGCCTACTTGCAAGTCTCTCCGACCTTCACAAAAAAAGTTATTCAAGAATATCTCTTTCTCCTATGTGCTTTCATCCCTAACCCTAACCCTAACCCTTCCGAAAGTCGGAGAAGCTCAAAGATGGTACCGATCGATGCGCGCTACCCCATTTAGTGGGGGTAGAGCCTACTTGCAAGTCTCTCCGACCTTCACAAAAAAAGTTATTCAAGAATATCTCTTTCTCCTATGTGCTTTCATCCCTAACCCTAACCCTAACCCTTCCGAAAGACGGAGAAGCTCAAGGATGGTACCGATCGATGCGCGCTACCCCATTTAGTGGGGGTAGAGCCTACTTGCAAGTCTCTCCGACCTTTACAAAAAAAGTTATTCAAGAAAATCTCCTCAGATTTGGGGGAATTTCGTCGGTCGACCTCTTCCGAAGGTCGTACAAGCTCGGGGATGGTACCAATCGATCCGCAGGACCCAAATTAGTCCAAATGCAACCACTTTCCAAGTCTCTCCGACCTTCACAAAAAAAGTTATTCAAGAATATCTCTTTCTCCTATGTGCTTTCATCCCTAACCCTAACCCTAACCCTTCCGAAAGTCGGAGAAGCTCAAGGATGGTACCGATCGATGCGCGCTACCCCATTTAGTGGGGGTAGAGCCTACTTGCAAGTCTCTCCGACCTTCACAAAAAAAGTTATTCAAGAATATCTCTTTCTGCTATGTGCTTTCATCCCTAACCCTAACCCTAACCCTTCCGAAAGTCGGAGAAGCTCAAGGATGGTACCGATCGATGTGCGCTACCCCATTTAGTGGGGGTAGAGCCTACTTGCAAGTCTCTCCGACCTTCACAAAAAAAGTTATTCAAGAATATCTCTTTCTCCTATGTGCTTTCATCCCTAACCCTAACCCTAACCCTTCCGAAAGTCGGAGAAGCTCAAGGATGGTACCGATCGATGCGCGCTACCCCATTTAGTGGGGGTAGAGCCTACTTGCAAGTCTCTCCGACCTTCACAAAAAAAGTTATTCAAGAATATCTCCTCAGATTTGGGGGAATTTCGTCGGTCGACCTCTTCCGAAGGTCGTACAAGCTCGGGGATGGTACCAATCGATCCGCAGGACCCAAATTAGTCCAGATGCAACCACTTTCCAAGTCTCTCCGACCTTCACAAAAAAAGTTATTCAAGAATATCTCTTTCTCCTATGTGCTTTCATCCCTAACCCTAACCCTAACCCTTCCGAAAGTCGGAGAAGCTCAAGGATGGTACCGATCGATGCGCGCTACCCCATTTAGTGGGGGTAGAGCCTACTTGCAAGTCTCTCCGACCTTTACAAAAAAAGTTATTCAAGAATATCTCTTTCTCCTATGTGCTTTCATCCCTAACCCTAACCCTAACCCTTCCGAAAGTCGGAGAAGCTCAAGAATGGTACCGATCGATGCGCGCTACCCCATTTAGTGGGGGTAGAGCCTACTTGCAAGTCTCTCCGACCTTCACAAAAAAAGTTATTCAAGAATATCTCCTCAGATTTGGGGGAATTTCGTCGGTCGACCTCTTTCAAAGGTCGTACAAGCTCGGGGATGGTACCAATCGATCCGCAGGACCCAAATTAGTCCAGATGCAACCACTTTCCAAGTCTCTCCGACCTTCACAAAAAAAGTTATTCAAGAATATCTCTTTCTCCTATGTGCTTTCATCCCTAACCCTAACCCTAACCCTTCCGAAAGTCGGAGAAGCTCAAGGATGGTACCGATCGATGCGCGCTACCCCATTTAGTGGGGGTAGAGCCTACTTGCAAGTCTCTCCGACCTTCACAAAAAAAGTTATTCAAGAATATCTCTTTCTCCTATGTGCTTTCATCCCTAACCCTAACCCTAACCCTTCCGAAAGTCGGAGAAGCTCAAGAATGGGACCGATCGATGCGCGCTACCCCATTTAGTGGGGGTAGAGCCTACTTGCAAGTCTCTCCGACCTTCACAAAAAAAGTTATTCAAGAATATCTCCTCAGATTTGGGGGAATTTCGTCGGTCGACCTCTTCCGAAGGTCGTACAAGCTCGGGGATGGTACCAATCGATCCGCAGGACCCAAATTAGTCCAGATGCAACCACTTTCCAAGTCTCTCCGACCTTCACAAAAAAAGTTATTCAAGAATATCTCTTTCTCCTATGTGCTTTCATCCCTAACCCTAACCCTAACCCTTCCGAAAGTCGGAGAAGCTCAAGGATGGTACCGATCGATGCGCGCTACCCCATTTAGTGGGGGTAGAGCCTACTTGCAAGTCTCTCCGACCTTCACAAAAAAAGTTATTCAAGAATATCTCCTCAGATTTGGGGGAATTTCGTCGGTCGACCTCTTCCGAAGGTCGTACAAGCTCGGGGATGGTACCAATCGATCCGCAGGACCCAAATTAGTCCAGATGCAACCACTTTCCAAGTCTCTCCGACCTTCACAAAAAAAGTTATTCAAGAATATCTCTTTCTCCTATGTGCTTTCATCCCTAACCCTAACCCTAACCCTTCCGAAAGTCGGAGAAGCTCAAGGATGGTACCGATCGATGCGCGCTACCCCATTTAGTGGGGGTAGAGCCTACTTGCAAGTCTCTCCGACCTTTACAAAAAAAGTTATTCAAGAATATCTCTTTCTCCTATGTGCTTTCATCCCTAACCCTAACCCTAACCCTTCCGAAAGTCGGAGAAGCTCAAGA
Organism: Limanda limanda; assembly: GCF_963576545.1. Taxonomy (NCBI): domain Eukaryota; kingdom Metazoa; phylum Chordata; class Actinopteri; order Pleuronectiformes; family Pleuronectidae; genus Limanda; species Limanda limanda. The sequence goes on from NW_026870520.1 coordinate 187,761, forward strand.
ATGTTACCGATCGATGCGCGCTACCCCATTTAGTGGGGGTAGAGCCTACTTGCAAGTCTCTCCGACCTTCACAAAAAAAGTTATTCAAGAATATCTCCTCAGATTTGGGGGAATTTCGTCGGTCGACCTCTTCCAAAGGTCGTACAAGCTCGGGGATGGTACCAATCGATCCGCAGGACCCAAATTAGTCCAGATGCAACCACTTTCCAAGTCTCTCCGACCTTCACAAAAAAAGTTATTCAAGAATATCTCTTTCTCCTATGTGCTTTCATCCCTAACCCTAACCCTAACCCTTCCGAAAGTCGGAGAAGCTCAAGGATGGTACCGATCGATGCGCGCTACCCCATTTAGTGGGGGTAGAGCCTACTTGCAAGTCTCTCCGACCTTCACAAAAAAAGTTATTCAAGAATATCTCTTTCTCCTATGTGCTTTCATCCCTAACCCTAACCCTAACCCTTCCGAAAGTCGGAGAAGCTCAAGAATGGGACCGATCGATGCGCGCTACCCCATTTAGTGGGGGTAGAGCCTACTTGCAAGTCTCTCCGACCTTCACAAAAAAAGTTATTCAAGAATATCTCCTCAGATTTGGGGGAATTTCGTCGGTCGACCTCTTCCGAAGGTCGTACAAGCTCGGGGATGGTACCAATCGATCCGCAGGACCCAAATTAGTCCAGATGCAACCACTTTCCAAGTCTCTCCGACCTTCACAAAAAAAGTTATTCAAGAATATCTCTTTCTCCTATGTGCTTTCATCCCTAACCCTAACCCTAACCCTTCCGAAAGTCGGAGAAGCTCAAGGATGGTACCGATCGATGCGCGCTACCCCATTTAGTGGGGGTAGAGCCTACTTGCAAGTCTCTCCGACCTTCACAAAAAAAGTTATTCAAGAATATCTCCTCAGATTTGGGGGAATTTCGTCGGTCGACCTCTTCCGAAGGTCGTACAAGCTCGGGGATGGTACCAATCGATCCGCAGGACCCAAATTAGTCCAGATGCAACCACTTTCCAAGTCTCTCCGACCTTCACAAAAAAAGTTATTCAAGAATATCTCTTTCTCCTATGTGCTTTCATCCCTAACCCTAACCCTAACCCTTCCGAAAGTCGGAGAAGCTCAAGGATGGTACCGATCGATGCGCGCTACCCCATTTAGTGGGGGTAGAGCCTACTTGCAAGTCTCTCCGACCTTCACAAAAAAAGTTATTCAAGAATATCTCTTTCTCCTATGTGCTTTCATCCCTAACCCTAACCCTGACCCTTCCGAAAGTCGGAGAAGCTCAAGGATGGTACCGATCGATGCGCGCTACCCCATTTAGTGGGGGTAGAGCCTACTTGCAAGTCTCTCCGACCTTCACAAAAAAAGTTATTCAAGAATATCTCCTCAGATTTGGGGGAATTTCGTCGGTCGACCTCTTCCGAAGGTCGTACAAGCTCGGGGATGGTACCAATCGATCCGCAGGTCCCAAATTAGTCCAGATGCAACCACTTTCCAAGTCTCTCCGACCTTCACAAAAAAAGTTATTCAAGAATATCTCTTTCTCCTATGTGCTTTCATCCCTAACCCTAACCCTAACCCTTCCGAAAGTCGGAGAAGCTCAAGGATGGTACCGATCGATGCGCGCTACCCCATTTAGTGGGGGTAGAGCCTACTTGCAAGTCTCTCCGACCTTCACAAAAAAAGTTATTCAAGAATATCTCCTCAGATTTGGGGGAATTTCGTCGGTCGACCTCTTCCGAAGGTCGTACAAGCTCGGGGATGGTACCAATCGATCCGCAGGACCCAAATTAGTCCAGATGCAACCACTTTCCAAGTCTCTCCGACCTTCACAAAAAAAGTTATTCAAGAATATCTCTTTCTCCTATGTGCTTTCATCCCTAACCCTAACCCTAACCCTTCCGAAAGTCGGAGAAGCTCAAGGATGGTACCGATCGATGTGCGCTACCCCATTTAGTGGGGGTAGAGCCTACTTGCAAGTCTCTCCGACCTTCACAAAAAAAGTTATTCAAGAATATCTCTTTCTCCTATGTGCTTTCATCCCTAACCCTAACCCTAACCCTTCCGAAAGTCGGAGAAGCTCAAGGATGGTACCGATCGATGCGCGCTACCCCATTTAGTGGGGGTAGAGCCTACTTGCAAGTCTCTCCGACCTTCACAAAAAAAGTTATTCAAGAATATCTCTTTCTCCTATGTGCTTTCATCCCTAACCCTAACCCTAACCCTTCCGAAAGTCGGAGAAGCTCAAGGATGGTACCGATCGATGCGCGCTACCCCATTTAGTGGGGGTAGAGCCTAATGCAAGTCTCTCCGACCTTCACAAAAAAAGTTATTCAAGAATATCTCTTTCTCCTATGTGCTTTCATCCCTAACCCTAACCCTAACCCTTCCGAAAGTCGGAGAAGCTCAAGGATGGTACCGATCGATGCGCGCTACCCCATTTAGTGGGGGTAGAGCCTACTTGCAAGTCTCTCCGACCTTCACAAAAAAAGTTATTCAAGAATATCTCCTCAGATTTGGGGGAATTTCGTCGGTCGACCTCTTCCGAAGGTCGTACAAGCTCGGGGATGGTACCAATCGATCTGCAGGACCCAATATAGTCCAGATGCAACCACTTTCCAAGTCTCTCCGACCTTCACAAAAAAAGTTATTCAAGAATATCTCTTTCTCCTATGTGCTTTCATCCCTAACCCTAACCCTAACCCTTCCGAAAGTCGGAGAAGCTCAAGGATGGTACCGATCGATGCGCGCTACCCCATTTAGTGGGGGTAGAGCCTACTTGCAAGTCTCTCCGACCTTCACAAAAAAAGTTATTCAAGAATATCTCCTCAGATTTGGGGGAATTTCGTCGGTCGACCTCTTCCGAAGGTCGTACAAGCTCGGGGATGGTACCAATCGATCCGCAGGACCCAAATTAGTCCAGATGCAACCACTTTCCAAGTCTCTCCGACCTTCACAAAAAAAGTTATTCAAGAATATCTCTTTCTCCTATGTGCTTTCATCCCTAACCCTAACCCTAACCCTTCCGAAAGTCGGAGAAGCTCAAGGATGGTACCGATCGATGCGCGCTACCCCATTTAGTGGGGGTAGAGCCTACTTGCAAGTCTCTCCGACCTTCACAAAAAAAGTTATTCAAGAATATCTCTTTCTCCTATGTGCTTTCATCCCTAACCCTAACCCTAACCCTTCCGAAAGTCGGAGAAGCTCAAGGATGGTACCGATCGATGCGCGCTACCCCATTTAGTGGGGGTAGAGCCTACTTGCAAGTCTCTCCGACCTTCACAAAAAAAGTTATTCAAGAATATCTCTTTCTCCTATGTGCTTTCATCCCTAACCCTAACCCTAACCCTTCCGAAAGTCGGAGAAGCTCAAGGATGGTACCGATCGATGCGCGCTACCCCATTTAGTGGGGGTAGAGCCTACTTGCAAGTCTCTCCAACCTTCACAAAAAAAGTTATTCAAGAAAATCTCCTCAGATTTGGGGGAATTTCGTCGGTCGACCTCTTCCGAAGGTCGTACAAGCTCGGGGATGGTACCAATCGATCCGCAGGACCCAAATTAGTCCAAATGCAACCACTTTCCAAGTCTCTCCGACCTTCACAAAAAAAGTTATTCAAGAATATCTCTTTCTCCTATGTGCTTTCATCCCTAACCCTAACCCTAACCCTTCCGAAAGTCGGAGAAGCTCAAGGATGGTACCGATCGATGCGCGCTACCCCATTTAGTGGGGGTAGAGCCTACTTGCAAGTCTCTCCGACCTTCACAAAAAAAGTTATTCAAGAATATCTCTTTCTGCTATGTGCTTTCATCCCTAACCCTAACCCTAACCCTTCCGAAAGTCGGAGAAGCTCAAGGATGGTACCGATCGATGTGCGCTACCCCATTTAGTGGGGGTAGAGCCTACTTGCAAGTCTCTCCGACCTTCACAAAAAAAGTTATTCAAGAATATCTCTTTCTCCTATGTGCTTTCATCCCTAACCCTAACCCTTCCGAAAGTCGGAGAAGCTCAAGGATGGTACCGATCGATGCGCGCTACCCCATTTAGTGGGGGTAGAGCCTACTTGCAAGTCTCTCCGACCTTCACAAAAAAAGTTATTCAAGAATATCTCCTCAGATTTGGGGGAATTTCGTCGGTCGACCTCTTCCGAAGGTCGTACAAGCTCGGGGATGGTACCAATCGATCCGCAGGACCCAAATTAGTCCAGATGCAACCACTTTCCAAGTCTCTCCGACCTTCACAAAAAAAGTTATTCAAGAATATCTCTTTCTCCTATGTGCTTTCATCCCTAACCCTAACCCTAACCCTTCCGAAAGTCGGAGAAGCTCAAGGATGGTACCGATCGATGCGCGCTACCCCATTTAGTGGGGGTAGAGCCTACTTGCAAGTCTCTCCGACCTTCACAAAAAAAGTTATTCAAGAATATCTCCTCAGATTTGGGGGAATTTCGTCGGTCGACCTCTTCCGAAGGTCGTACAAGCTCGGGGATGGTACCAATCGATCCGCAGGACCCAAATTAGTCCAGATGCAACCACTTTCCAAGTCTCTCCGACCTTCACAAAAAAAGTTATTCAAGAATATCTCTTTCTCCTATGTGCTTTCATCCCTAACCCTAACCCTAACCCTTCCGAAAGTCGGAGAAGCTCAAGGATGGTACCGATCGATGCGCGCTACCCCATTTAGTGGGGGTAGAGCCTACTTGCAAGTCTCTCCGACCTTCACAAAAAAAGTTATTCAAGAATATCTCTTTCTCCTATGTGCTTTCATCCCTAACCCTAACCCTAACCCTTCCGAAAGTCGGAGAAGCTCAAGGATGGTACCGATCGATGCGCGCTACCCCATTTAGTGGGGGTAGAGCCTACTTGCAAGTCTCTCCGACCTTCACAAAAAAAGTTATTCAAGAAAATCTCCTCAGATTTGGGGGAATTTCGTCGGTCGACCTCTTTCGAAGGTCGTACAAGCTCGGGGATGGTACCAATCGATCCGCAGGACCCAAATTAGTCCAGATGCAACCACTTTCCAAGTCTCTCCGACCTTCACAAAAAAAGTTATTCAAGAATATCTCTTTCTCCTATGTGCTTTCATCCCTAACCCTAACCCTTCCGAAAGTCGGAAAAGCTCAAGGATGGTACCAATCGATGCGCACTACCCCATTTAGTGGGGGTAGAGCCTACTTGCAAGTCTCTCCGACCTTCACAAAAAAAGTTATTCAAGAATATCTCCTCAGATTTGGGGGAATTCTGTCGGTCGACCTCTTCCGAAGGTCGTACAAGCTCGGGGATGGTACCAATCGATCCGCAGGACCCAAATTAGTCCAGATGCAACCACTTTCCAAGTCTCTCCGACCTTCACAAAAAAAGTTATTCAAGAATATCTCTTTCTCCTATGTGCTTTCATCCCTAACCCTAACCCTAACCCTTCCGAAAGTCGGAGAAGCTCAAGGATGGTACCGATCGATGCGCGCTACCCCATTTAGTGGGGGTAGAGCCTACTTGCAAGTCTCTCCGACCTTCACAAAAAAAGTTATTCAAGAATATCTCCTCAGATTTGGGGGAATTTCGTCGGTCGACCTCTTCCGAAGGTCGTACAAGCTCGGGGATGGTACCAATCGATCCGCAGGACCCAAATTAGTCCAGATGCAACCACTTTCCAAGTCTCTCCGACCTTCACAAAAAAAGTTATTCAAGAATATCTCTTTCTCCTATGTGCTTTCATCCCTAACCCTAACCCTAACCCTTTCGAAAGTCGGAGAAGCTCAAGGATGGTACTGATCGATGCGCGCTACCCCATTTAGTGGGGGTAGAGCCTACTTGCAAGTCTCTCCGACCTTCACAAAAAAAGTTATTCAAGAATATCTCTTTCTCCTATGTGCTTTCATCCCTAACCCTAACCCTAACCCTTCCGAAAGTCGGAGAAGCTCAAGGATGGTACCGATCGATGCGCGTTACCCCATTTAGTGGGGGTAGAGCCTACTTGCAAGTCTCTCCGACCTTCACAAAAAAAGTTATTCAAGAATATCTCTTTCTCCTATGTGCTTTCATCCCTAACCCTAACCCTAACCCTTCCGAAAGTCGGAGAAGCTCAAGGATGGTATCGATCGATGCGCGCTACCCCATTTAGTGGGGGTAGAGCCTACTTGCAAGTCTCTCCGACCTTCACAAAAAAAGTTATTCAAGAATATCTCTTTCTCCTATGTGCTTTCAACCCTAACCCTAACCCTAACTTTTCCGAAAGTCGGAGAAGCTCAAGGATGGTACCGATCGATGCGCGCTACCCCATTTAGTGGGGGTAGAGCCTACTTGCAAGTCTCTCCGACCTTCACAAAAAAAGTTATTCAAGAATATCTCCTCAGATTTGGGGGAATTTCGTCGGTCGACCTCTTCCCAAGGTCGTACAAGCTCGGGGATGGTACCAATCGATCCGCAGGACCCAAATTAGTCCAGATGCAACCACTTTCCAAGTCTCTCGGACCTTCACAAAAAAAGTTATTCAAGAATATCTCTTTCTCCTATGTGCTTTCATCCCTAACCCTAACCCTAACCCTTCTGAAAGTCGGAGAAGCTCAAGGATGGTACCGATCGATGCGCGCTACCCCATTTAGTGGGGGTAGAGCCTACTTGCAAGTCTCTTCGACCTTCACAAAAAAAGTTATTCAAGAATATCTCTTTCTCCTATGTGCTTTCATCCCTAACCCTAACCCTAACCCTTCCGAAAGTCGGAGAAGCTCAAGGATGGTACCGATCGATGCGCGCTACCCCATTTAGTGGGGGTAGAGCCTACTTGCAAGTCTCTCCGACCTTCACAAAAAAAGTTATTCAAGAATATCTCCTCAGATTTGGGGGAATTTCGTCGGTCGACCTCTTCCGAAGGTCGTACAAGCTCGGGGATGGTACCAATCGATCCGCAGGACCCAAATTAGTCCAGATGCAACCACTTTCCAAGTCTCTCCGACCTTCACAAAAAAAGTTATTCAAGAATATCTCTTTCTCCTATGTGCTTTCATCCCTAACCCTAACCCTAACCCTTCTGAAAGTCGGAGAAGCTCAAAAATGGTACCGATCGATGCGCGCTACCCCATTTAGTGGGGGTAGAGCCTACTTGCAAGTCTCTCCGACCTTCACAAAAAAAGTTATTCAAGAATATCTCTTTCTCCTATGTGCTTTCATCCCTAACCCTAACCCTAACCCTTCCGAAAGTTGGAGAAGCTCAAGGATGGTACTGATCGATGCGCGCTACCCCATTTAGTGGGGGTAGAGCCTACTTGCAAGTCTCTCCGACCTTCACAAAAAAAGTTATTCAAGAATATCTCCTCAGATTTGGGGGAATTTCGTCGGTCGACCTCTTCCGAAGGTCGTACAAGCTCGGGGATGGTACCAATCGATCTGCAGGACCCAAATTAGTCCAGATGCAACCACTTTCCAAGTCTCTCCGACCTTCACAAAAAAAGTTATTCAAGAATATCTCTTTCTCCTATGTGCTTTCATCCCTAACCCTAACCCTAACCCTTCCGAAAGTCGGAGAAGCTCAAGGATGGTACCGATCGATGCGCGCTACCCCATTTAGTGGAGGTAGAGCCTACTTGCAAGTCTCTCCGACCTTCACAAAAAAAGTTATTCAAGAAAATCTCCTCAGATTTGGGGGAATTTCGTCGGTCGACCTCTTTCGAAGGTCGTACAAGCTCGGGGATGGTACCAATCGATCCGCAGGACCCAAATTAGTCCAGATGCAACCACTTTCCAAGTCTCTCCGACCTTCACAAAAAAAGTTATTCAAGAATATCTCTTTCTCCTATGTGCTTTCATCCCTAACCCTAACCCTAACCCTTCCGAAAGTCGGAGAAGCTCAAGGATGGTACCGATCGATGCGCGCTACCCCATTTAGTGGGGGTAGAGCCTACTTGCAAGTCTCTCCGACCTTCACAAAAAAAGTTATTCAAGAAAATCTCCTCAGATTTGGGGGAATTTCGTCGGTCGACCTCTTCCGAAGGTCGTACAAGCTCGGGGATGGTACCAATCGATCCGCAGGACCCAAATTAGTCCAAATGCAACCACTTTCCAAGTCTCTCCGACCTTCACAAAAAAAGTTATTCAAGAATATCTCTTTCTCCTATGTGCTTTCATCCCTAACCCTAACCCTAACCCTTTCGAAAGTCGGAGAAGCTCAAGGATGGTACTGATCGATGCGCGCTACCCCATTTAGTGGGGGTAGAGCCTACTTGCAAGTCTCTCCGACCTTCACAAAAAAAGTTATTCAAGAATATCTCTTTCTCCTATGTGCTTTCATCCCTAACCCTAACCCTAACCCTTCCGAAAGTCGGAGAAGCTCAAGGATGGTACCGATCGATGCGCGTTACCCCATTTAGTGGGGGTAGAGCCTACTTGCAAGTCTCTCCGACCTTCACAAAAAAAGTTATTCAAGAATATCTCTTTCTCCTATGTGCTTTCATCCCTAACCCTAACCCTAACCCTTCCGAAAGTCGGAGAAGCTCAAGGATGGTATCGATCGATGCGCGCTACCCCATTTAGTGGGGGTAAAGCCTACTTGCAAGTCTCTCCGACCTTCACAAAAAAAGTTATTCAAGAATATCTCTTTCTCCTATGTGCTTTCAACCCTAACCCTAACCCTAACTTTTCCGAAAGTCGGAGAAGCTCAAGGATGGTACCGATCGATGCGCGCTACCCCATTTAGTGGGGGTAGAGCCTACTTGCAAGTCTCTCCGACCTTCACAAAAAAAGTTATTCAAGAAAATCTCCTCAGATTTGGGGGAATTTCGTCGGTCGACCTCTTTCGAAGGTCGTACAAGCTCGGGGATGGTACCAATCGATCCGCAGGACCCAAATTAGTCCAGATGCAACCACTTTCCAAGTCTCTCCGACCTTCACAAAAAAAGTTATTCAAGAATATCTCTTTCTCCTATGTGCTTTCATCCCTAACCCTAACCCTTCCGAAAGTCGGAAAAGCTCAAGGATGGTACCAATCGATGCGCACTACCCCATTTAGTGGGGGTAGAGCCTACTTGCAAGTCTCTCCGACCTTCACAAAAAAAGTTATTCAAGAATATCTCCTCAGATTTGGGGGAATTCTGTCGGTCGACCTCTTCCGAAGGTCGTACAAGCTCGGGGATGGTACCAATCGATCCGCAGGACCCAAATTAGTCCAGATGCAACCACTTTCCAAGTCTCTCCGACCTTCACAAAAAAAGTTATTCAAGAATATCTCTTTCTCCTATGTGCTTTCATCCCTAACCCTAACCCTAACCCTTCCGAAAGTCGGAGAAGCTCAAGGATGGTACCGATCGATGCGCGCTACCCCATTTAGTGGGGGTAGAGCCTACTTGCAAGTCTCTCCGACCTTCACAAAAAAAGTTATTCAAGAATATCTCCTCAGATTTGGGGGAATTTCGTCGGTCGACCTCTTCCGAAGGTCGTACAAGCTCGGGGATGGTACCAATCGATCCGCAGGACCCAAATTAGTCCAGATGCAACCACTTTCCAAGTCTCTCCGACCTTCACAAAAAAAGTTATTCAAGAATATCTCTTTCTCCTATGTGCTTTCATCCCTAACCCTAACCCTAACCCTTTCGAAAGTCGGAGAAGCTCAAGGATGGTACTGATCGATGCGCGCTACCCCATTTAGTGGGGGTAGAGCCTACTTGCAAGTCTCTCCGACCTTCACAAAAAAAGTTATTCAAGAATATCTCTTTCTCCTATGTGCTTTCATCCCTAACCCTAACCCTAACCCTTCCGAAAGTCGGAGAAGCTCAAGGATGGTACCGATCGATGCGCGTTACCCCATTTAGTGGGGGTAGAGCCTACTTGCAAGTCTCTCCGACCTTCACAAAAAAAGTTATTCAAGAATATCTCTTTCTCCTATGTGCTTTCATCCCTAACCCTAACCCTAACCCTTCCGAAAGTCGGAGAAGCTCAAGGATGGTATCGATCGATGCGCGCTACCCCATTTAGTGGGGGTAGAGCCTACTTGCAAGTCTCTCCGACCTTCACAAAAAAAGTTATTCAAGAATATCTCTTTCTCCTATGTGCTTTCAACCCTAACCCTAACCCTAACTTTTCCGAAAGTCGGAGAAGCTCAAGGATGGTACCGATCGATGCGCGCTACCCCATTTAGTGGGGGTAGAGCCTACTTGCAAGTCTCTCCGACCTTCACAAAAAAAGTTATTCAAGAATATCTCCTCAGATTTGGGGGAATTTCGTCGGTCGACCTCTTCCCAAGGTCGTACAAGCTCGGGGATGGTACCAATCGATCCGCAGGACCCAAATTAGTCCAGATGCAACCACTTTCCAAGTCTCTCCGACCTTCACAAAAAAAGTTATTCAAGAATATCTCTTTCTCCTATGTGCTTTCATCCCTAACCCTAACCCTAACCCTTCTGAAAGTCGGAGAAGCTCAAGGATGGTACCGATCGATGCGCGCTACCCCATTTAGTGGGGGTAGAGCCTACTTGCAAGTCTCTTCGACCTTCACAAAAAAAGTTATTCAAGAATATCTCTTTCTCCTATGTGCTTTCATCCCTAACCCTAACCCTAACCCTTCCGAAAGTCGGAGAAGCTCAAGGATGGTACCGATCGATGCGCGCTACCCCATTTAGTGGGGGTAGAGCCTACTTGCAAGTCTCTCCGACCTTCACAAAAAAAGTTATTCAAGAATATCTCCTCAGATTTGGGGGAATTTCGTCGGTCGACCTCTTCCGAAGGTCGTACAAGCTCGGGGATGGTACCAATCGATCCGCAGGACCCAAATTAGTCCAGATGCAACCACTTTCCAAGTCTCTCCGACCTTCACAAAAAAAGTTATTCAAGAATATCTCTTTCTCCTATGTGCTTTCATCCCTAACCCTAACCCTAACCCTTCTGAAAGTCGGAGAAGCTCAAAAATGGTACCGATCGATGCGCGCTACCCCATTTAGTGGGGGTAGAGCCTACTTGCAAGTCTCTCCGACCTTCACAAAAAAAGTTATTCAAGAATATCTCTTTCTCCTATGTGCTTTCATCCCTAACCCTAACCCTAACCCTTCCGAAAGTTGGAGAAGCTCAAGGATGGTACTGATCGATGCGCGCTACCCCATTTAGTGGGGGTAGAGCCTACTTGCAAGTCTCTCCGACCTTCACAAAAAAAGTTATTCAAGAATATCTCCTCAGATTTGGGGGAATTTCGTCGGTCGACCTCTTCCGAAGGTCGTACAAGCTCGGGGATGGTACCAATCGATCTGCAGGACCCAAATTAGTCCAGATGCAACCACTTTCCAAGTCTCTCCGACCTTCACAAAAAAAGTTATTCAAGAATATCTCTTTCTCCTATGTGCTTTCATCCCTAACCCTAACCCTTCCGAAAGTCGGAGAAGCTCAAGGATGGTACCGATCGATGTGCACTACCCCATTTAGTGGGGGTAGAGCCTACTTGCAAGTCTCTCCGACCTTCACAAAAAAAGTTATTCAAGAATATCTCCTCAGATTTGGGGGAATTCTGTCGGTCGACCTCTTCCGAAGGTCGTACAAGCTCGGGGATGGTACCAATCGATCTGCAGGACCCAAATTAGTCCAGATGCAACCACTTTCCAAGTCTCTCCGACCTTCACAAAAAAAGTTATTCAAGAATATCTCTTTCTCCTATGTGCTTTCATCCCTAACCCTAACCCTAACCCTTCCGAAAGTCGGAGAAGCTCAAGGATGGTACCGATCGATGCGCGCTACCCCATTTAGTGGGGGTAGAGCCTACTTGCAAGTCTCTCCGACCTTCACAAAAAAAGTTATTCAAGAAAATCTCCTCAGATTTGGGGGAATTTCGTCGGTCGACCTCTTTCGAAGGTCGTACAAGCTCGGGGATGGTACCAATCGATCCGCAGGACCCAAATTAGTCCAGATGCAACCACTTTCCAAGTCTCTCCGACCTTCACAAAAAAAGTTATTCAAGAATATCTCTTTCTCCTATGTGCTTTCATCCCTAACCCTAACCCTAACCCTTCCGAAAGTCGGAGAAGCTCAAGGATGGTACCGATCGATGCGCGCTACCCCATTTAGTGGGGGTAAAGCCTACTTGCAAGTCTCTCCGACCTTCACAAAAAAAGTTATTAAAGAAAATCTCCTCAGATTTGGGGGAATTTCGTCGGTCGACCTCTTCCGAAGGTCGTACAAGCTCGGGGATGGTACCAATCGATCCGCAGGACCCAAATTAGTCCAAATGCAACCACTTTCCAAGTCTCTCCGACCTTCACAAAAAAAGTTATTCAAGAATATCTCTTTCTCCTATGTGCTTTCATCCCTAACCCTAACCCTAACCCTTCCGAAAGTCGGAGAAGCTCAAGGATGGTACCGATCGATGCGCGCTACCCCATTTAGTGGGGGTAGAGCCTACTTGCAAGTCTCTCCGACCTTCACAAAAAAAGTTATTCAAGAATATCTCTTTCTGCTATGTGCTTTCATCCCTAACCCTAACCCTAACCCTTCCGAAAGTCGGAGAAGCTCAAGGATGGTACCGATCGATGTGCGCTACCCCATTTAGTGGGGGTAGAGCCTACTTGCAAGTCTCTCCGACCTTCACAAAAAAAGTTATTCAAGAATATCTCTTTCTCCTATGTGCTTTCATCCCTAACCCTAACCCTAACCCTTCCGAAAGTCGGAGAAGCTCAAGGATGGTACCGATCGATGCGCGCTACCCCATTTAGTGGGGGTAGAGCCTACTTGCAAGTCTCTCCGACCTTCACAAAAAAAGTTATTCAAGAATATCTCCTCAGATTTGGGGGAATTTCGTCGGTCGACCTCTTCCAAAGGTCGTACAAGCTCGGGGATGGTACCAATCGATCTGCAGGACCCAAATTAGTCCAGATGCAACCACTTTCCAAGTCTCTCCGACCTTCACAAAAAAAGTTATTCAAGAATATCTCTTTCTCCTATGTGCTTTCATCCCTAACCCTAACCCTAACCCTTCCGAAAGTCGGAGAAGCTCAAGAATGGTACCGATCGATGCGCGCTACCCCATTTAGTGGGGGTAGAGCCTACTTGCAAGTCTCTCCGACCTTCACAAAAAAAGTTATTCAAGAATATCTCCTCAGATTTGGGGGAATTTCGTCGGTCGACCTCTTCCAAAGGTCGTACAAGCTCGGGGATGGTACCAATCGATCCGCAGGTCCCAAATTAGTCCAGATGCAACCACTTTCCAAGTCTCTCCGACCTTCACAAAAAAAGTTATTCAAGAATATCTCTTTCTCCTATGTGCTTTCATCCCTAACCCTAACCCTAACCCTTCCGAAAGTCGGAGAAGCTCAAGGATGGTACCGATCGATGCGCGCTACCCCATTTAGTGGGGGTAGAGCCTACTTGCAAGTCTCTCCGACCTTCACAAAAAAAGTTATTCAAGAATATCTCCTCAGATTTGGGGGAATTTCGTCGGTCGACCTCTTCCGAAGGTCGTACAAGCTCGGGGATGGTACCAATCGATCCGCAGGACCCAAATTAGTCCAGATGCAACCACTTTCCAAGTCTCTCCGACCTTCACAAAAAAAGTTATTCAAGAATATCTCTTTCTCCTATGTGCTTTCATCCCTAACCCTAACCCTAACCCTTCCGAAAGTCGGAGAAGCTCAAGGATGGTACCGATCGATGCGCGCTACCCCATTTAGTGGGGGTAGAGCCTACTTGCAAGTCTCTCCGACCTTCACAAAAAAAGTTATTCAAGAATATCTCCTCAGATTTGGGGGAATTTCGTCGGTCGACCTCTTTCGAGGGTCGTACAAGCTCGGGGATGGTACCAATCGATCCGCAGGACCCAAATTAGTCCAGATGCAACCACTTTCCAAGTCTCTCCGACCTTCACAAAAAAAGTTATTCAAGAATATCTCTTTCTCCTATGTGCTTTCATCCCTAACCCTAACCCTAACCCTTCCGAAAGTCGGAGAAGCTCAAGGATGGTACCGATCGATGCGCGCTACCCCATTTAGTGGGGGTAGAGCCTACTTGCAAGTCTCTCCGACCTTCACAAAAAAAGTTATTCAAGAATATCTCCTCAGATTTGGGGGAATTTCGTCGGTCGACCTCTTCCGAAGGTCGTACAAGCTCGAGGATGGTACCAATCGATCCGCAGGACCCAAATTAGTCCAGATGCAACCACTTTCCAAGTCTCTCCGACCTTCACAAAAAAAGTTATTCAAGAATATCTCTTTCTCCTATGTGCTTTCATCCCTAACCCTAACCCTAACCCTTCCGAAAGTCGGAGAAGCTCAAGGATGGTACCGATCGATGCGCGCTACCCCATTTAGTGGGGGTAGAGCCTACTTGCAAGTCTCTCCGACCTTCACAAAAAAAGTTATTCAAGAATATCTCTTTCTCCTATGTGCTTTCATCCCTAACCCTAACCCTTCCGAAAGTCGGAGAAGCTCAAGGATGGTACCGATCGATGCGCGCTACCCCATTTAGTGGGGGTAGAGCCTACTTGCAAGTCTCTCCGACCTTCACAAAAAAAGTTATTCAAGAATATCTCCTCAGATTTGGGGGAATTTCGTCGGTCGACCTCTTCCGAAGGTCGTACAAGCTCGGGGATGGTACCAATCGATCTGCAGGACCCAAATTAGTCCAGATGCAACCACTTTCCAAGTCTCTCCGACCTTCACAAAAAAAGTTATTCAAGAATATCTCTTTCTCCTATGTGCTTTCATCCCTAACCCTAACCCTAACCCTTCCGAAAGTCGGAGAAGCTCAAGGATGGTACCGATCGATGCGCGCTACCCCATTTAGTGGGGGTAGAGCCTACTTGCAAGTCTCTCCGACCTTCACAAAAAAAGTTATTCAAGAATATCTCCTCAGATTTGGGGGAATTTCGTCGGTCGACCTCTTCCGAAGGTCGTACAAGCTCGGGGATGGTACCAATCGATCCGCAGGACCCAAATTAGTCCAGATGCAACCACTTTCCAAGTCTCTCCGACCTTCACAAAAAAAGTTATTCAAGAATATCTCTTTCTCCTATGTGCTTTCATCCCTAACCCTAACCCTAACCCTTCCGAAAGTCGGAGAAGCTCAAGGATGGTACCGATCGATGCGCGCTACCCCATTTAGTGGGGGTAGAGCCTACTTGCAAGTCTCTCCGACCTTCACAAAAAAAGTTATTCAAGAATATCTCTTTCTCCTATGTGCTTTCATCCCTAACCCTAACCCTAACCCTTCCGAAAGTCGGAGAAGCTCAAGGATGGTACCGATCGATGCGCGCTACCCCATTTAGTGGGGGTAGAGCCTACTTGCAAGTCTCTCCGACCTTCACAAAAAAAGTTATTCAAGAAAATCTCCTCAGATTTGGGGGAATTTCGTCGGTCGACCTCTTTCGAAGGTCGTACAAGCTCGGGGATGGTACCAATCGATCCGCAGGACCCAAATTAGTCCAGATGCAACCACTTTCCAAGTCTCTCCGACCTTCACAAAAAAAGTTATTCAAGAATATCTCTTTCTCCTATGTGCTTTCATCCCTAACCCTAACCCTTCCGAAAGTCGGAAAAGCTCAAGGATGGTACCAATCGATGCGCACTACCCCATTTAGTGGGGGTAGAGCCTACTTGCAAGTCTCTCCGACCTTCACAAAAAAAGTTATTCAAGAATATCTCCTCAGATTTGGGGGAATTCTGTCGGTCGACCTCTTCCGAAGGTCGTACAAGCTCGGGGATGGTACCAATCGATCCGCAGGACCCAAATTAGTCCAGATGCAACCACTTTCCAAGTCTCTCCGACCTTCACAAAAAAAGTTATTCAAGAATATCTCTTTCTCCTATGTGCTTTCATCCCTAACCCTAACCCTAACCCTTCCGAAAGTCGGAGAAGCTCAAGGATGGTACCGATCGATGCGCGCTACCCCATTTAGTGGGGGTAGAGCCTACTTGCAAGTCTCTCCGACCTTCACAAAAAAAGTTATTCAAGAATATCTCTTTCTCCTATGTGCTTTCATCCCTAACCCTAACCCTAACCCTTCCGAAAGTCGGAGAAGCTCAAGGATGGTACCGATCGATGCGCGTTACCCCATTTAGTGGGGGTAGAGCCTACTTGCAAGTCTCTCCGACCTTCACAAAAAAAGTTATTCAAGAATATCTCTTTCTCCTATGTGCTTTCATCCCTAACCCTAACCCTAACCCTTCCGAAAGTCGGAGAAGCTCAAGGATGGTATCGATCGATGCGCGCTACCCCATTTAGTGGGGGTAGAGCCTACTTGCAAGTCTCTCCGACCTTCACAAAAAAAGTTATTCAAGAATATCTCTTTCTCCTATGTGCTTTCAACCCTAACCCTAACCCTAACCCTTCCGAAAGTCGGAGAAGCTCAAGGATGGTACCGATCGATGCGCGCTACCCCATTTAGTGGGGGTAGAGCCTACTTGCAAGTCTCTCCGACCTTCACAAAAAAAGTTATTCAAGAATATCTCCTCAGATTTGGGGGAATTTCGTCGGTCGACCTCTTCCCAAGGTCGTACAAGCTCGGGGATGGTACCAATCGATCCGCAGGACCCAAATTAGTCCAGATGCAACCACTTTCCAAGTCTCTCCGACCTTCACAAAAAAAGTTATTCAAGAATATCTCTTTCTCCTATGTGCTTTCATCCCTAACCCTAACCCTAACCCTTCTGAAAGTCGGAGAAGCTCAAGGATGGTACCGATCGATGCGCGCTACCCCATTTAGTGGGGGTAGAGCCTACTTGCAAGTCTCTTCGACCTTCACAAAAAAAGTTATTCAAGAATATCTCTTTCTCCTATGTGCTTTCATCCCTAACCCTAACCCTAACCCTTCCGAAAGTCGGAGAAGCTCAAGGATGGTACCGATCGATGCGCGCTACCCCATTTAGTGGGGGTAGAGCCTACTTGCAAGTCTCTCCGACCTTCACAAAAAAAGTTATTCAAGAATATCTCCTCAGATTTGGGGGAATTTCGTCGGTCGACCTCTTCCGAAGGTCGTACAAGCTCGGGGATGGTACCAATCGATCTGCAGGACCCAAATTAGTCCAGATGCAACCACTTTCCAAGTCTCTCCGACCTTCACAAAAAAAGTTATTCAAGAATATCTCTTTCTCCTATGTGCTTTCATCCCTAACCCTAACCCTTCCGAAAGTCGGAGAAGCTCAAGGATGGTACCGATCGATGCGCACTACCCCATTTAGTGGGGGTAGAGCCTACTTGCAAGTCTCTCCGACCTTCACAAAAAAAGTTATTCAAGAATATCTCCTCAGATTTGGGGGAATTCTGTCGGTCGACCTCTTCCGAAGGTCGTACAAGCTCGGGGATGGTACCAATCGATCTGCAGGACCCAAATTAGTCCAGATGCAACCACTTTCCAAGTCTCTCCGACCTTCACAAAAAAAGTTATTCAAGAATATCTCTTTCTCCTATGTGCTTTCATCCCTAACCCTAACCCTAACCCTTCCGAAAGTCGGAGAAGCTCAAGGATGGTACCGATCGATGCGCGCTACCCCATTTAGTGGGGGTAGAGCCTACTTGCAAGTCTCTTTGACCTTCACAAAAAAAGTTATTCAAGAATATCTCCTCAGATTTGGGGGAATTTCGTCGGTCGACCTCTTCCGAAGGTCGTACAAGCTCGGGGATGGTACCAATCGATCCGCAGGACCCAAATTAGTCCAGATGCAACCACTTTCCAAGTCTCTCCGACCTTCACAAAAAAAGTTATTCAAGAATATCTCTTTCTCCTATGTGCTTTCATCCCTAACCCTAACCCTAACCCTTCCGAAAGTCGGAGAAGCTCAAGGATGGTACCGATCGATGCGCGCTACCCCATTTAGTGGGGGTAGAGCCTACTTGCAAGTCTCTCCGACCTTCACAAAAAAAGTTATTCAAGAATATCTCTTTCTCCTATGTGCTTTCATCCCTAACCCTAACCCTAACCCTTCCGAAAGTCGGAGAAGCTCAAGGATGGTACCGATCGATGCGCGCTACCCCATTTAGTGGGGGTAGAGCCTACTTGCAAGTCTCTCCGACCTTCACAAAAAAAGTTATTCAAGAATATCTCCTCAGATTTGGGGGAATTTTGTCGGTCGACCTCTTCCGAAGGTCGTACAAGCTCGGGGATGGTACCAATCGATCCGCAGGACCCAAATTAGTCCAGATGCAACCACTTTCCAAGTCTCTCCGACCTTCACAAAAAAAGTTATTCAAGAATATCTCTTTCTCCTATGTGCTTTCATCCCTAACCCTAACCCTAACCCTTTCGAAAGTCGGAGAAGCTCAAGGATGGTACTGATCGATGCGCGCTACCCCATTTAGTGGGGGTAGAGCCTACTTGCAAGTCTCTCCGACCTTCACAAAAAAAGTTATTCAAGAATATCTCCTCAGATTTGGGGGAATTTCGTCGGTCGACCTCTTCCGAAGGTCGTACAAGCTCGGGGATGGTACCAATCGATCTGCAGGACCCAAATTAGTCCAGATGCAACCACTTTCCAAGTCTCTCCGACCTTCACAAAAAAAGTTATTCAAGAATATCTCTTTCTCCTATGTGCTTTCATCCCTAACCCTAACCCTAACCCTTCCGAAAGTCGGAGAAGCTCAAGGATGGTACCGATCGATGCGCGCTACCCCATTTAGTGGGGGTAGAGCCTACTTGCAAGTCTCTCCGACCTTCACAAAAAAAGTTATTCAAGAATATCTCTTTCTCCTATGTGCTTTCATCCCTAACCCTAACCCTAACCCTTCCGAAAGTCGGAGAAGCTCAAGGATGGTACCGATCGATGAGCGCTACCCCATTTAGTGGGGGTAGAGCCTACTTGCAAGTCTCTCCGACCTTCACAAAAAAAGTTATTCAAGAATATCTCCTCAGATTTGGGGGAATTTTGTCGGTCGACCTCTTCCGAAGGTCGTACAAGCTCGGGGATGGTACCAATCGATCCGCAGGACCCAAATTAGTCCAGATGCAACCACTTTCCAAGTCTCTCCGACCTTCACAAAAAAAGTTATTCAAGAATATCTCTTTCTCCTATGTGCTTTCATCCCTAACCCTAACCCTAACCCTTTCGAAAGTCGGAGAAGCTCAAGGATGGTACTGATCGATGCGCGCTACCCCATTTAGTGGGGGTAGAGCCTACTTGCAAGTCTCTCCGACCTTCACAAAAAAAGTTATTCAAGAATATCTCTTTCTCCTATGTGCTTTCATCCCTAACCCTAACCCTAACCCTTCCGAAAGTCGGAGAAGCTCAAGGATGGTACCGATCGATGCGCGTTACCCCATTTAGTGGGGGTAGAGCCTACTTGCAAGTCTCTCCGACCTTCACAAAAAAAGTTATTCAAGAATATCTCTTTCTCCTATGTGCTTTCATCCCTAACCCTAACCCTTCCGAAAGTCGGAGAAGCTCAAGGATGGTACCGATCGATGCGCGCTACCCCATTTAGTGGGGGTAGAGCCTACTTGCAAGTCTCTCCGACCTTCACAAAAAAAGTTATTCAAGAATATCTCTTTCTCCTATGTGCTTTCATCCCTAACCCTAACCCTAACCCTTCCGAAAGTCGGAGAAGCTCAAGGATGGTACCGATCGATGCGCGCTACCCCATTTAGTGGGGGTAGAGCCTACTTGCAAGTCTCTCCGACCTTCACAAAAAAAGTTATTCAAGAATATCTCCTCAGATTTGGGGGAATTTCGTCGGTCGACCTCTTCCGAAGGTCGTACAAGCTCGGGGATGGTACCAATCGATCTGCAGGACCCAAATTAGTCCAGATGCAACCACTTTCCAAGTCTCTCCGACCTTCACAAAAAAAGTTATTCAAGAATATCTCTTTCTCCTATGTGCTTTCATCCCTAACCCTAACCCTAACCCTTCCGAAAGTCGGAGAAGCTCAAGGATGGTACCGATCGATGCGCGCTACCCCATTTAGTGGGGGTAGAGCCTACTTGCAAGTCTCTCCGACCTTCACAAAAAAAGTTATTCAAGAATATCTCTTTCTCCTATGTGCTTTCATCCCTAACCCTAACCCTAACCCTTTTGAAAGTCGGAGAAGCTCAAGGATGGTACCGATCGATGCGCGCTACCCCATTTAGTGGGGGTAGAGCCTACTTGCAAGTCTCTCCGACCTTCACAAAAAAAGTTATTCAAGAATATCTCCTCAGATTTGGGGGAATTTCGTCGGTCGACCTCTTCCGAAGGTCGTACAAGCTCGGGGATGGTACCAATCGATCCGCAGGACCCAAATTAGTCCAGATGCAACCACTTTCCAAGTCTCTCCGACCTTCACAAAAAAAGTTATTCAAGAATATCTCTTTCTCCTATGTGCTTTCATCCCTAACCCTAACCCTAACCCTTCCGAAAGTCGGAGAAGCTCAAGGATGGTACCGATCGATGCGCGCTACCCCATTTAGTGGGGGTAGAGCCTACTTGCAAGTCTCTTTGACCTTCACAAAAAAAGTTATTCAAGAATATCTCCTCAGATTTGGGGGAATTTCGTCGGTCGACCTCTTCCGAAGGTCGTACAAGCTCGGGGATGGTACCAATCGATCCGCAGGACCCAAATTAGTCCAGATGCAACCACTTTCCAAGTCTCTCCGACCTTCACAAAAAAAGTTATTCAAGAATATCTCTTTCTCCTATGTGCTTTCATCCCTAACCCTAACCCTAACCCTTCCGAAAGTCGGAGAAGCTCAAGGATGGTACCGATCGATGCGCGCTACCCCATTTAGTGGGGGTAGAGCCTACTTGCAAGTCTCTCCGACCTTCACAAAAAAAGTTATTCAAGAATATCTCTTTCTCCTATGTGCTTTCATCCCTAACCCTAACCCTAACCCTTCCGAAAGTCGGAGAAGCTCAAGGATGGTACCGATCGATGCGCGCTACCCCATTTAGTGGGGGTAGAGCCTACTTGCAAGTCTCTCCGACCTTCACAAAAAAAGTTATTCAAGAATATCTCCTCAGATTTGGGGGAATTTTGTCGGTCGACCTCTTCCGAAGGTCGTACAAGCTCGGGGATGGTACCAATCGATCCGCAGGACCCAAATTAGTCCAGATGCAACCACTTTCCAAGTCTCTCCGACCTTCACAAAAAAAGTTATTCAAGAATATCTCTTTCTCCTATGTGCTTTCATCCCTAACCCTAACCCTAACCCTTTCGAAAGTCGGAGAAGCTCAAGGATGGTACTGATCGATGCGCGCTACCCCATTTAGTGGGGGTAGAGCCTACTTGCAAGTCTCTCCGACCTTCACAAAAAAAGTTATTCAAGAATATCTCCTCAGATTTGGGGGAATTTCGTCGGTCGACCTCTTCCGAAGGTCGTACAAGCTCGGGGATGGTACCAATCGATCTGCAGGACCCAAATTAGTCCAGATGCAACCACTTTCCAAGTCTCTCCGACCTTCACAAAAAAAGTTATTCAAGAATATCTCTTTCTCCTATGTGCTTTCATCCCTAACCCTAACCCTAACCCTTCCGAAAGTCGGAGAAGCTCAAGGATGGTACCGATCGATGCGCGCTACCCCATTTAGTGGGGGTAGAGCCTACTTGCAAGTCTCTCCGACCTTCACAAAAAAAGTTATTCAAGAATATCTCTTTCTCCTATGTGCTTTCATCCCTAACCCTAACCCTAACCCTTCCGAAAGTCGGAGAAGCTCAAGGATGGTACCGATCGATGCGCGCTACCCCATTTAGTGGGGGTAGAGCCTACTTGCAAGTCTCTCCGACCTTCACAAAAAAAGTTATTCAAGAATATCTCCTCAGATTTGGGGGAATTTTGTCGGTCGACCTCTTCCGAAGGTCGTACAAGCTCGGGGATGGTACCAATCGATCCGCAGGACCCAAATTAGTCCAGATGCAACCACTTTCCAAGTCTCTCCGACCTTCACAAAAAAAGTTATTCAAGAATATCTCTTTCTCCTATGTGCTTTCATCCCTAACCCTAACCCTAACCCTTTCGAAAGTCGGAGAAGCTCAAGGATGGTACTGATCGATGCGCGCTACCCCATTTAGTGGGGGTAGAGCCTACTTGCAAGTCTCTCCGACCTTCACAAAAAAAGTTATTCAAGAATATCTCTTTCTCCTATGTGCTTTCATCCCTAACCCTAACCCTAACCCTTCCGAAAGTCGGAGAAGCTCAAGGATGGTACCGATCGATGCGCGTTACCCCATTTAGTGGGGGTAGAGCCTACTTGCAAGTCTCTCCGACCTTCACAAAAAAAGTTATTCAAGAATATCTCTTTCTCCTATGTGCTTTCATCCCTAACCCTAACCCTTCCGAAAGTCGGAGAAGCTCAAGGATGGTACCGATCGATGCGCGCTACCCCATTTAGTGGGGGTAGAGCCTACTTGCAAGTCTCTCCGACCTTCACAAAAAAAGTTATTCAAGAATATCTCTTTCTCCTATGTGCTTTCATCCCTAACCCTAACCCTAACCCTTCCGAAAGTCGGAGAAGCTCAAGGATGGTACCGATCGATGCGCGCTACCCCATTTAGTGGGGGTAGAGCCTACTTGCAAGTCTCTCCGACCTTCACAAAAAAAGTTATTCAAGAATATCTCCTCAGATTTGGGGGAATTTCGTCGGTCGACCTCTTCCGAAGGTCGTACAAGCTCGGGGATGGTACCAATCGATCTGCAGGACCCAAATTAGTCCAGATGCAACCACTTTCCAAGTCTCTCCGACCTTCACAAAAAAAGTTATTCAAGAATATCTCTTTCTCCTATGTGCTTTCATCCCTAACCCTAACCCTTCCGAAAGTCGGAGAAGCTCAAGGATGGTACCGATCGATGCGCGCTACCCCATTTAGTGGGGGTAGAGCCTACTTGCAAGTCTCTCCGACCTTCACAAAAAAAGTTATTCAAGAATATCTCTTTCTCCTATGTGCTTTCATCCCTAACCCTAACCCTAACCCTTTTGAAAGTCGGAGAAGCTCAAGGATGGTACCGATCGATGCGCGCTACCCCATTTAGTGGGGGTAGAGCCTACTTGCAAGTCTCTCCGACCTTCACAAAAAAAGTTATTCAAGAATATCTCCTCAGATTTGGGGGAATTTCGTCGGTCGACCTCTTCCGAAGGTCGTACAAGCTCGGGGATGGTACCAATCGATCCGCAGGACCCAAATTAGTCCAGATGCAACCACTTTCCAAGTCTCTCCGACCTTCACAAAAAAAGTTATTCAAGAATATCTCTTTCTCCTATGTGCTTTCATCCCTAACCCTAACCCTTCCGAAAGTCGGAGAAGCTCAAGGATGGTACCGATCGATGCGCACTACCCCATTTAGTGGGGGTAGAGCCTACTTGCAAGTCTCTCCGACCTTCACAAAAAAAGTTATTCAAGAATATCTCCTCAGATTTGGGGGAATTCTGTCGGTCGACCTCTTCCGAAGGTCGTACAAGCTCGGGGATGGTACCAATCGATCCGCAGGACCCAAATTAGTCCAGATGCAACCACTTTCCAAGTCTCTCCGACCTTCACAAAAAAAGTTATTCAAGAATATCTCTTTCTCCTATGTGCTTTCATCCCTAACCCTAACCCTAACCCTTCCGAAAGTCGGAAAAGCTCAAGGATGGTACCGATCGATGCGCGCTACCCCATTTAGTGGGGGTAGAGCCTACTTGCAAGTCTCTCCGACCTTCACAAAAAAAGTTATTCAAGAATATCTCCTCAGATTTGGGGGAATTTCGTCGGTCGACCTCTTCCGAAGGTCGTACAAGCTCGGGGATGGTACCAATCGATCCGCAGGACCCAAATTAGTCCAGATGCAACCACTTTCCAAGTCTCTCCGACCTTCACAAAAAAAGTTATTCAAGAATATCTCTTTCTCCTATGTGCTTTCATCCCTAACCCTAACCCTAACCCTTCCGAAAGTCGGAGAAGCTCAAGGATGGTACCGATCGATGCGCGCTACCCCATTTAGTGGGGGTAGAGCCTACTTGCAAGTCTCTCCGACCTTCACAAAAAAAGTTATTCAAGAATATCTCTTTCTCCTATGTGCTTTCATCCCTAACCCTAACCCTAACCCTTCCGAAAGTCGGAGAAGCTCAAGGATGGTACCGATCGATGCGCGCTACCCCATTTAGTGGGGGTAAAGCCTACTTGCAAGTCTCTCCGACCTTCACAAAAAAAGTTATTCAAGAATATCTCCTCAGATTTGGGGGAATTTTGTCGGTCGACCTCTTCCGAAGGTCGTACAAGCTCGGGGATGGTACCAATCGATCTGCAGGACCCAAATTAGTCCAGATGCAACCACTTTCCAAGTCTCTCCGACCTTCACAAAAAAAGTTATTCAAGAATATCTCTTTCTCCTATGTGCTTTCATCCCTAACCCTAACCCTAACCCTTTCGAAAGTCGGAGAAGCTCAAGGATGGTACTGATCGATGCGCGCTACCCCATTTAGTGGGGGTAGAGCCTACTTGCAAGTCTCTCCGACCTTCACAAAAAAAGTTATTCAAGAATATCTCTTTCTCCTATGTGCTTTCATCCCTAACCCTAACCCTAACCCTTCCGAAAGTCGGAGAAGCTCAAGGATGGTACCGATCGATGCGCGTTACCCCATTTAGTGGGGGTAAAGCCTACTTGCAAGTCTCTCCGACCTTCACAAAAAAAGTTATTCAAGAATATCTCTTTCTCCTATGTGCTTTCATCCCTAACCCTAACCCTTCCGAAAGTCGGAGAAGCTCAAGGATGGTACCGATCGATGCGCGCTACCCCATTTAGTGGGGGTAGAGCCTACTTGCAAGTCTCTCCGACCTTCACAAAAAAAGTTATTCAAGAATATCTCTTTCTCCTATGTGCTTTCATCCCTAACCCTAACCCTAACCCTTTCGAAAGTCGGAGAAGCTCAAGGATGGTACCGATCGATGCGCGCTACCCCATTTAGTGGGGGTAGAGCCTACTTGCAAGTCTCTCCGACCTTCACAAAAAAAGTTATTCAAGAATATCTCCTCAGATTTGGGGGAATTTCGTCGGTCGACCTCTTCCGAAGGTCGTACAAGCTCGGGGATGGTACCAATCGATCCGCAGGACCCAAATTAGTCCAGATGCAACCACTTTCCAAGTCTCTCCGACCTTCACAAAAAAAGTTATTCAAGAATATCTCTTTCTCCTATGTGCTTTCATCCCTAACCCTAACCCTAACCCTTCCGAAAGTCGGAGAAGCTCAAGGATGGTACCGATCGATGCGCGCTACCCCATTTAGTGGGGGTAGAGCCTACTTGCAAGTCTCTCCGACCTTCACAAAAAAAGTTATTCAAGAATATCTCTTTCTCCTATGTGCTTTCATCCCTAACCCTAACCCTAACCCTTTTGAAAGTCGGAGAAGCTCAAGGATGGTACCGATCGATGCGCGCTACCCCATTTAGTGGGGGTAGAGCCTACTTGCAAGTCTCTCCGACCTTCACAAAAAAAGTTATTCAAGAATATCTCCTCAGATTTGGGGGAATTTCGTCGGTCGACCTCTTCCGAAGGTCGTACAAGCTCGGGGATGGTACCAATCGATCCGCAGGACCCAAATTAGTCCAGATGCAACCACTTTCCAAGTCTCTCCGACCTTCACAAAAAAAGTTATTCAAGAATATCTCTTTCTCCTATGTGCTTTCATCCCTAACCCTAACCCTTCCGAAAGTCGGAGAAGCTCAAGGATGGTACCGATCGATGCGCACTACTCCATTTAGTGGGGGTAGAGCCTACTTGCAAGTCTCTCCGACCTTCACAAAAAAAGTTATTCAAGAATATCTCCTCAGATTTGGGGGAATTCTGTCGGTCGACCTCTTCCGAAGGTCGTACAAGCTCGGGGATGGTACCAATCGATCCGCAGGACCCAAATTAGTCCAGATGCAACCACTTTACAAGTCTCTCCGACCTTCACAAAAAAAGTTATTCAAGAATATCTCTTTCTCCTATGTGCTTTCATCCCTAACCCTAACCCTAACCCTTCCGAAAGTCGGAGAAGCTCAAGGATGGTACCGATCGATGCGCGCTACCCCATTTAGTGGGGGTAGAGCCTACTTGCAAGTCTCTCCGACCTTCACAAAAAAAGTTATTCAAGAATATCTCTTTCTCCTATGTGCTTTCATCCCTAACCCTAACCCTAACCCTTCCGAAAGTCGGAGAAGCTCAAGGATGGTACCGATCGATGCGCGCTACCCCATTTAGTGGGGGTAAAGCCTACTTGCAAGTCTCTCCGACCTTCACAAAAAAAGTTATTCAAGAATATCTCCTCAGATTTGGGGGAATTTTGTCGGTCGACCTCTTCCGAAGGTCGTACAAGCTCGGGGATGGTACCAATCGATCTGCAGGACCCAAATTAGTCCAGATGCAACCACTTTCCAAGTCTCTCCGACCTTCACAAAAAAAGTTATTCAAGAATATCTCTTTCTCCTATGTGCTTTCATCCCTAACCCTAACCCTAACCCTTTCGAAAGTCGGAGAAGCTCAAGGATGGTACTGATCGATGCGCGCTACCCCATTTAGTGGGGGTAGAGCCTACTTGCAAGTCTCTCCGACCTTCACAAAAAAAGTTATTCAAGAATATCTCTTTCTCCTATGTGCTTTCATCCCTAACCCTAACCCTAACCCTTCCGAAAGTCGGAGAAGCTCAAGGATGGTACCGATCGATGCGCGTTACCCCATTTAGTGGGGGTAAAGCCTACTTGCAAGTCTCTCCGACCTTCACAAAAAAAGTTATTCAAGAATATCTCTTTCTCCTATGTGCTTTCATCCCTAACCCTAACCCTTCCGAAAGTCGGAGAAGCTCAAGGATGGTACCGATCGATGCGCGCTACCCCATTTAGTGGGGGTAGAGCCTACTTGCAAGTCTCTCCGACCTTCACAAAAAAAGTTATTCAAGAATATCTCTTTCTCCTATGTGCTTTCATCCCTAACCCTAACCCTAACCCTTTCGAAAGTCGGAGAAGCTCAAGGATGGTACCGATCGATGCGCGCTACCCCATTTAGTGGGGGTAGAGCCTACTTGCAAGTCTCTCCGACCTTCACAAAAAAAGTTATTCAAGAATATCTCCTCAGATTTGGGGGAATTTCGTCGGTCGACCTCTTCCGAAGGTCGTACAAGCTCGGGGATGGTACCAATCGATCCGCAGGACCCAAATTAGTCCAGATGCAACCACTTTCCAAGTCTCTCCGACCTTCACAAAAAAAGTTATTCAAGAATATCTCTTTCTCCTATGTGCTTTCATCCCTAACCCTAACCCTAACCCTTCCGAAAGTCGGAGAAGCTCAAGGATGGTACCGATCGATGCGCGCTACCCCATTTAGTGGGGGTAGAGCCTACTTGCAAGTCTCTCCGACCTTCACAAAAAAAGTTATTCAAGAATATCTCTTTCTCCTATGTGCTTTCATCCCTAACCCTAACCCTAACCCTTTTGAAAGTCGGAGAAGCTCAAGGATGGTACCGATCGATGCGCGCTACCCCATTTAGTGGGGGTAGAGCCTACTTGCAAGTCTCTCCGACCTTCACAAAAAAAGTTATTCAAGAATATCTCCTCAGATTTGGGGGAATTTCGTCGGTCGACCTCTTCCGAAGGTCGTACAAGCTCGGGGATGGTACCAATCGATCCGCAGGACCCAAATTAGTCCAGATGCAACCACTTTCCAAGTCTCTCCGACCTTCACAAAAAAAGTTATTCAAGAATATCTCTTTCTCCTATGTGCTTTCATCCCTAACCCTAACCCTTCCGAAAGTCGGAGAAGCTCAAGGATGGTACCGATCGATGCGCACTACTCCATTTAGTGGGGGTAGAGCCTACTTGCAAGTCTCTCCGACCTTCACAAAAAAAGTTATTCAAGAATATCTCCTCAGATTTGGGGGAATTCTGTCGGTCGACCTCTTCCGAAGGTCGTACAAGCTCGGGGATGGTACCAATCGATCCGCAGGACCCAAATTAGTCCAGATGCAACCACTTTACAAGTCTCTCCGACCTTCACAAAAAAAGTTATTCAAGAATATCTCTTTCTCCTATGTGCTTTCATCCCTAACCCTAACCCTAACCCTTCCGAAAGTCGGAAAAGCTCAAGGATGGTACCGATCGATGCGCGCTACCCCATTTAGTGGGGGTAGAGCCTACTTGCAAGTCTCTCCGACCTTCACAAAAAAAGTTATTCAAGAATATCTCCTCAGATTTGGGGGAATTTCGTCGGTCGACCTCTTCCGAAGGTCGTACAAGCTCGGGGATGGTACCAATCGATCCGCAGGACCCAAATTAGTCCAGATGCAACCACTTTCCAAGTCTCTCCGACCTTCACAAAAAAAGTTATTCAAGAATATCTCTTTCTCCTATGTGCTTTCATCCCTAACCCTAACCCTAACCCTTCCGAAAGTCGGAGAAGCTCAAGGATGGTACCGATCGATGCGCGCTACCCCATTTAGTGGGGGTAGAGCCTACTTGCAAGTCTCTCCGACCTTCACAAAAAAAGTTATTCAAGAATATCTCTTTCTCCTATGTGCTTTCATCCCTAACCCTAACCCTAACCCTTCCGAAAGTCGGAGAAGCTCAAAGATGGTACCGATCGATGCGCGCTACCCCATTTAGTGGGGGTAGAGCCTACTTGCAAGTCTCTCCGACCTTCACAAAAAAAGTTATTCAAGAAAATCTCCTCAGATTTGGGGGAATTTCGTCGGTCGACCTCTTCCGAAGGTCGTACAAGCTTGGGGATGGTACCAATCGATCCGCAGGACCCAAATTAGTCCAGATGCAACCACTTTCCAAGTCTCTCCGACCTTCACAAAAAAAGTTATTCAAGAATATCTCTTTCTCCTATGTGCTTTCATCCCTAACCCTAACCCTAACCCTTCCGAAAGTCGGAGAAGCTCAAGGATGGTACCGATCGATGCGCGCTACCCCATTTAGTGGGGGTAGAGCCTACTTGCAAGTCTCTCCGACCTTCACAAAAAAAGTTATTCAAGAATATCTCTTTCTCCTATGTGCTTTCATCCCTAACCCTAACCCTTCCGAAAGTCGGAGAAGCTCAAGGATGGTACCGATCGATGCGCGCTACCCCATTTAGTGGGGGTAGAGCCTACTTGCAAGTCTCTCCGACCTTCACAAAAAAAGTTATTCAAGAATATCTCCTCAGATTTGGGGGAATTTCGTCGGTCGACCTCTTCAGAAGGTCGTACAAGCTCGGGGATGGTACCAATCGATCCGCAGGACCCAAATTAGTCCAGATGCAACCACTTTCCAAGTCTCTCCGACCTTCACAAAAAAAGTTATTCAAGAATATCTCTTTCTCCTATGTGCTTTCATCCCTAACCCTAACCCTAACCCTTCCGAAAGTCGGAGAAGCTCAAGGATGGTACCGATCGATGCGCGCTACCCCATTTAGTGGGGGTAGAGCCTACTTGCAAGTCTCTCCGACCTTCACAAAAAAAGTTATTCAAGAATATCTCTTTCTCCTATGTGCTTTCATCCCTAACCCTAACCCTAACCCTTCCGAAAGTCGGAGAAGCTCAACGATGGTACCGATCGATGCGCGCTACCCCATTTAGTGGGGGTAGAGCCTACTTGCAAGTCTCTCCGACCTTCACAAAAAAAGTTATTCAAGAATATCTCTTTCTCCTATGTGCTTTCATCCCTAACCCTAACCCTAACCCTTCCGAAAGTCGGAGAAGCTCAAGGATGGTACCGATCGATGCGCGCTACCCCATTTAGTGGGGGTAGAGCCTACTTGCAAGTCTCTCCGACCTTCACAAAAAAAGTTATTCAAGAATATCTCCTCAGATTTGGGGGAATTTCGTCGGTCGACCTCTTCCGAAGGTCGTACAAGCTCGGGGATGGTACCAATCGATCCGCAGGACCCAAATTAGTCCAGATGCAACCACTTTCCAAGTCTCTCCGACCTTCACAAAAAAAGTTATTCAAGAATATCTCTTTCTCCTATGTGCTTTCATCCCTAACCCTAACCCTAACCCTTCCGAAAGTCGGAGAAGCTCAAGGATGGTACCGATCGATGCGCGCTACCCCATTTAGTGGGGGTAGAGCCTACTTGCAAGTCTCTCCGACCTTCACAAAAAAAGTTATTCAAGAATATCTCTTTCTCCTATGTGCTTTCATCCCTAACCCTAACCCTAACCCTTCCGAAAGTCGGAGAAGCTCAAGGATGGTACCGATCGATGCGCGCTACCCCATTTAGTGGGGGTAGAGCGTACTTGCAAGTCTCTCCGACCTTCACAAAAAAAGTTATTCAAGAATATCTCCTCAGATTTGGGGGAATTTCGTTGGTCGACCTCTTCCGAAGGTCGTACAAGCTCGGGGATGGTACCAATCGATCCGCAGGACCCAAATTAGTCCAGATGCAACCACTTTCCAAGTCTCTCCGACCTTCACAAAAAAAGTTATTCAAGAATATCTCTTTCTCCTATGTGCTTTCATCCCTAATCCTAACCCTAACCCTTCCGAAAGTCGGAGAAGCTCAAGGATGGTACCGATCGATGCGCGTTACCCCATTTAGTGGGGGTAAAGCCTACTTGCAAGTCTCTCCGACCTTCACAAAAAAAGTTATTCAAGAATATCTCATTCTCCTATGTGCTTTCATCCCTAACCCTAACCCTTCCGAAAGTCGGAGAAGCTCAAGGATGGTACCGATCGATGCGCGCTACCCCATTTAGTGGGGGTAGAGCCTACTTGCAAGTCTCTCCGACCTTCACAAAAAAAGTTATTCAAGAATATCTCTTTCTCCTATGTGCTTTCATCCCTAACCCTAACCCTAACCCTTTCGAAAGTCGGAGAAGCTCAAGGATGGTACCGATCGATGCGCGCTACCCCATTTAGTGGGGGTAGAGCCTACTTGCAAGTCTCTCCGACCTTCACAAAAAAAGTTATTCAAGAATATCTCCTCAGATTTATGGGAATTTCGTCGGTCGACCTCTTCCGAAGGTCGTACAAGCTCGGGGATGGTACCAATCGATCCGCAGGACCCAAATTAGTCCAGATGCAACCACTTTCCAAGTCTCTCCGACCTTCACAAAAAAAGTTATTCAAGAATATCTCTTTCTCCTATGTGCTTTCATCCCTAACCCTAACCCTAACCCTTCCGAAAGTCGGAGAAGCTCAAGGATGGTACCGATCGATGCGCGCTACCCCATTTAGTGGGGGTAGAGCCTACTTGCAAGTCTCTCCGACCTTCACAAAAAAAGTTATTCAAGAATATCTCTTTCTCCTATGTGCTTTCATCCCTAACCCTAACCCTAACCCTTTTGAAAGTCGGAGAAGCTCAAGGATGGTACCGATCGATGCGCGCTACCCCATTTAGTGGGGGTAGAGCCTACTTGCAAGTCTCTCCGACCTTCACAAAAAAAGTTATTCAAGAATATCTCCTCAGATTTGGGGGAATTTCGTCGGTCGACCTCTTCCGAAGGTCGTACAAGCTCGGGGATGGTACCAATCGATCCGCAGGACCCAAATTAGTCCAGATGCAACCACTTTCCAAGTCTCTCCGACCTTCACAAAAAAAGTTATTCAAGAATATCTCTTTCTCCTATGTGCTTTCATCCCTAACCCTAACCCTTCCGAAAGTCGGAGAAGCTCAAGGATGGTACCGATCGATGCGCACTACTCCATTTAGTGGGGGTAGAGCCTACTTGCAAGTCTCTCCGACCTTCACAAAAAAAGTTATTCAAGAATATCTCCTCAGATTTGGGGGAATTCTGTCGGTCGACCTCTTCCGAAGGTCGTACAAGCTCGGGGATGGTACCAATCGATCCGCAGGACCCAAATTAGTCCAGATGCAACCACTTTACAAGTCTCTCCGACCTTCACAAAAAAAGTTATTCAAGAATATCTCTTTCTCCTATGTGCTTTCATCCCTAACCCTAACCCTAACCCTTCCGAAAGTCGGAAAAGCTCAAGGATGGTACCGATCGATGCGCGCTACCCCATTTAGTGGGGGTAGAGCCTACTTGCAAGTCTCTCCGACCTTCACAAAAAAAGTTATTCAAGAATATCTCCTCAGATTTGGGGGAATTTCGTCGGTCGACCTCTTCCGAAGGTCGTACAAGCTCGGGGATGGTACCAATCGATCCGCAGGACCCAAATTAGTCCAGATGCAACCACTTTCCAAGTCTCTCCGACCTTCACAAAAAAAGTTATTCAAGAATATCTCTTTCTCCTATGTGCTTTCATCCCTAACCCTAACCCTAACCCTTCCGAAAGTCGGAGAAGCTCAAGGATGGTACCGATCGATGCGCGCTACCCCATTTAGTGGGGGTAGAGCCTACTTGCAAGTCTCTCCGACCTTCACAAAAAAAGTTATTCAAGAATATCTCTTTCTCCTATGTGCTTTCATCCCTAACCCTAACCCTAACCCTTCCGAAAGTCGGAGAAGCTCAAAGATGGTACCGATCGATGCGCGCTACCCCATTTAGTGGGGGTAGAGCCTACTTGCAAGTCTCTCCGACCTTCACAAAAAAAGTTATTCAAGAAAATCTCCTCAGATTTGGGGGAATTTCGTCGGTCGACCTCTTCCGAAGGTCGTACAAGCTTGGGGATGGTACCAATCGATCCGCAGGACCCAAATTAGTCCAGATGCAACCACTTTCCAAGTCTCTCCGACCTTCACAAAAAAAGTTATTCAAGAATATCTCTTTCTCCTATGTGCTTTCATCCCTAACCCTAACCCTAACCCTTCCGAAAGTCGGAGAAGCTCAAGGATGGTACCGATCGATGCGCGCTACCCCATTTAGTGGGGGTAGAGCCTACTTGCAAGTCTCTCCGACCTTCACAAAAAAAGTTATTCAAGAATATCTCTTTCTCCTATGTGCTTTCATCCCTAACCCTTCCGAAAGTCGGAGAAGCTCAAGGATGGTACCGATCGATGCGCGCTACCCCATTTAGTGGGGGTAGAGCCTACTTGCAAGTCTCTCCGACCTTCACAAAAAAAGTTATTCAAGAATATCTCCTCAGATTTGGGGGAATTTCGTCGGTCGACCTCTTCAGAAGGTCGTACAAGCTCGGGGATGGTACCAATCGATCCGCAGGACCCAAATTAGTCCAGATGCAACCACTTTCCAAGTCTCTCCGACCTTCACAAAAAAAGTTATTCAAGAATATCTCTTTCTCCTATGTGCTTTCATCCCTAACCCTAACCCTAACCCTTCCGAAAGTCGGAGAAGCTCAAGGATGGTACCGATCGATGCGCGCTACCCCATTTAGTGGGGGTAGAGCCTACTTGCAAGTCTCTCCGACCTTCACAAAAAAAGTTATTCAAGAATATCTCCTCAGATTTGGGGGAATTTCGTTGGTCGACCTCTTCCGAAGGTCGTACAAGCTCGGGGATGGTACCAATCGATCCGCAGGACCCAAATTAGTCCAGATGCAACCACTTTCCAAGTCTCTCCGACCTTCACAAAAAAAGTTATTCAAGAATATCTCTTTCTCCTATGTGCTTTCATCCCTAATCCTAACCCTAACCCTTCCGAAAGTCGGAGAAGCTCAAGGATGGTACCGATCGATGCGCGCTACCCCATTTAGTGGGGGTAGAGCCTACTTGCAAGTCTCTCCGACCTTCACAAAAAAAGTTATTCAAGAATATCTCTTTCTCCTATGTGCTTTCATCCCTAACCCTAACCCTTCCGAAAGTCGGAGAAGCTCAAGGATGGTACCGATCGATGCGCGCTACCCCATTTAGTGGGGGTAGAGCCTACTTGCAAGTCTCTCCGACCTTCACAAAAAAAGTTATTCAAGAATATCTCCTCAGATTTGGGGGAATTTCGTCGGTCGACCTCTTCAGAAGGTCGTACAAGCTCGGGGATAGTACCAATCGATCCGCAGGACCCAAATTAGTCCAGATGCAACCACTTTCCAAGTCTCTCCGACCTTCACAAAAAAAGTTATTCAAGAATATCTCTTTCTCCTATGTGCTTTCATCCCTAACCCTAACCCTAACCCTTCCGAAAGTCGGAGAAGCTCAAGGATGGTACCGATCGATGCGCGCTACCCCATTTAGTGGGGGTAGAGCCTACTTGCAAGTCTCTCCGACCTTCACAAAAAAAGTTATTCAAGAATATCTCTTTCTCCTATGTGCTTTCATCCCTAACCCTAACCCTAACCCTTCCGAAAGTCGGAGAAGCTCAACGATGGTACCGATCGATGCGCGCTACCCCATTTAGTGGGGGTAGAGCCTACTTGCAAGTCTCTCCGACCTTCACAAAAAAAGTTATTCAAGAATATCTCTTTCTCCTATGTGCTTTCATCCCTAACCCTAACCCTAACCCTTCCGAAAGTCGGAGAAGCTCAAGGATGGTACCGATCGATGCGCGCTACCCCATTTAGTGGGGGTAGAGCCTACTTGCAAGTCTCTCCGACCTTCACAAAAAAAGTTATTCAAGAATATCTCCTCAGATTTGGGGGAATTTCGTCGGTCGACCTCTTCCGAAGGTCGTACAAGCTCGGGGATGGTACCAATCGATCCGCAGGACCCAAATTAGTCCAGATGCAACCACTTTCCAAGTCTCTCCGACCTTCACAAAAAAAGTTATTCAAGAATATCTCTTTCTCCTATGTGCTTTCATCCCTAACCCTAACCCTAACCCTTCCGAAAGTCGGAGAAGCTCAAGGATGGTACCGATCGATGCGCGCTACCCCATTTAGTGGGGGTAGAGCCTACTTGCAAGTCTCTCCGACCTTCACAAAAAAAGTTATTCAAGAATATCTCTTTCTCCTATGTGCTTTCATCCCTAACCCTAACCCTTCCGAAAGTCGGAGAAGCTCAAGGATGGTACCGATCGATGCGCGCTACCCCATTTAGTGGGGGTAGAGCCTACTTGCAAGTCTCTCCGACCTTCACAAAAAAAGGTATTCAAGAATATCTCCTCAGATTTGGGGGAATTTCGTTGGTCGACCTCTTCCGAAGGTCGTACAAGCTCGGGGATGGTACCAATCGATCCGCAGGACCCAAATTAGTCCAGATGCAACCACTTTCCAAGTCTCTCCGACCTTCACAAAAAAAGTTATTCAAGAATATCTCTTTCTCCTATGTGCTTTCATCCCTAATCCTAACCCTAACCCTTCCGAAAGTCGGAGAAGCTCAAGGATGGTACCGATCGATGCGCGCTACCCCATTTAGTGGGGGTAGAGCCTACTTGCAAGTCTCTCCGACCTTCACAAAAAAAGTTATTCAAGAATATCTCTTTCTCCTATGTGCTTTCATCCCTAACCCTAACCCTAACCCTTCCGAAAGTCGGAGAAGCTCAAGGATGGTACCGATCGATGCGCGCTACCCCATTTAGTGGGGGTAGAGCCTACTTGCAAGTCTCTCCGACCTTCACAAAAAAAGTTATTCAAGAATATCTCCTCAGATTTGGGGGAATTTCGTTGGTCGACCTCTTCCGAAGGTCGTACAAGCTCGGGGATGGTACCAATCGATCCGCAGGACCCAAATTAGTCCAGATGCAACCACTTTCCAAGTCTCTCCGACCTTCACAAAAAAAGTTATTCAAGAATATCTCTTTCTCCTATGTGCTTTCATCCCTAATCCTAACCCTAACCCTTCCGAAAGTCGGAGAAGCTCAAGGATGGTACCGATCGATGCGCGCTACCCCATTTAGTGGGGGTAGAGCCTACTTGCAAGTCTCTCCGACCTTCACAAAAAAAGTTATTCAAGAATATCTCTTTCTCCTATGTGCTTTCATCCCTAACCCTAACCCTTCCGAAAGTCGGAGAAGCTCAAGGATGGTACCGATCGATGCGCGCTACCCCATTTAGTGGGGGTAGAGCCTACTTGCAAGTCTCTCCGACCTTCACAAAAAAAGTTATTCAAGAATATCTCCTCAGATTTGGGGGAATTTCGTCGGTCGACCTCTTCAGAAGGTCGTACAAGCTCGGGGATAGTACCAATCGATCCGCAGGACCCAAATTAGTCCAGATGCAACCACTTTCCAAGTCTCTCCGACCTTCACAAAAAAAGTTATTCAAGAATATCTCTTTCTCCTATGTGCTTTCATCCCTAACCCTAACCCTAACCCTTCCGAAAGTCGGAGAAGCTCAAGGATGGTACCGATCGATGCGCGCTACCCCATTTAGTGGGGGTAGAGCCTACTTGCAAGTCTCTCCGACCTTCACAAAAAAAGTTATTCAAGAATATCTCTTTCTCCTATGTGCTTTCATCCCTAACCCTAACCCTAACCCTTCCGAAAGTCGGAGAAGCTCAACGATGGTACCGATCGATGCGCGCTACCCCATTTAGTGGGGGTAGAGCCTACTTGCAAGTCTCTCCGACCTTCACAAAAAAAGTTATTCAAGAATATCTCTTTCTCCTATGTGCTTTCATCCCTAACCCTAACCCTAACCCTTCCGAAAGTCGGAGAAGCTCAAGGATGGTACCGATCGATGCGCGCTACCCCATTTAGTGGGGGTAGAGCCTACTTGCAAGTCTCTCCGACCTTCACAAAAAAAGTTATTCAAGAATATCTCCTCAGATTTGGGGGAATTTCGTCGGTCGACCTCTTCCGAAGGTCGTACAAGCTCGGGGATGGTACCAATCGATCCGCAGGACCCAAATTAGTCCAGATGCAACCACTTTCCAAGTCTCTCCGACCTTCACAAAAAAAGTTATTCAAGAATATCTCTTTCTCCTATGTGCTTTCATCCCTAACCCTAACCCTAACCCTTCCGAAAGTCGGAGAAGCTCAAGGATGGTACCGATCGATGCGCGCTACCCCATTTAGTGGGGGTAGAGCCTACTTGCAAGTCTCTCCGACCTTCACAAAAAAAGTTATTCAAGAATATCTCTTTCTCCTATGTGCTTTCATCCCTAACCCTAACCCTTCCGAAAGTCGGAGAAGCTCAAGGATGGTACCGATCGATGCGCGCTACCCCATTTAGTGGGGGTAGAGCCTACTTGCAAGTCTCTCCGACCTTCACAAAAAAAGTTATTCAAGAATATCTCCTCAGATTTGGGGGAATTTCGTTGGTCGACCTCTTCCGAAGGTCGTACAAGCTCGGGGATGGTACCAATCGATCCGCAGGACCCAAATTAGTCCAGATGCAACCACTTTCCAAGTCTCTCCGACCTTCACAAAAAAAGTTATTCAAGAATATCTCTTTCTCCTATGTGCTTTCATCCCTAATCCTAACCCTAACCCTTCCGAAAGTCGGAGAAGCTCAAGGATGGTACCGATCGATGCGCGCTACCCCATTTAGTGGGGGTAGAGCCTACTTGCAAGTCTCTCCGACCTTCACAAAAAAAGTTATTCAAGAATATCTCTTTCTCCTATGTGCTTTCATCCCTAACCCTAACCCTAACCCTTCCGAAAGTCGGAGAAGCTCAAGGATGGTACCGATCGATGCGCGCTACCCCATTTAGTGGGGGTAGAGCCTACTTGCAAGTCTCTCCGACCTTCACAAAAAAAGTTATTCAAGAATATCTCTTTCTCCTATGTGCTTTCATCCCTAACCCTAACCCTAACCCTTCCGAAAGTCGGAGAAGCTCAAGGATGGTACCGATCGATGCGCGCTACCCCATTTAGTGGGGGTAGAGCCTACTTGCAAGTCTCTCCGACCTTCACAAAAAAAGTTATTCAAGAATATCTCCTCAGATTTGGGGGAATTTCGTCGGTCGACCTCTTCCGAAGGTCGTACAAGCTCGGGGATGGTACCAATCGATCCGCAGGACCCAAATTAGTCCAGATGCAACCACTTTCCAAGTCTCTCCGACCTTCACAAAAAAAGTTATTCAAGAATATCTCTTTCTCCTATGTGCTTTCATCCCTAACCCTAACCCTAACCCTTCCGAAAGTCGGAGAAGCTCAAGGATGGTACCGATCGATGCGCGCTACCCCATTTAGTGGGGGTAGAGCCTACTTGCAAGTCTCTCCGACCTTCACAAAAAAAGTTATTCAAGAATATCTCTTTCTCCTATGTGCTTTCATCCCTAACCCTAACCCTAACCCTTCCGAAAGTCGGAGAAGCTCAAGGATGGTACCGATCGATGCGCGCTACCCCATTTAGTGGGGGTAGAGCCTACTTGCAAGTCTCTCCGACCTTCACAAAAAAAGTTATTCAAGAATATCTCCTCAGATTTGGGGGAATTTCGTCGGTCGACCTCTTCCGAAGGTCGTACAAGCTCGGGGATGGTACCAATCGATCCGCAGGACCCAAATTAGTCCAGATGCAACCACTTTCCAAGTCTCTCCGACCTTCACAAAAAAAGTTATTCAAGAATATCTCTTTCTCCTATGTGCTTTCATCCCTAACCCTAACCCTAACCCTTCCGAAAGTCGGAGAAGCTCAAGGATGGTACCGATCGATGCGCGCTACCCCATTTAGTGGGGGTAGAGCCTACTTGCAAGTCTCTCCGACCTTCACAAAAAAAGTTATTCAAGAATATCTCTTTCTCCTATGTGCTTTCATCCCTAACCCTAACCCTAACCCTTCCGAAAGTCGGAGAAGCTCAAGGATGGTACCGATCGATGTGCGCTACCCCATTTAGTGGGGGTAGAGCCTACTTGCAAGTCTCTCCGACCTTCACAAAAAAGTTATTCAAGAATATCTCCTCAGATTTGGGGGAATTTCGTCGGTCGACCTCTTCCGAAGGTCGTACAAGCTCGGGGATGGTACCAATCGATCCGCAGGACCCAAATTAGTCCAGATGCAACCACTTTCCAAGTCTCTCTGACCTTCACAAAAAAAGTTATTCAAGAATATCTCTTTCTCCTATGTGCTTTCATCCCTAACCCTAACCCTTCCGAAAGTCGGAGAAGCTCAAGGATGGTACCGATCGATGAGCGCTACCCCATTTAGTGGGGGTAGAGCCTACTTGCAAGTCTCTCCGACCTTCACAAAAAAAGTTATTCAAGAATATCTCTTTCTCCTATGTGCTTTCATCCCTAACCCTAACCCTAACCCTTCCGAAAGTCGGAGAAGCTCAAGGATGGTACCGATCGATGCGCGCTACCCCATTTAGTGGGGGTAGAGCCTACTTGCAAGTCTCTCCGACCTTCACAAAAAAAGTTATTCAAGAATATCTCCTCAGATTTGGGGGAATTTCGTCGGTCGACCTCTTCCGAAGGTCGTACAAGCTCGGGGATGGTACCAATCGATCCGCAGGACCCAAATTAGTCCAGATGCAACCACTTTCCAAGTCTCTCCGACCTTCACAAAAAAAGTTATTCAAGAATATCTCTTTCTCCTATGTGCTTTCATCCCTAACCCTAACCCTAACCCTTCCGAAAGTCGGAGAAGCTCAAGGATGGTACCGATCGATGCGCGCTACCCCATTTAGTGGGGGTAGAGCCTACTTGCAAGTCTCTCCGACCTTCACAAAAAAGGTTATTCAAGAATATCTCTTTCTCCTATGTGCTTTCATCCCTAACCCTAACCCTAACCCTTCCGAAAGTCGGAGAAGCTCAAGGATGGTACCGATCGATGCGCGCTACCCCATTTAGTGGGGGTAGAGCCTACTTGCAAGTCTCTCTGACCTTCACAAAAAAAGTTATTCAAGAATATCTCCTCAGATTTGGGGGAATTTCGTCGGTCGACCTCTTCCAAAGGTCGTACAAGCTCGGGGATGGTACCAATCGATCTGCAGGACCCAAATTAGTCCAGATGCAACCACTTTCCAAGTCTCTCCGACCTTCACAAAAAAAGTTATTCAAGAATATCTCTTTCTCCTATGTGCTTTCATCCCTAATCCTAACCCTAACCCTTCCGAAAGTCGGAGAAGCTCAAGGATGGTACCGATCGATGCGCGCTACCCCATTTAGTGGGGGTAGAGCCTACTTGCAAGTCTCTCCGACCTTCACAAAAAAAGTTATTCAAGAATATCTCTTTCTCCTATGTGCTTTCATCCCTAACCCTAACCCTAACCCTTCCGAAAGTCGGAGAAGCTCAAGGATGGTACCGATCGATGCGCGCTACCCCATTTAGTGGGGGTAGAGCCTACTTGCAAGTCTCTCCGACCTTCACAAAAAAAGTTATTCAAGAATATCTCCTCAGATTTGGGGGAATTTCGTCGGTCGACCTCTTCCGAAGGTCGTACAAGCTCGGGGATGGTACCAATCGATCCGCAGGACCCAAATTAGTCCAGATGCAACCACTTTCCAAGTCTCTCCGACCTTCACAAAAAAAGTTATTCAAGAATATCTCTTTCTCCTATGTGCTTTCATCCCTAACCCTAACCCTAACCCTTCCGAAAGTCGGAGAAGCTCAAGGATGGTACCGATCGATGCGCGCTACCCCATTTAGTGGGGGTAGAGCCTACTTGCAAGTCTCTCCGACCTTCACAAAAAAAGTTATTCAAGAATATCTCTTTCTCCTATGTGCTTTCATCCCTAACCCTAACCCTAACCCTTCCGAAAGTCGGAGAAGCTCAAGGATGGTACCGATCGATGCGCGCTACCCCATTTAGTGGGGGTAGAGCCTACTTGCAAGTCTCTCCGACCTTCACAAAAAAAGTTATTCAAGAATATCTCCTCAGATTTGGGGGAATTTCGTCGGTCGACCTCTTCCAAAGGTCGTACAAGCTCGGGGATGGTACCAATCGATCCGCAGGACCCAAATTAGTCCAGATGCAACCACTTTCCAAGTCTCTCCGACCTTCACAAAAAAAGTTATTCAAGAATATCTCTTTCTCCTATGTGCTTTCATCCCTAACCCTAACCCTAACCCTTCCGAAAGTCGGAGAAGCTCAAGGATGGTACCGATCGATGCGCGCTACCCCATTTAGTGGGGGTAGAGCCTACTTGCAAGTCTCTCCGACCTTCACAAAAAAAGTTATTCAAGAATATCTCTTTCTCCTATGTGCTTTCATCCCTAACCCTAACCCTAACCCTTCCGAAAGTCGGAGAAGCTCAAGGATGGTACCGATCGATGTGCGCTACCCCATTTAGTGGGGGTAGAGCCTACTTGCAAGTCTCTCCGACCTTCACAAAAAAAGTTATTCAAGAATATCTCCTCAGATTTGGGGGAATTTCGTCGGTCGACCTCTTCCGAAGGTCGTACAAGCTCGGGGATGGTACCAATCGATCCGCAGGACCCAAATTAGTCCAGATGCAACCACTTTCCAAGTCTCTCTGACCTTCACAAAAAAAGTTATTCAAGAATATCTCTTTCTCCTATGTGCTTTCATCCCTAACCCTAACCCTTCCGAAAGTCGGAGAAGCTCAAGGATGGTACCGATCGATGAGCGCTACCCCATTTAGTGGGGGTAGAGCCTACTTGCAAGTCTCTCCGACCTTCACAAAAAAAGTTATTCAAGAATATCTCTTTCTCCTATGTGCTTTCATCCCTAACCCTAACCCTAACCCTTCCGAAAGTCGGAGAAGCTCAAGGATGGTACCGATCGATGCGCGCTACCCCATTTAGTGGGGGTAGAGCCTACTTGCAAGTCTCTCCGACCTTCACAAAAAAAGTTATTCAAGAATATCTCCTCAGATTTGGGGGAATTTCGTCGGTCGACCTCTTCCGAAGGTCGTACAAGCTCGGGGATGGTACCAATCGATCCGCAGGACCCAAATTAGTCCAGATGCAACCACTTTCCAAGTCTCTCCGACCTTCACAAAAAAAGTTATTCAAGAATATCTCTTTCTCCTATGTGCTTTCATCCCTAACCCTAACCCTAACCCTTCCGAAAGTCGGAGAAGCTCAAGGATGGTACCGATCGATGCGCGCTACCCCATTTAGTGGGGGTAGAGCCTACTTGCAAGTCTCTCCGACCTTCACAAAAAAGGTTATTCAAGAATATCTCTTTCTCCTATGTGCTTTCATCCCTAACCCTAACCCTAACCCTTCCGAAAGTCGGAGAAGCTCAAGGATGGTACCGATCGATGCGCGCTACCCCATTTAGAGGGGGTAGAGCCTACTTGCAAGTCTCTCTGACCTTCACAAAAAAAGTTATTCAAGAATATCTCCTCAGATTTGGGGGAATTTCGTCGGTCGACCTCTTCCAAAGGTCGTACAAGCTCGGGGATGGTACCAATCGATCTGCAGGACCCAAATTAGTCCAGATGCAACCACTTTCCAAGTCTCTCCGACCTTCACAAAAAAAGTTATTCAAGAATATCTCTTTCTCCTATGTGCTTTCATCCCTAACCCTAACCCTAACCCTTCCGAAAGTCGGAGAAGCTCAAGGATGGTACCGATCGATGCGTGCTACCCCATTTAGTGGGGGTAGAGCCTACTTGCAAGTCTCTCCGACCTTCACAAAAAAAGTTATTCAAGAATATCTCTTTCTCCTATGTGCTTTCATCCCTAACCCTAACCCTAACCCTTCCGAAAGTCGGAGAAGCTCAAGGATGGTACCGATCGATGTGCGCTACCCCATTTAGTGGGGGTAGAGCCTACTTGCAAGTCTCTCCGACCTTCACAAAAAAAGTTATTCAAGAATATCTCCTCAGATTTGGGGGAATTTCGTCGGTCGACCTCTTCCGAAGGTCGTACAAGCTCGGGGATGGTACCAATCGATCCGCAGGACCCAAATTAGTCCAGATGCAACCACTTTCCAAGTCTCTCTGACCTTCACAAAAAAAGTTATTCAAGAATATCTCTTTCTCCTATGTGCTTTCATCCCTAACCCTAACCCTTCCGAAAGTCGGAGAAGCTCAAGGATGGTACCGATCGATGAGCGCTACCCCATTTAGTGGGGGTAGAGCCTACTTGCAAGTCTCTCCGACCTTCACAAAAAAAGTTATTCAAGAATATCTCTTTCTCCTATGTGCTTTCATCCCTAACCCTAACCCTAACCCTTCCGAAAGTCGGAGAAGCTCAAGGATGGTACCGATCGATGCGCGCTACCCCATTTAGTGGGGGTAGAGCCTACTTGCAAGTCTCTCCGACCTTCACAAAAAAAGTTATTCAAGAATATCTCCTCAGATTTGGGGGAATTTCGTCGGTCGACCTCT
This sequence comes from Limanda limanda, assembly GCF_963576545.1. Classification (NCBI taxonomy): domain Eukaryota; kingdom Metazoa; phylum Chordata; class Actinopteri; order Pleuronectiformes; family Pleuronectidae; genus Limanda; species Limanda limanda. Next base: position 230,521 of record NW_026870520.1, read on the forward strand.
TCCGAAGGTCGTACAAGCTCGGGGATGGTACCAATCGATCCGCAGGACCCAAATTAGTCCAGATGCAACCACTTTCCAAGTCTCTCCGACCTTCACAAAAAAAGTTATTCAAGAATATGTCTTTCTCCTATGTGCTTTCATCCCTAACCCTAACCCTAACCCTTCCGAAAGTCGGAGAAGCTCAAGGATGGTACCGATCGATGCGCGCTACCCCATTTAGTGGGGGTAGAGCCTACTTGCAAGTCTCTCCGACCTTCACAAAAAAAGTTATTCAAGAATATCTCTTTCTCCTATGTGCTTTCATCCCTAACCCTAACCCTAACCCTTCCGAAAGTCGGAGAAGCTCAAGGATGGTACCGATCGATGCGCGCTACCCCATTTAGTGGGGGTAGAGCCTACTTGCAAGTCTCTCCGACCTTCACAAAAAAAGTTATTCAAGAATATCTCCTCAGATTTGGGGGAATTTCGTCGGTCGACCTCTTCCAAAGGTCGTACAAGCTCGGGGATGGTACCAATCGATCTGCAGGACCCAAATTAGTCCAGATGCAACCACTTTCCAAGTCTCTCCGACCTTCACAAAAAAAGTTATTCAAGAATATCTCTTTCTCCTATGTGCTTTCATCCCTAACCCTAACCCTAACCCTTCCGAAAGTCGGAGAAGCTCAAGGATGGTACCGATCGATGCGTGCTACCCCATTTAGTGGGGGTAGAGCCTACTTGCAAGTCTCTCCGACCTTCACAAAAAAAGTTATTCAAGAATATCTCTTTCTCCTATGTGCTTTCATCCCTAACCCTAACCCTAACCCTTCCGAAAGTCGGAGAAGCTCAAGGATGGTACCGATCGATGCGCGCTACCCCATTTAGTGGGGGTAGAGCCTACTTGCAAGTCTCTCCGACCTTCACAAAAAAAGTTATTCAAGAATATCTCCTCAGATTTGGGGGAATTTCGTCGGTCGACCTCTTCCGAAGGTCGTACAAGCTCGGGGATGGTACCAATCGATCCGCAGGACCCAAATTAGTCCAGATGCAACCACTTTCCAAGTCTCTCCGACCTTCACAAAAAAAGTTATTCAAGAATATCTCTTTCTCCTATGTGCTTTCATCCCTAACCCTAACCCTAACCCTTCCGAAAGTCGGAGAAGCTCAAGGATGGTACCGATCGATGCGCGCTACCCCATTTAGTGGGGGTAGAGCCTACTTGCAAGTCTCTCCGACCTTCACAAAAAAAGTTATTCAAGAATATCTCCTCAGATTTGGGGGAATTTCGTCGGTCGACCTCTTCCGAAGGTCGTACAAGCTCGGGGATGGTACCAATCGATCCGCAGGACCCAAATTAGTCCAGATGCAACCACTTTTCAAGTCTCTCCGACCTTCACAAAAAAAGTTATTCAAGAATATCTCTTTCTCCTATGTGCTTTCAGCCCTAACCCTAACCCTAACCCTTCCGAAAGTCGGAGAAGCTCAAGGATGGTACCGATCGATGCGCGCTACCCCATTTAGTGGGGGTAGAGCCTACTTGCAAGTCTCTCCGACCTTCACAAAAAAAGTTATTCAAGAATATCTCCTCAGATTTGGGGGAATTTCGTCGGTCGACCTCTTCCGAAGGTCGTACAAGCTCGGGGATGGTACCAATCGATCCGCAGGACCCAAATTAGTCCAGATGCAACCACTTTCCAAGTCTCTCCGACCTTCACAAAAAAAGTTATTCAAGAATATCTCTTTCTCCTATGTGCTTTCATCCCTAACCCTAACCCTAACCCTTCCGAAAGTCGGAGAAGCTCAAGGATGGTACCGATCGATGCGCGCTACCCCATTTAGTGGGGGTAGAGCCTACTTGCAAGTCTCTCCGACCTTCACAAAAAAAGTTATTCAAGAATATCTCCTCAGATTTGGGGGAATTTCGTCGGTCGACCTCTTCCAAAGGTCGTACAAGCTCGGGGATGGTACCAATCGATCCGCAGGACCCAAATTAGTCCAGATGCAACCACTTTCCAAGTCTCTCCGACCTTCACAAAAAAAGTTATTCAAGAATATCTCTTTCTCCTATGTGCTTTCATCCCTAACCCTAACCCTAACCCTTCCGAAAGTCGGAGAAGCTCAAGGATGGTACCGATCGATGCGCGCTACCCCATTTAGTGGGGGTAGAGCCTACTTGCAAGTCTCTCCGACCTTCACAAAAAAAGTTATTCAAGAATATCTCTTTCTGCTATGTGCTTTCATCCCTAACCCTAACCCTAACCCTTCCGAAAGTCGGAAAAGCTCAAGGATGGTACCGATCGATGCGCGCTACCCCATTTAGTGGGGGTAGAGCCTACTTGCAAGTCTCTCCGACCTTCACAAAAAAAGTTATTCAAGAATATCTCTTTCTCCTATGTGCTTTCATCCCTAACCCTAACCCTAACCCTTTCGAAAGTCGGAGAAGCTCAAGGATGGTACCGATCGATGCGCGCTACCCCATTTAGTGGGGGTAGAGCCTACTTGCAAGTCTCTCCGACCTTCACAAAAAAAGTTATTCAAGAATATCTCTTTCTCCTATGTGCTTTCATCCCTAACCCTAACCCTAACCCTTCCGAAAGTCGGAGAAGCTCAAGGATGGTACCGATCGATGCGCGCTACCCCATTTAGTGGGGGTAGAGCCTACTTGCAAGTCTCTCCGACCTTCACAAAAAAAGTTATTCAAGAATATCTCCTCAGATTTGGGGGAATTTCGTCGGTCGACCTCTTCCAAAGGTCGTACAAGCTCGGGGATGGTACCAATCGATCCGCAGGACCCAAATTAGTCCAGATGCAACCACTTTCCAAGTCTCTCCGACCTTCACAAAAAAAGTTATTCAAGAATATCTCTTTCTCCTATGTGCTTTCATCCCTAACCCTAACCCTAACCCTTCCGAAAGTCGGAGAAGCTCAAGGATGGTACCGATCGATGTGCGCTACCCCATTTAGTGGGGGTAGAGCCTACTTGCAAGTCTCTCCGACCTTCACAAAAAAAGTTATTCAAGAATATCTCTTTCTGCTATGTGCTTTCATCCCTAACCCTAACCCTAACCCTTCCGAAAGTCGGAAAAGCTCAAGGATGGTACCGATCGATGTGCGCTACCCCATTTAGTGGGGGTAGAGCCTACTTGCAAGTCTCTCCGACCTTCACAAAAAAAGTTATTCAAGAATATCTCTTTCTCCTATGTGCTTTCATCCCTAACCCTAACCCTAACCCTTCCGAAAGTCGGAGAAGCTCAAGGATGGTACCGATCGATGCGCGCTACCCCATTTAGTGGGGGTAGAGCCTACTTGCAAGTCTCTCCGACCTTCACAAAAAAAGTTATTCAAGAATATCTCCTCAGATTTGGGGGAATTTCGTCGGTCGACCTCTTCCGAAGGTCGTACAAGCTCGGGGATGGTACCAATCGATCCGCAGGACCCAAATTAGTCCAGATGCAACCACTTTTCAAGTCTCTCCGACCTTCACAAAAAAAGTTATTCAAGAATATCTCTTTCTCTTATGTGCTTTCATCCCTAACCCTAACCCTAACCCTTCCGAAAGTCGGAGAAGCTCAAGGATGGTACCGATCGATGCGCGCTACCCCATTTAGTGGGGGTAGAGCCTACTTGCAAGTCTCTCCGACCTTCACAAAAAAAGTTATTCAAGAATATCTCCTCAGATTTGGGGGAATTTCGTCGGTCGACCTCTTCCGAAGGTCGTACAAGCTCGGGGATGGTACCAATCGATCCGCAGGACCCAAATTAGTCCAGATGCAACCACTTTTCAAGTCTCTCCGACCTTCACAAAAAAAGTTATTCAAGAATATCTCTTTCTCCTATGTGCTTTCATCCCTAACCCTAACCCTAACCCTTCCGAAAGTCGGAGAAGCTCAAGGATGGTACCGATCGATGCGCGCTACCCCATTTAGTGGGGGTAGAGCCTACTTGCAAGTCTCTCCGACCTTCACAAAAAAAGTTATTCAAGAATATCTCTTTCTCCTATGTGCTTTCATCCCTAACCCTAACCCTAACCCTTCCGAAAGTCGGAGAAGCTCAAGGATGGTACCGATCGATGCGCGCTACCCCATTTAGTGGGGGTAGAGCCTACTTGCAAGTCTCTCCGACCTTCACAAAAAAAGTTATTCAAGAATATCTCCTCAGATTTGGGGGAATTTCGTCGGTCGACCTCTTCCGAAGGTCGTACAAGCTCGGGGATGGTACCAATCGATCCGCAGGACCCAAATTAGTCCAGATGCAACCACTTTCCAAGTCTCTCCGACCTTCACAAAAAAAGTTATTCAAGAATATCTCTTTCTCCTATGTGCTTTCATCCCTAACCCTAACCCTAACCCTTCCGAAAGTCGGAGAAGCTCAAGGATGGTACCGATCGATGCGCGCTACCCCATTTAGTGGGGGTAGAGCCTACTTGCAAGTCTCTCCGACCTTCACAAAAAAAGTTATTCAAGAATATCTCCTCAGATTTGGGGGAATTTCGTCGGTCGACCTCTTCCGAAGGTCGTACAAGCTCGGGGATGGTACCAATCGATCCGCAGGACCCAAATTAGTCCAGATGCAACCACTTTCCAAGTCTCTCCGACCTTCACAAAAAAAGTTATTCAAGAATATCTCTTTCTCCTATGTGCTTTCATCCCTAACCCTAACCCTAACCCTTCCGAAAGTCGGAGAAGCTCAAGGATGGTACCGATCGATGCGCGCTACCCCATTTAGTGGGGGTAGAGCCTACTTGCAAGTCTCTCCGACCTTCACAAAAAAAGTTATTCAAGAATATCTCTTTCTCCTATGTGCTTTCATCCCTAACCCTAACCCTAACCCTTCCGAAAGTCGGAGAAGCTCAAGGATGGTACCGATCGATGCGCGCTACCCCATTTAGTGGGGGTAGAGCCTACTTGCAAGTCTCTCCGACCTTCACAAAAAAAGTTATTCAAGAATATCTCTTTCTCCTATGTGCTTTCATCCCTAACCCTAACCCTAACCCTTCCGAAAGTCGGAGAAGCTCAAGGATGGTACCGATCGATGCGCGCTACCCCATTTAGTGGGGGTAGAGCCTACTTGCAAGTCTCTCCGACCTTCACAAAAAAAGTTATTCAAGAATATCTCCTCAGATTTGGGGGAATTTCGTCGGTCGACCTCTTCCGAAGGTCGTACAAGCTCGGGGATGGTACCAATCGATCCGCAGGACCCAAATTAGTCCAGATGCAACCACTTTCCAAGTCTCTCCGACCTTCACAAAAAAAGTTATTCAAGAATATCTCTTTCTCCTATGTGCTTTCATCCCTAACCCTAACCCTAACCCTTCCGAAAGTCGGAGAAGCTCAAGGATGGTACCGATCGATGCGCGCTACCCCATTTAGTGGGGGTAGAGCCTACTTGCAAGTCTCTCCGACCTTCACAAAAAAAGTTATTCAAGAATATCTCCTCAGATTTGGGGGAATTTCGTCGGTCGACCTCTTCCGAAGGTCGTACAAGCTCGGGGATGGTACCAATCGATCCGCAGGACCCAAATTAGTCCAGATGCAACCACTTTCCAAGTCTCTCCGACCTTCACAAAAAAAGTTATTCAAGAATATCTCTTTCTCCTATGTGCTTTCATCCCTAACCCTAACCCTAACCCTTCCGAAAGTCGGAGAAGCTCAAGGATGGTACCGATCGATGCGCGCTACCCCATTTAGTGGGGGTAGAGCCTACTTGCAAGTCTCTCCGACCTTCACAAAAAAAGTTATTCAAGAATATCTCTTTCTCCTATGTGCTTTCATCCCTAACCCTAACCCTAACCCTTCCGAAAGTCGGAGAAGCTCAAGGATGGTACCGATCGATGCGCGCTACCCCATTTAGTGGGGGTAGAGCCTACTTGCAAGTCTCTCCGACCTTCACAAAAAAAGTTATTCAAGAATATCTCTTTCTCCTATGTGCTTTCATCCCTAACCCTAACCCTAACCCTTCCGAAAGTCGGAGAAGCTCAAGGATGGTACCGATCGATGCGCGCTACCCATTTAGTGGGGGTAGAGCCTACTTGCAAGTCTCTCCGACCTTCACAAAAAAAGTTATTCAAGAATATCTCCTCAGATTTGGGGGAATTTCGTCGGTCGACCTCTTCCGAAGGTCGTACAAGCTCGGGGATGGTACCAATCGATCCGCAGGACCCAAATTAGTCCAGATGCAACCACTTTCCAAGTCTCTCCGACCTTCACAAAAAAAGTTATTCAAGAATATCTCTTTCTCCTATGTGCTTTCATCCCTAACCCTAACCCTAACCCTTCCGAAAGTCGGAGAAGCTCAAGGATGGTACCGATCGATGCGCGCTACCCCATTTAGTGGGGGTAGAGCCTACTTGCAAGTCTCTCCGACCTTCACAAAAAAAGTTATTCAAGAATATCTCCTCAGATTTGGGGGAATTTCGTCGGTCGACCTCTTCCGAAGGTCGTACAAGCTCGGGGATGGTACCAATCGATCCGCAGGACCCAAATTAGTCCAGATGCAACCACTTTCCAAGTCTCTCCGACCTTCACAAAAAAAGTTATTCAAGAATATCTCTTTCTCCTATGTGCTTTCATCCCTAACCCTAACCCTAACCCTTCCGAAAGTCGGAGAAGCTCAAAAATGGTACCGATCGATGCGCGCTACCCCATTTAGTGGGGGTAGAGCCTACTTGCAAGTCTCTCCGACCTTCACAAAAAAAGTTATTCAAGAATATCTCTTTCTCCTATGTGCTTTCATCCCTAACCCTAACCCTAACCCTTCCGAAAGTCGGAGAAGCTCAAGGATGGTACCGATCGATGCGCGCTACCCCATTTAGTGGGGGTAGAGCCTACTTGCAAGTCTCTCCGACCTTCACAAAAAAAGTTATTCAAGAAAATCTCCTCAGATTTGGGGGAATTTCGTCGGTCGACCTCTTCCGAAGGTCGTACAAGCTCGGGGATGGTACCAATCGATCCGCAGGACCCAAATTAGTCCAGATGCAACCACTTTCCAAGTCTCTCCGACCTTCACAAAAAAAGTTATTCAAGAATATCTCTTTCTCCTATGTGCTTTCATCCCTAACCCTAACCCTAACCCTTCCGAAAGTCGGAGAAGCTCAAGGATGGTACCGATCGATGCGCGCTACCCCATTTAGTGGGGGTAGAGCCTACTTGCAAGTCTCTCCGACCTTCACAAAAAAAGTTATTCAAGAATATCTCTTTCTGCTATGTGCTTTCATCCCTAACCCTAACCCTAACCCTTCCGAAAGTCGGAGAAGCTCAAGGATGGTACCGATCGATGTGCGCTACCCCATTTAGTGGGGGTAGAGCCTACTTGCAAGTCTCTCCGACCTTCACAAAAAAAGTTATTCAAGAATATCTCTTTCTCCTATGTGCTTTCATCCCTAACCCTAACCCTAACCCTTCCGAAAGTCGGAGAAGCTCAAGGATGGTACCGATCGATGCGCGCTACCCCATTTAGTGGGGGTAGAGCCTACTTGCAAGTCTCTCCGACCTTCACAAAAAAAGTTATTCAAGAATATCTCTTTCTCCTATGTGCTTTCATCCCTAACCCTAACCCTAACCCTTCCGAAAGTCGGAGAAGCTCAAGGATGGTACGGATCGATGCGCGCTACCCCATTTAGTGGGGGTAGAGCCTACTTGCAAGTCTCTCCGACCTTCACAAAAAAAGTTATTCAAGAATATCTCTTTCTCCTATGTGCTTTCATCCCTAACCCTAACCCTTCCGAAAGTCGGAGAAGCTCAAGGATGGTACCGATCGATGTGCGCTACCCCATTTAGTGGGGGTAGAGCCTACTTGCAAGTCTCTCCGACCTTCACAAAAAAAGTTATTCAAGAATATCTCCTCAGATTTGGGGGAATTTCGTCGGTCGACCTCTTCCGAAGGTCGTACAAGCTCGGGGATGGTACCAATCGATCCGCAGGACCCAAATTAGTCCAGATGCAACCACTTTTAAAGTCTCTCCGACCTTCACAAAAAAAGTTATTCAAGAATATCTCTTTCTCCTATGTGCTTTCATCCCTAACCCTAACCCTAACCCTTCCGAAAGTCGGAGAAGCTCAAGGATGGTACCGATCGATGCGCGCTACCCCATTTAGTGGGGGTAGAGCCTACTTGCAAGTCTCTCCGACCTTCACAAAAAAAGTTATTCAAGAATATCTCTTTCTGCTATGTGCTTTCATCCCTAACCCTAACCCTAACCCTTCCGAAAGTCGGAGAAGCTCAAGGATGGTACCGATCGATGTGCGCTACCCCATTTAGTGGGGGTAGAGCCTACTTGCAAGTCTCTCCGACCTTCACAAAAAAAGTTATTCAAGAATATCTCTTTCTCCTATGTGCTTTCATCCCTAACCCTAACCCTAACCCTTCCGAAAGTCGGAGAAGCTCAAGGATGGTACCGATCGATGCGCGCTACCCCATTTAGTGGGGGTAGAGCCTACTTGCAAGTCTCTCCGACCTTCACAAAAAAAGTTATTCAAGAATATCTCCTCAGATTTGGGGGAATTTCGTCGGTCGACCTCTTGCGAAGGTCGTACAAGCTCGGGGATGGTACCAATCGATCCGCAGGACCCAAATTAGTCCAGATGCAACCACTTTCCAAGTCTCTCCGACCTTCACAAAAAAAGTTATTCAAGAATATCTCTTTCTCCTATGTGCTTTCATCCCTAACCCTAACCCTAACCCTTCCGAAAGTCGGAGAAGCTCAAGGATGGTACCGATCGATGCGCGCTACCCCATTTAGTGGGGGTAGAGCCTACTTGCAAGTCTCTCCGACCTTTACAAAAAAAGTTATTCAAGAATATCTCTTTCTCCTATGTGCTTTCATCCCTAACCCTAACCCTAACCCTTCCGAAAGTCGGAGAAGCTCAAGGATGGTACCGATCGATGCGCGCTACCCCATTTAGTGGGGGTAGAGCCTACTTGCAAGTCTCTCCGACCTTCACAAAAAAAGTTATTCAAGAATATCTCTTTCTCCTATGTGCTTTCATCCCTAACCCTAACCCTAACCCTTCCGAAAGTCGGAGAAGCTCAAGGATGGTACCGATCGATGCGCGCTACCCCATTTAGTGGGGGTAGAGCCTACTTGCAAGTCTCTCCGACCTTCACAAAAAAAGTTATTCAAGAATATCTCCTCAGATTTGGGGGAATTTCGTCGGTCGACCTCTTCCGAAGGTCGTACAAGCTCGGGGATGGTACCAATCGATCCGCAGGACCCAAATTAGTCCAGATGCAACCACTTTCCAAGTCTCTCCGACCTTCACAAAAAAAGTTATTCAAGAATATCTCTTTCTCCTATGTGCTTTCATCCCTAACCCTAACCCTAACCCTTCCGAAAGTCGGAGAAGCTCAAGGATGGTACCGATCGATGCGCGCTACCCCATTTAGTGGGGGTAGAGCCTACTTGCAAGTCTCTCCGACCTTCACAAAAAAAGTTATTCAAGAATATCTCTTTCTCCTATGTGCTTTCATCCCTAACCCTAACCCTAACCCTTCCGAAAGTCGGAGAAGCTCAAGGATGGTACCGATCGATGCGCGCTACCCCATTTAGTGGGGGTAGAGCCTACTTGCAAGTCTCTCCGACCTTCACAAAAAAAGTTATTCAAGAATATCTCTTTCTCCTATGTGCTTTCATCCCTAACCCTAACCCTAACCCTTCCGAAAGTCGGAGAAGCTCAAGGATGGTACCGATCGATGCGCGCTACCCCATTTAGTGGGGGTAGAGCCTACTTGCAAGTCTCTCCGACCTTCACAAAAAAAGTTATTCAAGAATATCTCCTCAGATTTGGGGGAATTTCGTCGGTCGACCTCTTCCGAAGGTCGTACAAGCTCGGGGATGGTACCAATCGATCCGCAGGACCCAAATTAGTCCAGATGCAACCACTTTCCAAGTCTCTCCGACCTTCACAAAAAAAGTTATTCAAGAATATCTCTTTCTCCTATGTGCTTTCATCCCTAACCCTAACCCTAACCCTTCCGAAAGTCGGAGAAGCTCAAGGATGGTACCGATCGATGCGCGCTACCCCATTTAGTGGGGGTAGAGCCTACTTGCAAGTCTCTCCGACCTTCACAAAAAAAGTTATTCAAGAATATCTCTTTCTCCTATGTGCTTTCATCCCTAACCCTAACCCTAACCCTTCCGAAAGTCGGAGAAGCTCAAAGATGGTACCGATCGATGCGCGCTACCCCATTTAGTGGGGGTAGAGCCTACTTGCAAGTCTCTCCGACCTTCACAAAAAAAGTTATTCAAGAATATCTCTTTCTCCTATGTGCTTTCATCCCTAACCCTAACCCTAACCCTTCCGAAAGTCGGAGAAGCTCAAGGATGGTACCGATCGATGCGCGGTACCCCATTTAGTGGGGGTAGAGCCTACTTGCAAGTCTCTCCGACCTTCACAAAAAAAGTTATTCAAGAATATCTCCTCAGATTTGGGGGAATTTCGTCGGTCGACCTCTTCCGAAGGTCGTACAAGCTCGGGGATAGTACCAATCGATCCGCAGGACCCAAATTAGTCCAGATGCAACCACTTTCCAAGTCTCTCCGACCTTCACAAAAAAAGTTATTCAAGAATATCTCTTTCTCCTATGTGCTTTCATCCCTAACCCTAACCCTAACCCTTCCGAAAGTCGGAGAAGCTCAAGGATGGTACCGATCGATGCGCGCTACCCCATTTAGTGGGGGTAGAGCCTACTTGCAAGTCTCTCCGACCTTCACAAAAAAAGTTATTCAAGAATATCTCCTCAGATTTGGGGGAATTTCGTCGGTCGACCTCTTCCGAAGGTCGTACAAGCTCGGGGATGGTACCAATCGATCCGCAGGACCCAAATTAGTCCAGATGCAACCACTTTCCAAGTCTCTCCGACCTTCACAAAAAAAGTTATTCAAGAATATCTCTTTCTCCTATGTGCTTTCATCCCTAACCCTAACCCTAACCCTTCCGAAAGTCGGAGAAGCTCAAGGATGGTACCGATCGATGCGCGCTACCCCATTTAGTGGGGGTAGAGCCTACTTGCAAGTCTCTCCGACCTTCACAAAAAAAGTTATTCAAGAATATCTCCTCAGATTTGGGGGAATTTCGTCGGTCGACCTCTTCCGAAGGTCGTACAAGCTCGGGGATGGTACCAATCGATCCGCAGGACCCAAATTAGTCCAGATGCAACCACTTTTCAAGTCTCTCCGACCTTCACAAAAAAAGTTATTCAAGAATATCTCTTTCTCCTATGTGCTTTCATCCCTAACCCTAACCCTAACCCTTCCGAAAGTCGGAGAAGCTCAAGGATGGTACCGATCGATGCGCGCTACCCCATTTAGTGGGGGTAGAGCCTACTTGCAAGTCTCTCCGACCTTCACAAAAAAAGTTATTCAAGAATATCTCTTTCTCCTATGTGCTTTCATCCCTAACCCTAACCCTAACCCTTCCGAAAGTCGGAGAAGCTCAAGGATGGTACCGATCGATGCGCGCTACCCCATTTAGTGGGGGTAGAGCCTACTTGCAAGTCTCTCCGACCTTCACAAAAAAAGTTATTCAAGAATATCTCCTCAGATTTGGGGGAATTTCGTCGGTCGACCTCTTCCGAAGGTCGTACAAGCTCGGGGATGGTACCAATCGATCCGCAGGACCCAAATTAGTCCAGATGCAACCACTTTCCAAGTCTCTCCGACCTTCACAAAAAAAGTTATTCAAGAATATCTCTTTCTCCTATGTGCTTTCATCCCTAACCCTAACCCTAACCCTTCCGAAAGTCGGAGAAGCTCAAGGATGGTACCGATCGATGCGCGCTACCCCATTTAGTGGGGGTAGAGCCTACTTGCAAGTCTCTCCGACCTTCACAAAAAAAGTTATTCAAGAATATCTCCTCAGATTTGGGGGAATTTCGTCGGTCGACCTCTTCCGAAGGTCGTACAAGCTCGGGGATGGTACCAATCGATCCGCAGGACCCAAATTAGTCCAGATGCAACCACTTTCCAAGTCTCTCCGACCTTCACAAAAAAAGTTATTCAAGAATATCTCTTTCTCCTATGTGCTTTCATCCCTAACCCTAACCCTAACCCTTCCGAAAGTCGGAGAAGCTCAAGGATGGTACCGATCGATGCGCGCTACCCCATTTAGTGGGGGTAGAGCCTACTTGCAAGTCTCTCCGACCTTCACAAAAAAAGTTATTCAAGAATATCTCCTCAGATTTGGGGGAATTTCGTCGGTCGACCTCTTCCGAAGGTCGTACAAGCTCGGGGATGGTACCAATCGATCCGCAGGACCCAAATTAGTCCAGATGCAACCACTTTCCAAGTCTCTCCGACCTTCACAAAAAAAGTTATTCAAGAATATCTCTTTCTCCTATGTGCTTTCATCCCTAACCCTAACCCTAACCCTTCCGAAAGTCGGAGAAGCTCAAGGATGGTACCGATCGATGCGCGCTACCCCATTTAGTGGGGGTAGAGCCTACTTGCAAGTCTCTCCGACCTTCACAAAAAAAGTTATTCAAGAATATCTCTTTCTCCTATGTGCTTTCATCCCTAACCCTAACCCTAACCCTTCCGAAAGTCGGAGAAGCTCAAGGATGGTACCGATCGATGCGCGCTACCCCATTTAGTGGGGGTAGAGCCTACTTGCAAGTCTCTCCGACCTTCACAAAAAAAGTTATTCAAGAATATCTCTTTCTCCTATGTGCTTTCATCCCTAACCCTAACCCTAACCCTTCCGAAAGTCGGAGAAGCTCAAGGATGGTACCGATCGATGCGCGCTACCCATTTAGTGGGGGTAGAGCCTACTTGCAAGTCTCTCCGACCTTCACAAAAAAAGTTATTCAAGAATATCTCCTCAGATTTGGGGGAATTTCGTCGGTCGACCTCTTCCGAAGGTCGTACAAGCTCGGGGATGGTACCAATCGATCCTCAGGACCCAAATTAGTCCAGATGCAACCACTTTCCAAGTCTCTCCGACCTTCACAAAAAAAGTTATTCAAGAATATCTCTTTCTCCTATGTGCTTTCATCCCTAACCCTAACCCTAACCCTTCCGAAAGTCGGAGAAGCTCAAGGATGGTACCGATCGATGCGCGCTACACCATTTAGTGGGGGTAGAGCCTACTTGCAAGTCTCTCCGACCTTCACAAAAAAAGTTATTCAAGAATATCTCCTCAGATTTGGGGGAATTTCGTCGGTCGACCTCTTCCGAAGGTCGTACAAGCTCGGGGATGGTACCAATCGATCCGCAGGACCCAAATTAGTCCAGATGCAACCACTTTCCAAGTCTCTCCGACCTTCACAAAAAAAGTTATTCAAGAATATCTCTTTCTCCTATGTGCTTTCATCCCTAACCCTAACCCTAACCCTTCCGAAAGTCGGAGAAGCTCAAGGATGGTACCGATCGATGCGCGCTACCCCATTTAGTGGGGGTAGAGCCTACTTGCAAGTCTCTCCGACCTTCACAAAAAAAGTTATTCAAGAATATCTCCTCAGATTTGGGGGAATTTCGTCGGTCGACCTCTTCCGAAGGTCGTACAAGCTCGGGGATGGTACCAATCGATCCGCAGGACCCAAATTAGTCCAGATGCAACCACTTTCCAAGTCTCTCCGACCTTCACAAAAAAAGTTATTCAAGAATATCTCTTTCTCCTATGTGCTTTCATCCCTAACCCTAACCCTAACCCTTCCGAAAGTCGGAGAAGCTCAAGGATGGTACCGATCGATGCGCGCTACCCCATTTAGTGGGGGTAGAGCCTACTTGCAAGTCTCTCCGACCTTCACAAAAAAAGTTATTCAAGAATATCTCTTTCTCCTATGTGCTTTCATCCCTAACCCTAACCCTAACCCTTCCGAAAGTCGGAGAAGCTCAAGGATGGTACCGATCGATGCGCGCTACCCCATTTAGTGGGGGTAGAGCCTACTTGCAAGTCTCTCCGACCTTCACAAAAAAAGTTATTCAAGAATATCTCTTTCTCCTATGTGCTTTCATCCCTAACCCTAACCCTAACCCTTCCGAAAGTCGGAGAAGCTCAAGGATGGTACCGATCGATGCGCGCTACCCATTTAGTGGGGGTAGAGCCTACTTGCAAGTCTCTCCGACCTTCACAAAAAAAGTTATTCAAGAATATCTCCTCAGATTTGGGGGAATTTCGTCGGTCGACCTCTTCCGAAGGTCGTACAAGCTCGGGGATGGTACCAATCGATCCGCAGGACCCAAATTAGTCCAGATGCAACCACTTTCCAAGTCTCTCCGACCTTCACAAAAAAAGTTATTCAAGAATATCTCTTTCTCCTATGTGCTTTCATCCCTAACCCTAACCCTAACCCTTCCGAAAGTCGGAGAAGCTCAAGGATGGTACCGATCGATGCGCGCTACCCCATTTAGTGGGGGTAGAGCCTACTTGCAAGTCTCTCCGACCTTCACAAAAAAAGTTATTCAAGAATATCTCCTCAGATTTGGGGGAATTTCGTCGGTCGACCTCTTCCGAAGGTCGTACAAGCTCGGGGATGGTACCAATCGATCCGCAGGACCCAAATTAGTCCAGATGCAACCACTTTCCAAGTCTCTCCGACCTTCACAAAAAAAGTTATTCAAGAATATCTCTTTCTCCTATGTGCTTTCATCCCTAACCCTAACCCTAACCCTTCCGAAAGTCGGAGAAGCTCAAAAATGGTACCGATCGATGCGCGCTACCCCATTTAGTGGGGGTAGAGCCTACTTGCAAGTCTCTCCGACCTTCACAAAAAAAGTTATTCAAGAATATCTCTTTCTCCTATGTGCTTTCATCCCTAACCCTAACCCTAACCCTTCCGAAAGTCGGAGAAGCTCAAGGATGGTACCGATCGATGCGCGCTACCCCATTTAGTGGGGGTAGAGCCTACTTGCAAGTCTCTCCGACCTTCACAAAAAAAGTTATTCAAGAAAATCTCCTCAGATTTGGGGGAATTTCGTCGGTCGACCTCTTCAGAAGGTCGTACAAGCTCGGGGATGGTACCAATCGATCCGCAGGACCCAAATTAGTCCAGATGCAACCACTTTCCAAGTCTCTCCGACCTTCACAAAAAAAGTTATTCAAGAATATCTCTTTCTCCTATGTGCTTTCATCCCTAACCCTAACCCTAACCCTTCCGAAAGTCGGAGAAGCTCAAGGATGGTACCGATCGATGCGCGCTACCCCATTTAGTGGGGGTAGAGCCTACTTGCAAGTCTCTCCGACCTTCACAAAAAAAGTTATTCAAGAATATCTCTTTCTGCTATGTGCTTTCATCCCTAACCCTAACCCTAACCCTTCCGAAAGTCGGAGAAGCTCAAGGATGGTACCGATCGATGTGCGCTACCCCATTTAGTGGGGGTAGAGCCTACTTGCAAGTCTCTCCGACCTTCACAAAAAAAGTTATTCAAGAATATCTCTTTCTCCTATGTGCTTTCATCCCTAACCCTAACCCTAACCCTTCCGAAAGTCGGAGAAGCTCAAGGATGGTACCGATCGATGCGCGCTACCCCATTTAGTGGGGGTAGAGCCTACTTGCAAGTCTCTCCGACCTTCACAAAAAAAGTTATTCAAGAATATCTCTTTCTCCTATGTGCTTTCATCCCTAACCCTAACCCTAACCCTTCCGAAAGTCGGAGAAGCTCAAGGATGGTACGGATCGATGCGCGCTACCCCATTTAGTGGGGGTAGAGCCTACTTGCAAGTCTCTCCGACCTTCACAAAAAAAGTTATTCAAGAATATCTCTTTCTCCTATGTGCTTTCATCCCTAACCCTAACCCTAACCCTTCCGAAAGTCGGAGAAGCTCAAGGATGGTACCGATCGATGTGCGCTACCCCATTTAGTGGGGGTAGAGCCTACTTGCAAGTCTCTCCGACCTTCACAAAAAAAGTTATTCAAGAATATCTCCTCAGATTTGGGGGAATTTCGTCGGTCGACCTCTTCCGAAGGTCGTACAAGCTCGGGGATGGTACCAATCGATCCGCAGGACCCAAATTAGTCCAGATGCAACCACTTTTAAAGTCTCTCCGACCTTCACAAAAAAAGTTATTCAAGAATATCTCTTTCTCCTATGTGCTTTCATCCCTAACCCTAACCCTAACCCTTCCGAAAGTCGGAGAAGCTCAAGGATGGTACCGATCGATGCGCGCTACCCCATTTAGTGGGGGTAGAGCCTACTTGCAAGTCTCTCCGACCTTCACAAAAAAAGTTATTCAAGAATATCTCTTTCTGCTATGTGCTTTCATCCCTAACCCTAACCCTAACCCTTCCGAAAGTCGGAGAAGCTCAAGGATGGTACCGATCGATGTGCGCTACCCCATTTAGTGGGGGTAGAGCCTACTTGCAAGTCTCTCCGACCTTCACAAAAAAAGTTATTCAAGAATATCTCTTTCTCCTATGTGCTTTCATCCCTAACCCTAACCCTAACCCTTCCGAAAGTCGGAGAAGCTCAAGGATGGTACCGATCGATGCGCGCTACCCCATTTAGTGGGGGTAGAGCCTACTTGCAAGTCTCTCCGACCTTCACAAAAAAAGTTATTCAAGAATATCTCCTCAGATTTGGGGGAATTTCGTCGGTCGACCTCTTGCGAAGGTCGTACAAGCTCGGGGATGGTACCAATCGATCCGCAGGACCCAAATTAGTCCAGATGCAACCACTTTCCAAGTCTCTCCGACCTTCACAAAAAAAGTTATTCAAGAATATCTCTTTCTCCTATGTGCTTTCATCCCTAACCCTAACCCTAACCCTTCCGAAAGTCGGAGAAGCTCAAGGATGGTACCGATCGATGCGCGCTACCCCATTTAGTGGGGGTAGAGCCTACTTGCAAGTCTCTCCGACCTTTACAAAAAAAGTTATTCAAGAATATCTCTTTCTCCTATGTGCTTTCATCCCTAACCCTAACCCTAACCCTTCCGAAAGTCGGAGAAGCTCAAGGATGGTACCGATCGATGCGCGCTACCCCATTTAGTGGGGGTAGAGCCTACTTGCAAGTCTCTCCGACCTTCACAAAAAAAGTTATTCAAGAATATCTCTTTCTCCTATGTGCTTTCATCCCTAACCCTAACCCTAACCCTTCCGAAAGTCGGAGAAGCTCAAGGATGGTACCGATCGATGCGCGCTACCCCATTTAGTGGGGGTAGAGCCTACTTGCAAGTCTCTCCGACCTTCACAAAAAAAGTTATTCAAGAATATCTCCTCAGATTTGGGGGAATTTCGTCGGTCGACCTCTTCCGAAGGTCGTACAAGCTCGGGGATGGTACCAATCGATCCGCAGGACCCAAATTAGTCCAGATGCAACCACTTTCCAAGTCTCTCCGACCTTCACAAAAAAAGTTATTCAAGAATATCTCTTTCTCCTATGTGCTTTCATCCCTAACCCTAACCCTAACCCTTCCGAAAGTCGGAGAAGCTCAAGGATGGTACCGATCGATGCGCGCTACCCCATTTAGTGGGGGTAGAGCCTACTTGCAAGTCTCTCCGACCTTCACAAAAAAAGTTATTCAAGAATATCTCTTTCTCCTATGTGCTTTCATCCCTAACCCTAACCCTAACCCTTCCGAAAGTCGGAGAAGCTCAAGGATGGTACCGATCGATGCGCGCTACCCCATTTAGTGGGGGTAGAGCCTACTTGCAAGTCTCTCCGACCTTCACAAAAAAAGTTATTCAAGAATATCTCTTTCTCCTATGTGCTTTCATCCCTAACCCTAACCCTAACCCTTCCGAAAGTCGGAGAAGCTCAATGATGGTACCGATCGATGCGCGCTACCCCATTTAGTGGGGGTAGAGCCTACTTGCAAGTCTCTCCGACCTTCACAAAAAAAGTTATTCAAGAATATCTCCTCAGATTTGGGGGAATTTCGTCGGTCGACCTCTTCCGAAGGTCGTACAAGCTCGGGGATGGTACCAATCGATCCGCAGGACCCAAATTAGTCCAGATGCAACCACTTTCCAAGTCTCTCCGACCTTCACAAAAAAAGTTATTCAAGAATATCTCTTTCTCCTATGTGCTTTCATCCCTAACCCTAACCCTAACCCTTCCGAAAGTCGGAGAAGCTCAAGGATGGTACCGATCGATGCGCGCTACCCCATTTAGTGGGGGTAGAGCCTACTTGCAAGTCTCTCCGACCTTCACAAAAAAAGTTATTCAAGAATATCTCTTTCTCCTATGTGCTTTCATCCCTAACCCTAACCCTAACCCTTCCGAAAGTCGGAGAAGCTCAAAGATGGTACCGATCGATGCGCGCTACCCCATTTAGTGGGGGTAGAGCCTACTTGCAAGTCTCTCCGACCTTCACAAAAAAAGTTATTCAAGAATATCTCTTTCTCCTATGTGCTTTCATCCCTAACCCTAACCCTAACCCTTCCGAAAGTCGGAGAAGCTCAAGGATGGTACCGATCGATGCGCGGTACCCCATTTAGTGGGGGTAGAGCCTACTTGCAAGTCTCTCCGACCTTCACAAAAAAAGTTATTCAAGAATATCTCCTCAGATTTGGGGGAATTTCGTCGGTCGACCTCTTCCGAAGGTCGTACAAGCTCGGGGATAGTACCAATCGATCCGCAGGACCCAAATTAGTCCAGATGCAACCACTTTCCAAGTCTCTCCGACCTTCACAAAAAAAGTTATTCAAGAATATCTCTTTCTCCTATGTGCTTTCATCCCTAACCCTAACCCTAACCCTTCCGAAAGTCGGAGAAGCTCAAGGATGGTACCGATCGATGCGCGCTACCCCATTTAGTGGGGGTAGAGCCTACTTGCAAGTCTCTCCGACCTTCACAAAAAAAGTTATTCAAGAATATCTCCTCAGATTTGGGGGAATTTCGTCGGTCGACCTCTTCCGAAGGTCGTACAAGCTCGGGGATGGTACCAATCGATCCGCAGGACCCAAATTAGTCCAGATGCAACCACTTTCCAAGTCTCTCCGACCTTCACAAAAAAAGTTATTCAAGAATATCTCTTTCTCCTATGTGCTTTCATCCCTAACCCTAACCCTAACCCTTCCGAAAGTCGGAGAAGCTCAAGGATGGTACCGATCGATGCGCGCTACCCCATTTAGTGGGGGTAGAGCCTACTTGCAAGTCTCTCCGACCTTCACAAAAAAAGTTATTCAAGAATATCTCTTTCTCCTATGTGCTTTCATCCCTAACCTTAACCCTAACCCTTCCGAAAGTCGGAGAAGCTCAAGGATGGTACCGATCGATGCGCGCTACCCCATTTAGTGGGGGTAGAGCCTACTTGCAAGTCTCTCTGACCTTCACAAAAAAAGTTATTCAAGAATATCTCTTTCTCCTATGTGCTTTCATCCCTAACCCTAACCCTAACCCTTCCGAAAGTCGGAGAAGCTCAAGGATGGTACCGATCGATGCGCGCTACCCCATTTAGTGGGGGTAGAGCCTACTTGCAAGTCTCTCCGACCTTCACAAAAAAAGTTATTCAAGAATATCTCCTCAGATTTGGGGGAATTTCGTCGGTCGACCTCTTCCGAAGGTCGTACAAGCTCGGGGATGGTACCAATCGATCCGCAGGACCCAAATTAGTCCAGATGCAACCACTTTCCAAGTCTCTCCGACCTTCACAAAAAAAGTTATTCAAGAATATCTCTTTCTCCTATGTGCTTTCATCCCTAACCCTAACCCTAACCCTTCCGAAAGTCGGAGAAGCTCAAGGATGGTACCGATCGATGCGCGCTACCCCATTTAGTGGGGGTAGAGCCTACTTGCAAGTCTCTCCGACCTTCACAAAAAAAGTTATTCAAGAATATCTCTTTCTCCTATGTGCTTTCATCCCTAACCCTAACCCTAACCCTTCCGAAAGTCGGAGAAGCTCAAAGATGGTACCGATCGATGCGCGCTACCCCATTTAGTGGGGGTAGAGCCTACTTGCAAGTCTCTCCGACCTTCACAAAAAAAGTTATTCAAGAATATCTCTTTCTCCTATGTGCTTTCATCCCTAACCCTAACCCTAACCCTTCCGAAAGTCGGAGAAGCTCAAGGATGGTACCGATCGATGCGCGGTACCCCATTTAGTGGGGGTAGAGCCTACTTGCAAGTCTCTCCGACCTTCACAAAAAAAGTTATTCAAGAATATCTCCTCAGATTTGGGGGAATTTCGTCGGTCGACCTCTTCCGAAGGTCGTACAAGCTCGGGGATAGTACCAATCGATCCGCAGGACCCAAATTAGTCCAGATGCAACCACTTTCCAAGTCTCTCCGACCTTCACAAAAAAAGTTATTCAAGAATATCTCTTTCTCCTATGTGCTTTCATCCCTAACCCTAACCCTAACCCTTCCGAAAGTCGGAGAAGC
The DNA here is from genome assembly GCF_963576545.1 of Limanda limanda. Taxonomy (NCBI): domain Eukaryota; kingdom Metazoa; phylum Chordata; class Actinopteri; order Pleuronectiformes; family Pleuronectidae; genus Limanda; species Limanda limanda. The sequence goes on from NW_026870520.1 coordinate 250,756, forward strand.
TCAAGGATGGTACCGATCGATGCGCGCAACCCCATTTAGTGGGGGTAGAGCCTACTTGCAAGTCTCTCCGACCTTCACAAAAAAAGTTATTCAAGAATATCTCTTTCTCCTATGTGCTTTCATCCCTAACCCTAACCCTAACCCTTCCGAAAGTCGGAGAAGCTCAAAGATGGTACCGATCGATGCGCGCTACCCCATTTAGTGGGGGTAGAGCCTACTTGCAAGTCTCTCCGACCTTCACAAAAAAAGTTATTCAAGAATATCTCTTTCTCCTATGTGCTTTCATCCCTAACCCTAACCCTAACCCTTCCGAAAGTCGGAGAAGCTCAAGGATGGTACCGATCGATGCGCGGTACCCCATTTAGTGGGGGTAGAGCCTACTTGCAAGTCTCTCCGACCTTCACAAAAAAAGTTATTCAAGAATATCTCCTCAGATTTGGGGGAATTTCGTCGGTCGACCTCTTCCGAAGGTCGTACAAGCTCGGGGATAGTACCAATCGATCCGCAGGACCCAAATTAGTCCAGATGCAACCACTTTCCAAGTCTCTCCGACCTTCACAAAAAAAGTTATTCAAGAATATCTCTTTCTCCTATGTGCTTTCATCCCTAACCCTAACCCTAACCCTTCCGAAAGTCGGAGAAGCTCAAAGATGGTACCGATCGATGCGCGCTACCCCATTTAGTGGGGGTAGAGCCTACTTGCAAGTCTCTCCGACCTTCACAAAAAAAGTTATTCAAGAATATCTCTTTCTCCTATGTGCTTTCATCCCTAACCCTAACCCTAACCCTTCCGAAAGTCGGAGAAGCTCAAGGATGGTACCGATCGATGCGCGCTACCCCATTTAGTGGGGGTAGAGCCTACTTGCAAGTCTCTCCGACCTTCACAAAAAAAGTTATTCAAGAATATCTCCTCAGATTTGGGGGAATTTCGTCGGTCGACCTCTTCCGAAGGTCGTACAAGCTCAAGGATGGTACCAATCGATCCGCAGGACTCAAATTAGTCAAGATGCAACCACTTTCCAAGTCTCTCCGACCTTCACAAAAAAAGTTATTCAAGAATATCTCTTTCTCCTATGTGCTTTCATCCCTAACCCTAACCCTAACCCTTCCGAAAGTCGGAGAAGCTCAAAGATGGTACCGATCGATGCGCGCTACCCCATTTAGTGGGGGTAGAGCCTACTTGCAAGTCTCTCCGACCTTCACAAAAAAAGTTATTCAAGAATATCTCCTCAGATTTGGGGGAATTTCGTCGGTCGACCTCTTCCGAAGGTCGTACAAGCTCGGGGATGGTACCAATCGATCCGCAGGACCCAAATTAGTCCAGATGCAACCACTTTCCAAGTCTCTCCGACCTTCACAAAAAAAGTTATTCAAGAATATCTCTTTCTCCTATGTGCTTTCATCCCTAACCCTAACCCTAACCCTTCCGAAAGTCGGAGAAGCTCAAGGATGGTACCGATCGATGGGCGCTACCCCATTTAGTGGGGGTAGAGCCTACTTGCAAGTCTCTCCGACCTTCACAAAAAAAGTTATTCAAGAATATCTCTTTCTCCTATGTGCTTTCATCCCTAACCCTAACCCTAACCCTTCCGAAAGTCGGAGAAGCTCAAGGATGGTACCGATCGATGCGCGGTACCCCATTTAGTGGGGGTAGAGCCTACTTGCAAGTCTCTCCGACCTTCACAAAAAAAGTTATTCAAGAATATCTCTTTCTCCTATGTGCTTTCATCCCTAACCCTAACCCTAACCCTTCCAAAAGTCGGAGAAGCTCAAGGATGGTACCGATCGATGCGCGCTACCCCATTTAGTGGGGGTAGAGCCTACTTGCAAGTCTCTCCGACCTTCACAAAAAAAGTTATTCAAGAATATCTCCTCAGATTTGGGGGAATTTCGTCGGTCGACCTCTTCCGAAGGTCGTACAAGCTCGGGGATGGTACCAATCGATCCGCAGTACCCAAATTAGTCCAGATGCAACCACTTTCCAAGTCTCTCCGACCTTCACAAAAAAAGTTATTCAAGAATATCTCTTTCTCCTATGTGCTTTCATCCCTAACCCTAACCCTAACCCTTCCGAAAGTCGGAGAAGCTCAAGGATGGTACCGATCGATGCGCGCAACCCCATTTAGTGGGGGTAGAGCCTACTTGCAAGTCTCTCCGACCTTCACAAAAAAAGTTATTCAAGAATATCTCTTTCTCCTATGTGCTTTCATCCCTAACCCTAACCCTAACCCTTCCGAAAGTCGGAGAAGCTCAAGGATGGTACCGATCGATGCGCGCAACCCCATTTAGTGGGGGTAGAGCCTACTTGCAAGTCTCTCCGACCTTCACAAAAAAAGTTATTCAAGAATATCTCTTTCTCCTATGTGCTTTCATCCCTAACCCTAACCCTAACCCTTCCGAAAGTCGGAGAAGCTCAAGGATGGTACCGATCGATGCGCGCTACCCCATTTAGTGGGGGTAGAGCCTACTTGCAAGTCTCTCCGACCTTCACAAAAAAAGTTATTCAAGAATATCTCTTTCTCCTATGTGCTTTCATCCCTAACCCTAACCCTAACCCTTCCGAAAGACGGAGAAGCTCAAGGATGGTACCGATCGATGTGCGCTACCCCATTTAGTGGGGGTAGAGCCTACTTGCAAGTCTCTCCGACCTTCACAAAAAAAGTTATTCAAGAATATCTCCTCAGATTTGGGGGAATTTCGTCGGTCGACCTCTTCCGAAGGTCGTACAAGCTCGGGGATGGTACCAATCGATCCGCAGGACCCAAATTAGTCCAGATGCAACCACTTTCCAAGTCTCTCTGACCTTCACAAAAAAAGTTATTCAAGAATATCTCTTTCTCCTATGTGCTTTCATCCCTAACCCTAACCCTTCCGAAAGTCGGAGAAGCTCAAGGATGGTACCGATCGATGAGCGCTACCCCATTTAGTGGGGGTAGAGCCTACTTGCAAGTCTCTCCGACCTTCACAAAAAAAGTTATTCAAGAATATCTCTTTCTCCTATGTGCTTTCATCCCTAACCCTAACCCTAACCCTTCCGAAAGTCGGAGAAGCTCAAGGATGGTACCGATCGATGCGCGCTACCCCATTTAGTGGGGGTAGAGCCTACTTGCAAGTCTCTCCGACCTTCACAAAAAAAGTTATTCAAGAATATCTCCTCAGATTTGGGGGAATTTCGTCGGTCGACCTCTTCCGAAGGTCGTACAAGCTCGGGGATGGTACCAATCGATCCGCAGGACCCAAATTAGTCCAGATGCAACCACTTTCCAAGTCTCTCCGACCTTCACAAAAAAAGTTATTCAAGAATATCTCTTTCTCCTATGTGCTTTCATCCCTAACCCTAACCCTAACCCTTCCGAAAGTCGGAGAAGCTCAAGGATGGTACCGATCGATGCGCGCTACCCCATTTAGTGGGGGTAGAGCCTACTTGCAAGTCTCTCCGACCTTCACAAAAAAGGTTATACAAGAATATCTCTTTCTCCTATGTGCTTTCATCCCTAACCCTAACCCTAACCCTTCCGAAAGTCGGAGAAGCTCAAGGATGGTACCGATCGATGCGCGCTACCCCATTTAGTGGGGGTAGAGCCTACTTGCAAGTCTCTCCGACCTTCACAAAAAAAGTTATTCAAGAATATCTCCTCAGATTTGGGGGAATTTCGTCGGTCGACCTCTTCCGAAGGTCGTACAAGCTCGGGGATGGTACCAATCGATCCGCAGTACCCAAATTAGTCCAGATGCAACCACTTTCCAAGTCTCTCCGACCTTCACAAAAAAAGTTATTCAAGAATATCTCTTTCTCCTATGTGCTTTCATCCCTAACCCTAACCCTAACCCTTCCGAAAGTCGGAGAAGCTCAAGGATGGTACCGATCGATGCGCGCAACCCCATTTAGTGGGGGTAGAGCCTACTTGCAAGTCTCTCCGACCTTCACAAAAAAAGTTATTCAAGAATATCTCTTTCTCCTATGTGCTTTCATCCCTAACCCTAACCCTAACCCTTCCGAAAGTCGGAGAAGCTCAAGGATGGTACCGATCGATGCGCGCAACCCCATTTAGTGGGGGTAGAGCCTACTTGCAAGTCTCTCCGACCTTCACAAAAAAAGTTATTCAAGAATATCTCTTTCTCCTATGTGCTTTCATCCCTAACCCTAACCCTAACCCTTCCGAAAGTCGGAGAAGCTCAAGGATGGTACCGATCGATGCGCGCTACCCCATTTAGTGGGGGTAGAGCCTACTTGCAAGTCTCTCCGACCTTCACAAAAAAAGTTATTCAAGAATATCTCTTTCTCCTATGTGCTTTCATCCCTAACCCTAACCCTAACCCTTCCGAAAGACGGAGAAGCTCAAGGATGGTACCGATCGATGTGCGCTACCCCATTTAGTGGGGGTAGAGCCTACTTGCAAGTCTCTCCGACCTTCACAAAAAAAGTTATTCAAGAATATCTCCTCAGATTTGGGGGAATTTCGTCGGTCGACCTCTTCCGAAGGTCGTACAAGCTCGGGGATGGTACCAATCGATCCGCAGGACCCAAATTAGTCCAGATGCAACCACTTTCCAAGTCTCTCTGACCTTCACAAAAAAAGTTATTCAAGAATATCTCTTTCTCCTATGTGCTTTCATCCCTAACCCTAACCCTTCCGAAAGTCGGAGAAGCTCAAGGATGGTACCGATCGATGAGCGCTACCCCATTTAGTGGGGGTAGAGCCTACTTGCAAGTCTCTCCGACCTTCACAAAAAAAGTTATTCAAGAATATCTCTTTCTCCTATGTGCTTTCATCCCTAACCCTAACCCTAACCCTTCCGAAAGTCGGAGAAGCTCAAGGATGGTACCGATCGATGCGCGCTACCCCATTTAGTGGGGGTAGAGCCTACTTGCAAGTCTCTCCGACCTTCACAAAAAAAGTTATTCAAGAATATCTCCTCAGATTTGGGGGAATTTCGTCGGTCGACCTCTTCCGAAGGTCGTACAAGCTCGGGGATGGTACCAATCGATCCGCAGGACCCAAATTAGTCCAGATGCAACCACTTTCCAAGTCTCTCCGACCTTCACAAAAAAAGTTATTCAAGAATATCTCTTTCTCCTATGTGCTTTCATCCCTAACCCTAACCCTAACCCTTCCGAAAGTCGGAGAAGCTCAAGGATGGTACCGATCGATGCGCGCTACCCCATTTAGTGGGGGTAGAGCCTACTTGCAAGTCTCTCCGACCTTCACAAAAAAGGTTATTCAAGAATATCTCTTTCTCCTATGTGCTTTCATCCCTAACCCTAACCCTAACCCTTCCGAAAGTCGGAGAAGCTCAAGGATGGTACCGATCGATGCGCGCTACCCCATTTAGTGGGGGTAGAGCCTACTTGCAAGTCTCTCCGACCTTCACAAAAAAAGTTATTCAAGAATATCTCCTCAGATTTGGGGGAATTTCGTCGGTCGACCTCTTCCAAAGGTCGTACAAGCTCGGGGATGGTACCAATCGATCTGCAGGACCCAAATTAGTCCAGATGCAACCACTTTCCAAGTCTCTCCGACCTTCACAAAAAAAGTTATTCAAGAATATCTCTTTCTCCTATGTGCTTTCATCCCTAACCCTAACCCTAACCCTTCCGAAAGTCGGAGAAGCTCAAGGATGGTACCGATCGATGCGTGCTACCCCATTTAGTGGGGGTAGAGCCTACTTGCAAGTCTCTCCGACCTTCACAAAAAAAGTTATTCAAGAATATCTCTTTCTCCTATGTGCTTTCATCCCTAACCCTAACCCTAACCCTTCCGAAAGTCGGAGAAGCTCAAGGATGGTACCGATCGATGCGCGCTACCCCATTTAGTGGGGGTAGAGCCTACTTGCAAGTCTCTCCGACCTTCACAAAAAAAGTTATTCAAGAATATCTCCTCAGATTTGGGGGAATTTCGTCGGTCGACCTCTTCCGAAGGTCGTACAAGCTCGGGGATGGTACCAATCGATCCGCAGGACCCAAATTAGTCCAGATGCAACCACTTTCCAAGTCTCTCCGACCTTCACAAAAAAAGTTATTCAAGAATATCTCTTTCTCCTATGTGCTTTCATCCCTAACCCTAACCCTAACCCTTCCGAAAGTCGGAGAAGCTCAAGGATGGTACCGATCGATGCGCGCTACCCCATTTAGTGGGGGTAGAGCCTACTTGCAAGTCTCTCCGACCTTCACAAAAAAGGTTATTCAAGAATATCTCTTTCTCCTATGTGCTTTCATCCCTAACCCTAACCCTAACCCTTCCGAAAGTCGGAGAAGCTCAAGGATGGTACCGATCGATGCGCGCTACCCCATTTAGTGGGGGTAGAGCCTACTTGCAAGTCTCTCCGACCTTCACAAAAAAAGTTATTCAAGAATATCTCCTCAGATTTGGGGGAATTTCGTCGGTCGACCTCTTCCAAAGGTCGTACAAGCTCGGGGATGGTACCAATCGATCTGCAGGACCCAAATTAGTCCAGATGCAACCACTTTCCAAGTCTCTCCGACCTTCACAAAAAAAGTTATTCAAGAATATCTCTTTCTCCTATGTGCTTTCATCCCTAACCCTAACCCTAACCCTTCCGAAAGTCGGAGAAGCTCAAGGATGGTACCGATCGATGCGTGCTACCCCATTTAGTGGGGGTAGAGCCTACTTGCAAGTCTCTCCGACCTTCACAAAAAAAGTTATTCAAGAATATCTCTTTCTCCTATGTGCTTTCATCCCTAACCCTAACCCTAACCCTTCCGAAAGTCGGAGAAGCTCAAGGATGGTACCGATCGATGCGCGCTACCCCATTTAGTGGGGGTAGAGCCTACTTGCAAGTCTCTCCGACCTTCACAAAAAAAGTTATTCAAGAATATCTCTTTCTCCTATGTGCTTTCATCCCTAACCCTAACCCTAACCCTTCCGAAAGACGGAGAAGCTCAAGGATGGTACCGATCGATGTGCGCTACCCCATTTAGTGGGGGTAGAGCCTACTTGCAAGTCTCTCCGACCTTCACAAAAAAAGTTATTCAAGAATATCTCCTCAGATTTGGGGGAATTTCGTCGGTCGACCTCTTCCGAAGGTCGTACAAGCTCGGGGATGGTACCAATCGATCCGCAGGACCCAAATTAGTCCAGATGCAACCACTTTCCAAGTCTCTCTGACCTTCACAAAAAAAGTTATTCAAGAATATCTCTTTCTCCTATGTGCTTTCATCCCTAACCCTAACCCTTCCGAAAGTCGGAGAAGCTCAAGGATGGTACCGATCGATGAGCGCTACCCCATTTAGTGGGGGTAGAGCCTACTTGCAAGTCTCTCCGACCTTCACAAAAAAAGTTATTCAAGAATATCTCTTTCTCCTATGTGCTTTCATCCCTAACCCTAACCCTAACCCTTCCGAAAGTCGGAGAAGCTCAAGGATGGTACCGATCGATGAGCGCTACCCCATTTAGTGGGGGTAGAGCCTACTTGCAAGTCTCTCCGACCTTCACAAAAAAAGTTATTCAAGAATATCTCCTCAGATTTGGGGGAATTTCGTCGGTCGACCTCTTCCGAAGGTCGTACAAGCTCGGGGATGGTACCAATCGATCCGCAGGACCCAAATTAGTCCAGATGCAACCACTTTCCAAGTCTCTCCGACCTTCACAAAAAAAGTTATTCAAGAATATCTCTTTCTCCTATGTGCTTTCATCCCTAACCCTAACCCTAACCCTTCCGAAAGTCGGAGAAGCTCAAGGATGGTACCGATCGATGCGCGCTACCCCATTTAGTGGGGGTAGAGCCTACTTGCAAGTCTCTCCGACCTTCACAAAAAAGGTTATTCAAGAATATCTCTTTCTCCTATGTGCTTTCATCCCTAACCCTAACCCTAACCCTTCCGAAAGTCGGAGAAGCTCAAGGATGGTACCGATCGATGCGCGCTACCCCATTTAGTGGGGGTAGAGCCTACTTGCAAGTCTCTCCGACCTTCACAAAAAAAGTTATTCAAGAATATCTCCTCAGATTTGGGGGAATTTCGTCGGTCGACCTCTTCCAAAGGTCGTACAAGCTCGGGGATGGTACCAATCGATCTGCAGGACCCAAATTAGTCCAGATGCAACCACTTTCCAAGTCTCTCCGACCTTCACAAAAAAAGTTATTCAAGAATATCTCTTTCTCCTATGTGCTTTCATCCCTAACCCTAACCCTAACCCTTCCGAAAGTCGGAGAAGCTCAAGGATGGTACCGATCGATGCGCGCTACCCCATTTAGTGGGGGTAGAGCCTACTTGCAAGTCTCTCCGACCTTCACAAAAAAAGTTATTCAAGAATATCTCTTTCTCCTATGTGCTTTCATCCCTAACCCTAACCCTAACCCTTCCGAAAGTCGGAGAAGCTCAAGGATGGTACCGATCGATGCGCGCTACCCCATTTAGTGGGGGTAGAGCCTACTTGCAAGTCTCTCCGACCTTCACAAAAAAAGTTATTCAAGAATATCTCTTTCTCCTATGTGCTTTCATCCCTAACCCTAACCCTAACCCTTCCGAAAGACGGAGAAGCTCAAGGATGGTACCGATCGATGTGCGCTACCCCATTTAGTGGGGGTAGAGCCTACTTGCAAGTCTCTCCGACCTTCACAAAAAAAGTTATTCAAGAATATCTCCTCAGATTTGGGGGAATTTCGTCGGTCGACCTCTTCCGAAGGTCGTACAAGCTCGGGGATGGTACCAATCGATCCGCAGGACCCAAATTAGTCCAGATGCAACCACTTTCCAAGTCTCTCTGACCTTCACAAAAAAAGTTATTCAAGAATATCTCTTTCTCCTATGTGCTTTCATCCCTAACCCTAACCCTTCCGAAAGTCGGAGAAGCTCAAGGATGGTACCGATCGATGAGCGCTACCCCATTTAGTGGGGGTAGAGCCTACTTGCAAGTCTCTCCGACCTTCACAAAAAAAGTTATTCAAGAATATCTCTTTCTCCTATGTGCTTTCATCCCTAACCCTAACCCTAACCCTTCCGAAAGTCGGAGAAGCTCAAGGATGGTACCGATCGATGAGCGCTACCCCATTTAGTGGGGGTAGAGCCTACTTGCAAGTCTCTCCGACCTTCACAAAAAAAGTTATTCAAGAATATCTCCTCAGATTTGGGGGAATTTCGTCGGTCGACCTCTTCCGAAGGTCGTACAAGCTCGGGGATGGTACCAATCGATCCGCAGGACCCAAATTAGTCCAGATGCAACCACTTTCCAAGTCTCTCCGACCTTCACAAAAAAAGTTATTCAAGAATATCTCTTTCTCCTATGTGCTTTCATCCCTAACCCTAACCCTAACCCTTCCGAAAGTCGGAGAAGCTCAAGGATGGTACCGATCGATGCGCGCTACCCCATTTAGTGGGGGTAGAGCCTACTTGCAAGTCTCTCCGACCTTCACAAAAAAGGTTATTCAAGAATATCTCTTTCTCCTATGTGCTTTCATCCCTAACCCTAACCCTAACCCTTCCGAAAGTCGGAGAAGCTCAAGGATGGTACCGATCGATGCGCGCTACCCCATTTAGTGGGGGTAGAGCCTACTTGCAAGTCTCTCCGACCTTCACAAAAAAAGTTATTCAAGAATATCTCCTCAGATTTGGGGGAATTTCGTCGGTCGACCTCTTCCAAAGGTCGTACAAGCTCGGGGATGGTACCAATCGATCTGCAGGACCCAAATTAGTCCAGATGCAACCACTTTCCAAGTCTCTCCGACCTTCACAAAAAAAGTTATTCAAGAATATCTCTTTCTCCTATGTGCTTTCATCCCTAACCCTAACCCTAACCCTTCCGAAAGTCGGAGAAGCTCAAGGATGGTACCGATCGATGCGTGCTACCCCATTTAGTGGGGGTAGAGCCTACTTGCAAGTCTCTCCGACCTTCACAAAAAAAGTTATTCAAGAATATCTCTTTCTCCTATGTGCTTTCATCCCTAACCCTAACCCTAACCCTTCCGAAAGTCGGAGAAGCTCAAGGATGGTACCGATCGATGCGCGCTACCCCATTTAGTGGGGGTAGAGCCTACTTGCAAGTCTCTCCGACCTTCACAAAAAAAGTTATTCAAGAATATCTCTTTCTCCTATGTGCTTTCATCCCTAACCCTAACCCTAACCCTTCCGAAAGACGGAGAAGCTCAAGGATGGTACCGATCGATGTGCGCTACCCCATTTAGTGGGGGTAGAGCCTACTTGCAAGTCTCTCCGACCTTCACAAAAAAAGTTATTCAAGAATATCTCCTCAGATTTGGGGGAATTTCGTCGGTCGACCTCTTCCGAAGGTCGTACAAGCTCGGGGATGGTACCAATCGATCCGCAGGACCCAAATTAGTCCAGATGCAACCACTTTCCAAGTCTCTCTGACCTTCACAAAAAAAGTTATTCAAGAATATCTCTTTCTCCTATGTGCTTTCATCCCTAACCCTAACCCTTCCGAAAGTCGGAGAAGCTCAAGGATGGTACCGATCGATGAGCGCTACCCCATTTAGTGGGGGTAGAGCCTACTTGCAAGTCTCTCCGACCTTCACAAAAAAAGTTATTCAAGAATATCTCTTTCTCCTATGTGCTTTCATCCCTAACCCTAACCCTAACCCTTCCGAAAGTCGGAGAAGCTCAAGGATGGTACCGATCGATGAGCGCTACCCCATTTAGTGGGGGTAGAGCCTACTTGCAAGTCTCTCCGACCTTCACAAAAAAAGTTATTCAAGAATATCTCCTCAGATTTGGGGGAATTTCGTCGGTCGACCTCTTCCGAAGGTCGTACAAGCTCGGGGATGGTACCAATCGATCCGCAGGACCCAAATTAGTCCAGATGCAACCACTTTCCAAGTCTCTCCGACCTTCACAAAAAAAGTTATTCAAGAATATCTCTTTCTCCTATGTGCTTTCATCCCTAACCCTAACCCTAACCCTTCCGAAAGTCGGAGAAGCTCAAGGATGGTACCGATCGATGCGCGCTACCCCATTTAGTGGGGGTAGAGCCTACTTGCAAGTCTCTCCGACCTTCACAAAAAAGGTTATTCAAGAATATCTCTTTCTCCTATGTGCTTTCATCCCTAACCCTAACCCTAACCCTTCCGAAAGTCGGAGAAGCTCAAGGATGGTACCGATCGATGCGCGCTACCCCATTTAGTGGGGGTAGAGCCTACTTGCAAGTCTCTCCGACCTTCACAAAAAAAGTTATTCAAGAATATCTCCTCAGATTTGGGGGAATTTCGTCGGTCGACCTCTTCCAAAGGTCGTACAAGCTCGGGGATGGTACCAATCGATCTGCAGGACCCAAATTAGTCCAGATGCAACCACTTTCCAAGTCTCTCCGACCTTCACAAAAAAAGTTATTCAAGAATATCTCTTTCTCCTATGTGCTTTCATCCCTAACCCTAACCCTAACCCTTCCGAAAGTCGGAGAAGCTCAAGGATGGTACCGATCGATGCGTGCTACCCCATTTAGTGGGGGTAGAGCCTACTTGCAAGTCTCTCCGACCTTCACAAAAAAAGTTATTCAAGAATATCTCTTTCTCCTATGTGCTTTCATCCCTAACCCTAACCCTAACCCTTCCGAAAGTCGGAGAAGCTCAAGGATGGTACCGATCGATGTGCGCTACCCCATTTAGTGGGGGTAGAGCCTACTTGCAAGTCTCTCCGACCTTCACAAAAAAAGTTATTCAAGAATATCTCCTCAGATTTGGGGGAATTTCGTCGGTCGACCTCTTCCGAAGGTCGTACAAGCTCGGGGATGGTACCAATCGATCCGCAGGACCCAAATTAGTCCAGATGCAACCACTTTCCAAGTCTCTCTGACCTTCACAAAAAAAGTTATTCAAGAATATCTCTTTCTCCTATGTGCTTTCATCCCTAACCCTAACCCTTCCGAAAGTCGGAGAAGCTCAAGGATGGTACCGATCGATGAGCGCTACCCCATTTAGTGGGGGTAGAGCCTACTTGCAAGTCTCTCCGACCTTCACAAAAAAAGTTATTCAAGAATATCTCTTTCTCCTATGTGCTTTCATCCCTAACCCTAACCCTAACCCTTCCGAAAGTCGGAGAAGCTCAAGGATGGTACCGATCGATGCGCGCTACCCCATTTAGTGGGGGTAGAGCCTACTTGCAAGTCTCTCCGACCTTCACAAAAAAAGTTATTCAAGAATATCTCCTCAGATTTGGGGGAATTTCGTCGGTCGACCTCTTCCGAAGGTCGTACAAGCTCGGGGATGGTACCAATCGATCCGCAGGACCCAAATTAGTCCAGATGCAACCACTTTCCAAGTCTCTCCGACCTTCACAAAAAAAGTTATTCAAGAATATCTCTTTCTCCTATGTGCTTTCATCCCTAACCCTAACCCTAACCCTTCCGAAAGTCGGAGAAGCTCAAGGATGGTACCGATCGATGCGCGCTACCCCATTTAGTGGGGGTAGAGCCTACTTGCAAGTCTCTCCGACCTTCACAAAAAAAGTTATTCAAGAATATCTCTTTCTCCTATGTGCTTTCATCCCTAACCCTAACCCTAACCCTTCCGAAAGTCGGAGAAGCTCAAGGATGGTACCGATCGATGCGCGCTACCCCATTTAGTGGGGGTAGAGCCTACTTGCAAGTCTCTCCGACCTTCACAAAAAAAGTTATTCAAGAATATCTCCTCAGATTTGGGGGAATTTCGTCGGTCGACCTCTTCCAAAGGTCGTACAAGCTCGGGGATGGTACCAATCGATCTGCAGGACCCAAATTAGTCCAGATGCAACCACTTTCCAAGTCTCTCCGACCTTCACAAAAAAAGTTATTCAAGAATATCTCTTTCTCCTATGTGCTTTCATCCCTAACCCTAACCCTAACCCTTCCAAAAGTCGGAGAAGCTCAAGGATGGTACCGATCGATGCGTGCTACCCCATTTAGTGGGGGTAGAGCCTACTTGCAAGTCTCTCCGACCTTCACAAAAAAAGTTATTCAAGAATATCTCTTTCTCCTATGTGCTTTCATCCCTAACCCTAACCCTAACCCTTCCGAAAGTCGGAGAAGCTCAAGGATGGTACCGATCGATGCGCGCTACCCCATTTAGTGGGGGTAGAGCCTACTTGCAAGTCTCTCCGACCTTCACAAAAAAAGTTATTCAAGAATATCTCCTCAGATTTGGGGGAATTTCGTCGGTCGACCTCTTCCGAAGGTCGTACAAGCTCGGGGATGGTACCAATCGATCCGCAGGACCCAAATTAGTCCAGATGCAACCACTTTCCAAGTCTCTCCGACCTTCACAAAAAAAGTTATTCAAGAATATCTCTTTCTCCTATGTGCTTTCATCCCTAACCCTAACCCTAACCCTTCCGAAAGTCGGAGAAGCTCAAGGATGGTACCGATCGATGCGCGCTACCCCATTTAGTGGGGGTAGAGCCTACTTGCAAGTCTCTCCGACCTTCACAAAAAAAGTTATTCAAGAATATCTCCTCAGATTTGGGGGAATTTCGTCGGTCGACCTCTTCCGAAGGTCGTACAAGCTCGGGGATGGTACCAATCGATCCGCAGGACCCAAATTAGTCCAGATGCAACCACTTTTCAAGTCTCTCCGACCTTCACAAAAAAAGTTATTCAAGAATATCTCTTTCTCCTATGTGCTTTCAGCCCTAACCCTAACCCTTCCGAAAGTCGGAGAAGCTCAAGGATGGTACCGATCGATGCGCGCTACCCCATTTAGTGGGGGTAGAGCCTACTTGCAAGTCTCTCCGACCTTCACAAAAAAAGTTATTCAAGAATATCTCCTCAGATTTGGGGGAATTTCGTCGGTCGACCTCTTCCGAAGGTCGTACAAGCTCGGGGATGGTACCAATCGATCCGCAGGACCCAAATTAGTCCAGATGCAACCACTTTCCAAGTCTCTCCGACCTTCACAAAAAAAGTTATTCAAGAATATCTCTTTCTCCTATGTGCTTTCATCCCTAACCCTAACCCTAACCCTTCCGAAAGTCGGAGAAGCTCAAGGATGGTACCGATCGATGCGCGCTACCCCATTTAGTGGGGGTAGAGCCTACTTGCAAGTCTCTCCGACCTTCACAAAAAAAGTTATTCAAGAATATCTCTTTCTCCTATGTGCTTTCATCCCTAACCCTAACCCTAACCCTTTCGAAAGTCGGAGAAGCTCAAGGATGGTACCGATCGATGCGCGCTACCCCATTTAGTGGGGGTAGAGCCTACTTGCAAGTCTCTCCGACCTTCACAAAAAAAGTTATTCAAGAATATCTCTTTCTCCTATGTGCTTTCATCCCTAACCCTAACCCTAACCCTTCCGAAAGTCGGAGAAGCTCAAGGATGGTACCGATCGATGCGCGCTACCCCATTTAGTGGGGGTAGAGCCTACTTGCAAGTCTCTCCGACCTTCACAAAAAAAGTTATTCAAGAATATCTCCTCAGATTTGGGGGAATTTCGTCGGTCGACCTCTTCCAAAGGTCGTACAAGCTCGGGGATGGTACCAATCGATCCGCAGGACCCAAATTAGTCCAGATGCAACCACTTTCCAAGTCTCTCCGACCTTCACAAAAAAAGTTATTCAAGAATATCTCTTTCTCCTATGTGCTTTCATCCCTAACCCTAACCCTAACCCTTCCGAAAGTCGGAGAAGCTCAAGGATGGTACCGATCGATGCGCGCTACCCCATTTAGTGGGGGTAGAGCCTACTTGCAAGTCTCTCCGACCTTCACAAAAAAAGTTATTCAAGAATATCTCTTTCTGCTATGTGCTTTCATCCCTAACCCTAACCCTAACCCTTCCGAAAGTCGGAGAAGCTCAAGGATGGTACCGATCGATGTGCGCTACCCCATTTAGTGGGGGTAGAGCCTACTTGCAAGTCTCTCCGACCTTCACAAAAAAAGTTATTCAAGAATATCTCTTTCTCCTATGTGCTTTCATCCCTAATCCTAACCCTAACCCTTCCGAAAGTCGGAGAAGCTCAAGGATGGTACCGATCGATGCGCGCTACCCCATTTAGTGGGGGTAGAGCCTACTTGCAAGTCTCTCCGACCTTCACAAAAAAAGTTATTCAAGAATATCTCCTCAGATTTGGGGGAATTTCGTCGGTCGACCTCTTCCGAAGGTCGTACAAGCTCGGGGATGGTACCAATCGATCCGCAGGACCCAAATTAGTCCAGATGCAACCACTTTTCAAGTCTCTCCGACCTTCACAAAAAAAGTTATTCAAGAATATCTCTTTCTCTTATGTGCTTTCATCCCTAACCCTAACCCTAACCCTTCCGAAAGTCGGAGAAGCTCAAGGATGGTACCGATCGATGCGCGCTACCCCATTTAGTGGGGGTAGAGCCTACTTGCAAGTCTCTCCGACCTTCACAAAAAAAGTTATTCAAGAATATCTCCTCAGATTTGGGGGAATTTCGTCGGTCGACCTCTTCCGAAGGTCGTACAAGCTCGGGGATGGTACCAATCGATCTGCAGGACCCAAATTAGTCCAGATGCAACCACTTTTCAAGTCTCTCCGACCTTCACAAAAAAAGTTATTCAAGAATATCTCTTTCTCCTATGTGCTTTCATCCCTAACCCTAACCCTAACCCTTCCGAAAGTCGGAGAAGCTCAAGGATGGTACCGATCGATGCGCGCTACCCCATTTAGTGGGGGTAGAGCCTACTTGCAAGTCTCTCCGACCTTCACAAAAAAAGTTATTCAAGAATATCTCTTTCTCCTATGTGCTTTCATCCCTAACCCTAACCCTAACCCTTCCGAAAGTCGGAGAAGCTCAAGGATGGTACCGATCGATGCGCGCTACCCCATTTAGTGGGGGTAGAGCCTACTTGCAAGTCTCTCCGACCTTCACAAAAAAAGTTATTCAAGAATATCTCCTCAGATTTGGGGGAATTTCGTCGGTCGACCTCTTCCGAAGGTCGTACAAGCTCGGGGATGGTACCAATCGATCCGCAGGACCCAAATTAGTCCAGATGCAACCACTTTCCAAGTCTCTCCGACCTTCACAAAAAAAGTTATTCAAGAATATCTCTTTCTCCTATGTGCTTTCATCCCTAACCCTAACCCTAACCCTTCCGAAAGTCGGAGAAGCTCAAGGATGGTACCGATCGATGCGCGCTACCCCATTTAGTGGGGGTAGAGCCTACTTGCAAGTCTCTCCGACCTTCACAAAAAAGGTTATACAAGAATATCTCTTTCTCCTATGTGCTTTCATCCCTAACCCTAACCCTAACCCTTCCGAAAGTCGGAGAAGCTCAAGGATGGTACCGATCGATGCGCGCTACCCCATTTAGTGGGGGTAGAGCCTACTTGCAAGTCTCTCCGACCTTCACAAAAAAAGTTATTCAAGAATATCTCTTTCTGCTATGTGCTTTCATCCCTAACCCTAACCCTAACCCTTCCGAAAGTCGGAGAAGCTCAAGGATGGTACCGATCGATGTGCGCTACCCCATTTAGTGGGGGTAGAGCCTACTTGCAAGTCTCTCCGACCTTCACAAAAAAAGTTATTCAAGAATATCTCTTTCTCCTATGTGCTTTCATCCCTAATCCTAACCCTAACCCTTCCGAAAGTCGGAGAAGCTCAAGGATGGTACCGATCGATGCGCGCTACCCCATTTAGTGGGGGTAGAGCCTACTTGCAAGTCTCTCCGACCTTCACAAAAAAAGTTATTCAAGAATATCTCCTCAGATTTGGGGGAATTTCGTCGGTCGACCTCTTCCGAAGGTCGTACAAGCTCGGGGATGGTACCAATCGATCCGCAGGACCCAAATTAGTCCAGATGCAACCACTATTCAAGTCTCTCCGACCTTCACAAAAAAAGTTATTCAAGAATATCTCTTTCTCTTATGTGCTTTCATCCCTAACCCTAACCCTAACCCTTCCGAAAGTCGGAGAAGCTCAAGGATGGTACCGATCGATGCGCGCTACCCCATTTAGTGGGGGTAGAGCCTACTTGCAAGTCTCTCCGACCTTCACAAAAAAAGTTATTCAAGAATATCTCCTCAGATTTGGGGGAATTTCGTCGGTCGACCTCTTCCGAAGGTCGTACAAGCTCGGGGATGGTACCAATCGATCCGCAGGACCCAAATTAGTCCAGATGCAACCACTTTTCAAGTCTCTCCGACCTTCACAAAAAAAGTTATTCAAGAATATCTCTTTCTCCTATGTGCTTTCATCCCTAACCCTAACCCTAACCCTTCCGAAAGTCGGAGAAGCTCAAGGATGGTACCGATCGATGCGCGCTACCCCATTTAGTGGGGGTAGAGCCTACTTGCAAGTCTCTCCGACCTTCACAAAAAAAGTTATTCAAGAATATCTCTTTCTCCTATGTGCTTTCATCCCTAACCCTAACCCTAACCCTTCCGAAAGTCGGAGAAGCTCAAGGATGGTACCGATCGATGCGCGCTACCCCATTTAGTGGGGGTAGAGCCTACTTGCAAGTCTCTCCGACCTTCACAAAAAAAGTTATTCAAGAATATCTCCTCAGATTTGGGGGAATTTCGTCGGTCGACCTCTTCCGAAGGTCGTACAAGCTCGGGGATGGTACCAATCGATCCGCAGGACCCAAATTAGTCCAGATGCAACCACTTTCCAAGTCTCTCCGACCTTCACAAAAAAAGTTATTCAAGAATATCTCTTTCTCCTATGTGCTTTCATCCCTAACCCTAACCCTAACCCTTCCGAAAGTCGGATAAGCTCAAGGATGGTACCGATCGATGCGCGCTACCCCATTTAGTGGGGGTAGAGCCTACTTGCAAGTCTCTCCGACCTTCACAAAAAAAGTTATTCAAGAATATCTCCTCAGATTTGGGGGAATTTCGTCGGTCGACCTCTTCCGAAGGTCGTACAAGCTCGGGGATGGTACCAATCGATCCGCAGGACCCAAATTAGTCCAGATGCAACCACTTTCCAAGTCTCTCCGACCTTCACAAAAAAAGTTATTCAAGAATATCTCTTTCTCCTATGTGCTTTCATCCCTAACCCTAACCCTAACCCTTCCGAAAGTCGGAGAAGCTCAAGGATGGTACCGATCGATGCGCGCTACCCCATTTAGTGGGGGTAGAGCCTACTTGCAAGTCTCTCCGACCTTCACAAAAAAAGTTATTCAAGAATATCTCTTTCTCCTATGTGCTTTCATCCCTAACCCTAACCCTAACCCTTCCGAAAGTCGGAGAAGCTCAAGGATGGTACCGATCGATGCGCGCTACCCCATTTAGTGGGGGTAGAGCCTACTTGCAAGTCTCTCCGACCTTCACAAAAAAAGTTATTCAAGAATATCTCTTTCTCCTATGTGCTTTCATCCCTAACCCTAACCCTAACCCTTCCGAAAGTCGGAGAAGCTCAAGGATGGTACCGATCGATGCGCGCTACCCATTTAGTGGGGGTAGAGCCTACTTGCAAGTCTCTCCGACCTTCACAAAAAAAGTTATTCAAGAATATCTCCTCAGATTTGGGGGAATTTCGTCGGTCGACCTCTTCCGAAGGTCGTACAAGCTCGGGGATGGTACCAATCGATCCGCAGGACCCAAATTAGTCCAGATGCAACCACTTTCCAAGTCTCTCCGACCTTCACAAAAAAAGTTATTCAAGAATATCTCTTTCTCCTATGTGCTTTCATCCCTAACCCTAACCCTAACCCTTCCGAAAGTCGGAGAAGCTCAAGGATGGTACCGATCGATGCGCGCTACCCCATTTAGTGGGGGTAGAGCCTACTTGCAAGTCTCTCCGACCTTCACAAAAAAAGTTATTCAAGAATATCTCCTCAGATTTGGGGGAATTTCGTCGGTCGACCTCTTCCGAAGGTCGTACAAGCTCGGGGATGGTACCAATCGATCCGCAGGACCCAAATTAGTCCAGATGCAACCACTTTCCAAGTCTCTCCGACCTTCACAAAAAAAGTTATTCAAGAATATCTCTTTCTCCTATGTGCTTTCATCCCTAACCCTAACCCTAACCCTTCCGAAAGTCGGAAAAGCTCAAAGATGGTACCGATCGATGCGCGCTACCCCATTTAGTGGGGGTAGAGCCTACTTGCAAGTCTCTCCGACCTTCACAAAAAAAGTTATTCAAGAATATCTCTTTCTCCTATGTGCTTTCATCCCTAACCCTAACCCTAACCCTTCCGAAAGTCGGAGAAGCTCAAGGATGGTACCGATCGATGCGCGCTACCCCATTTAGTGGGGGTAGAGCCTACTTGCAAGTCTCTCCGACCTTCACAAAAAAAGTTATTCAAGAAAATCTCCTCAGATTTGGGGGAATTTCGTCGGTCGACCTCTTCCGAAGGTCGTACAAGCTCGGGGATGGTACCAATCGATCTGCAGGACCCAAATTAGTCCAGATGCAACCACTTTCCAAGTCTCTCCGACCTTCACAAAAAAAGTTATTCAAGAATATCTCTTTCTCCTATGTGCTTTCATCCCTAACCCTAACCCTAACCCTTCCGAAAGTCGGAGAAGCTCAAGGATGGTACCGATCGATGCGCGCTACCCCATTTAGTGGGGGTAGAGCCTACTTGCAAGTCTCTCCGACCTTCACAAAAAAAGTTATTCAAGAATATCTCTTTCTCCTATGTGCTTTCATCCCTAACCCTAACCCTAACCCTTCCGAAAGTCGGAGAAGCTCAAGGATGGTACCGATCGATGCGCGCTACCCCATTTAGTTGGGGTAGAGCCTACTTGCAAGTCTCTCCGACCTTCACAAAAAAAGTTATTCAAGAATATCTCTTTCTCCTATGTGCTTTCATCCCTAACCCTAACCCTAACCCTTCCGAAAGTCGGAGAAGCTCAAGGATGGTACCGATCGATGCGCGCTACCCCATTTAGTGGGGGTAGAGCCTACTTGCAAGTCTCTCCGACCTTCACAAAAAAAGTTATTCAAGAATATCTCTTTCTCCTATGTGCTTTCATCCCTAACCCTAACCCTAACCCTTCCGAAAGTCGGAGAAGCTCAAGGATGGTACCGATCGATGCGCGCTACCCCATTTAGTGGGGGTAGAGCCTACTTGCAAGTCTCTCCGACCTTCACAAAAAAAGTTATTCAAGAATATCTCCTCAGATTTGGGGGAATTTCGTCGGTCGACCTCTTCCGAAGGTCGTACAAGCTCGGGGATGGTACCAATCGATCCGCAGGACCCAAATTAGTCCAGATGCAACCACTTTTAAAGTCTCTCCGACCTTCACAAAAAAAGTTATTCAAGAATATCTCTTTCTCCTATGTGCTTTCATCCCTAACCCTAACCCTAACCCTTCCGAAAGTCGGAGAAGCTCAAGGATGGTACCGATCGATGCGCGCTACCCCATTTAGTGGGGGTAGAGCCTACTTGCAAGTCTCTCCGACCTTCACAAAAAAAGTTATTCAAGAATATCTCTTTCTGCTATGTGCTTTCATCCCTAACCCTAACCCTAACCCTTCCGAAAGTCGGAGAAGCTCAAGGATGGTACCGATCGATGTGCGCTACCCCATTTAGTGGGGGTAGAGCCTACTTGCAAGTCTCTCCGACCTTCACAAAAAAAGTTATTCAAGAATATCTCTTTCTCCTATGTGCTTTCATCCCTAACCCTAACCCTAACCCTTCCGAAAGTCGGAGAAGCTCAAGGATGGTACCGATCGATGCGCGCTACCCCATTTAGTGGGGGTAGAGCCTACTTGCAAGTCTCTCCGACCTTCACAAAAAAAGTTATTCAAGAATATCTCCTCAGATTTGGGGGAATTTCGTCGGTCGACCTCTTCCGAAGGTCGTACAAGCTCGGGGATGGTACCAATCGATCCGCAGGACCCAAATTAGTCCAGATGCAACCACTTTCCAAGTCTCTCCGACCTTCACAAAAAAAGTTATTCAAGAATATCTCTTTCTCCTATGTGCTTTCATCCCTAACCCTAACCCTAACCCTTCCGAAAGTCGGAGAAGCTCAAGGATGGTACCGATCGATGCGCGCTACCCCATTTAGTGGGGGTAGAGCCTACTTGCAAGTCTCTCCGACCTTTACAAAAAAAGTTATTCAAGAATATCTCTTTCTCCTATGTGCTTTCATCCCTAACCCTAACCCTAACCCTTCCGAAAGTCGGAGAAGCTCAAGGATGGTACCGATCGATGCGCGCTACCCCATTTAGTGGGGGTAGAGCCTACTTGCAAGTCTCTCCGACCTTCACAAAAAAAGTTATTCAAGAATATCTCTTTCTCCTATGTGCTTTCATCCCTAACCCTAACCCTAACCCTTCCGAAAGTCGGAGAAGCTCAAGGATGGTACCGATCGATGCGCGCTACCCCATTTAGTGGGGGTAGAGCCTACTTGCAAGTCTCTCCGACCTTCACAAAAAAAGTTATTCAAGAATATCTCCTCAGATTTGGGGGAATTTCGTCGGTCGACCTCTTCCGAAGGTCGTACAAGCTCGGGGATGGTACCAATCGATCCGCAGGACCCAAATTAGTCCAGATGCAACCACTTTCCAAGTCTCTCCGACCTTCACAAAAAAAGTTATTCAAGAATATCTCTTTCTCCTATGTGCTTTCATCCCTAACCCTAACCCTAACCCTTCCGAAAGTCGGAGAAGCTCAAGGATGGTACCGATCGATGCGCGCTACCCCATTTAGTGGGGGTAGAGCCTACTTGCAAGTCTCTCCGACCTTTACAAAAAAAGTTCTTCAAGAATATCTCCTCAGATTTGGGGGAATTTCGTCGGTCGACCTCTTCCGAAGGTCGTACAAGCTCGGGGATGGTACCAATCGATCCGCAGGACCCAAATTAGTCCAGATGCAACCACTTTCCAAGTCTCTCCGACCTTCATAAAAAAAGTTATTCAAGAATATCTCTTTCTCCTATGTGCTTTCATCCCTAACCCTAACCCTAACCCTTCCGAAAGTCGGAGAAGCTCAAGGATGGTACCGATCGATGCGCGCTACACCATTTAGTGGGGGTAGAGCCTACTTGCAAGTCTCTCCGACCTTCACAAAAAAAGTTATTCAAGAATATCTCTTTCTCCTATGTGCTTTCATCCCTAACCCTAACCCTAACCCTTCCGAAAGTCGGAGAAGCTCAAGGATGGTACCGATCGATGCGCGCTACCCCATTTAGTGGGGGTAGAGCCTACTTGCAAGTCTCTCCGACCTTCACAAAAAAAGTTATTCAAGAATATCTCCTCAGATTTGGGGGAATTTCGTCGGTCGACCTCTTCCGAAGGTCGTACAAGCTCGGGGATGGTACCAATCGATCCGCAGGACCCAAATTAGTCCAGATGCAACCACTTTTAAAGTCTCTCCGACCTTCACAAAAAAAGTTATTCAAGAATATCTCTTTCTCCTATGTGCTTTCATCCCTAACCCTAACCCTAACCCTTCCGAAAGTCGGAGAAGCTCAAGGATGGTACCGATCGATGTGCGCTACCCCATTTAGTGGGGGTAGAGCCTACTTGCAAGTCTCTCCGACCTTCACAAAAAAAGTTATTCAAGAATATCTCTTTCTGCTATGTGCTTTCATCCCTAACCCTAACCCTAACCCTTCCGAAAGTCGGAGAAGCTCAAGGATGGTACCGATCGATGTGCGCTACCCCATTTAGTGGGGGTAGAGCCTACTTGCAAGTCTCTCCGACCTTCACAAAAAAAGTTATTCAAGAATATCTCTTTCTCCTATGTGCTTTCATCCCTAACCCTAACCCTAACCCTTCCGAAAGTCGGAGAAGCTCAAGGATGGTACCGATCGATGCGCGCTACCCCATTTAGTGGGGGTAGAGCCTACTTGCAAGTCTCTCCGACCTTCACAAAAAAAGTTATTCAAGAATATCTCCTCAGATTTGGGGGAATTTCGTCGGTCGACCTCTTCCGAAGGTCGTACAAGCTCGGGGATGGTACCAATCGATCCGCAGGACCCAAATTAGTCCAGATGCAACCACTTTCCAAGTCTCTCCGACCTTCACAAAAAAAGTTATTCAAGAATATCTCTTTCTCCTATGTGCTTTCATCCCTAACCCTAACCCTAACCCTTCCGAAAGTCGGAGAAGCTCAAGGATGGTACCGATCGATGCGCGCTACCCCATTTAGTGGGGGTAGAGCCTACTTGCAAGTCTCTCCGACCTTCACAAAAAAAGTTATTCAAGAATATCTCCTCAGATTTGGGGGAATTTCGTCGGTCGACCTCTTCCGAAGGTCGTACAAGCTCGGGGATGGTACCAATCGATCCGCAGGACCCAAATTAGTCCAGATGCAACCACTTTCCAAGTCTCTCCGACCTTCACAAAAAAAGTTATTCAAGAATATCTCTTTCTCCTATGTGCTTTCATCCCTAACCCTAACCCTAACCCTTCCGAAAGTCGGAGAAGCTCAAGGATGGTACCGATCGATGCGCGCTACCCCATTTAGTGGGGGTAGAGCCTACTTGCAAGTCTCTCCGACCTTTACAAAAAAAGTTCTTCAAGAATATCTCCTCAGATTTGGGGGAATTTCGTCGGTCGACCTCTTCCGAAGGTCGTACAAGCTCGGGGATGGTACCAATCGATCCGCAGGACCCAAATTAGTCCAGATGCAACCACTTTCCAAGTCTCTCCGACCTTCACAAAAAAAGTTATTCAAGAATATCTCTTTCTCCTATGTGCTTTCATCCCTAACCCTAACCCTAACCCTTCCGAAAGTCGGAGAAGCTCAAGGATGGTACCGATCGATGCGCGCTACCCCATTTAGTGGGGGTAGAGCCTACTTGCAAGTCTCTCCGACCTTCACAAAAAAAGTTATTCAAGAATATCTCTTTCTCCTATGTGCTTTCATCCCTAACCCTAACCCTAACCCTTCCGAAAGTCGGAGAAGCTCAAGGATGGTACCGATCGATGCGCGCTACCCCATTTAGTGGGGGTAGAGCCTACTTGCAAGTCTCTCCGACCTTCACAAAAAAAGTTATTCAAGAAAATCTCCTCAGATTTGGGGGAATTTCGTCGGTCGACCTCTTCCGAAGGTCGTACAAGCTCGGGGATGGTACCAATCGATCCGCAGGACCCAAATTAGTCCAGATGCAACCACTTTCCATCTCTCCGACCTTCACAAAAAAAGTTATTCAAGAATATCTCTTTCTCCTATGTGCTTTCATCCCTAACCCTAACCCTAACCCTTCCGAAAGTCGGAGAAGCTCAAGGATGGTACCGATCGATGCGCGCTACCCCATTTAGTGGGGGTAGAGCCTACTTGCAAGTCTCTCCGACCTTCACAAAAAAAGTTATTCAAGAATATCTCTTTCTGCTATGTGCTTTCATCCCTAACCCTAACCCTAACCCTTCCGAAAGTCGGAGAAGCTCAAGGATGGTACCGATCGATGGTGCGCTACCCCATTTAGTGGGGGTAGAGCCTACTTGCAAGTCTCTCCGACTTCACAAAAAAAGTTATTCAAGAATATCTCTTTCTCCTATGTGCTTTCATCCCTAACCCTAACCCTAACCCTTCCAAAAGTCGGAGAAGCTCAAGGATGGTACCGATCGATGCGCGCTACCCCATTTAGTGGGGGTAGAGCCTACTTGCAAGTCTCTCCGACCTTCACAAAAAAAGTTATTCAAGAATATCTCTTTCTCCTATGTGCTTTCATCCCTAACCCTAACCCTTCCGAAAGTCGGAGAAGCTCAAGGATGGTACCAATCGATCCGCAGGACCCAAATTAGTCCAGATGCAACCACTTTCCAAGTCTCTCCGACCTTCACAAAAAAAGTTATTCAAGAATATCTCTTTCTCCTATGTGCTTTCATCCCTAACCCTAACCCTAACCCTTCCGAAAGTCGGAGAAGCTCAAGGATGGTACCGATCGATGCGCGCTACCCCATTTAGTGGGGGTAGAGCCTACTTGCAAGTCTCTCCGACCTTCACAAAAAAAGTTATTCAAGAATATCTCTTTCTGCTATGTGCTTTCATCCCTAACCCTAACCCTAACCCTTCCGAAAGTCGGAGAAGCTCAAGGATGGTACCGATCGATGTGCGCTACCCCATTTAGTGGGGGTAGAGCCTACTTGCAAGTCTCTCCGACCTTCACAAAAAAAGTTATTCAAGAATATCTCTTTCTCCTATGTGCTTTCATCCCTAACCCTAACCCTAACCCTTCCGAAAGTCGGAGAAGCTCAAGGATGGTACCGATCGATGCGCGCTACCCCATTTAGTGGGGGTAGAGCCTACTTGCAAGTCTCTCCGACCTTCACAAAAAAAGTTATTCAAGAATATCTCCTCAGATTTGGGGGAATTTCGTCGGTCGACCTCTTCCGAAGGTCGTACAAGCTCGGGGATGGTACCAATCGATCCGCAGGACCCAAATTAGTCCAGATGCAACCACTTTCCAAGTCTCTCCGACCTTCACAAAAAAAGTTATTCAAGAATATCTCTTTCTCCTATGTGCTTTCATCCCTAACCCTAACCCTAACCCTTCCGAAAGTCGGAGAAGCTCAAGGATGGTACCGATCGATGCGCGCTACCCCATTTAGTGGGGGTAGAGCCTACTTGCAAGTCTCTCCGACCTTCACAAAAAAAGTTATTCAAGAATATCTCTTTCTCCTATGTGCTTTCATCCCTAACCCTAACCCTAACCCTTCCGAAAGTCGGAGAAGCTCAAGAATGGTACCGATCGATGCGCGCTACCCCATTTAGTGGGGGTAGAGCCTACTTGCAAGTCTCTCCGACCTTCACAAAAAAAGTTATTCAAGAATATCTCCTCAGATTTGGGGGAATTTCGTCGGTCGACCTCTTCCAAAGGTCGTACAAGCTCGGGGATGGTACCAATCGATCCGCAGGACCCAAATTAGTCCAGATGCAACCACTTTACAAGTCTCTCCGACCTTCACAAAAAAAGTTATTCAAGAATATCTCTTTCTCCTATGTGCTTTCATCCCTAACCCTAACCCTAACCCTTCCGAAAGTCGGAGAAGCTCAAGGATGGTACCGATCGATGCGCGCTACCCCATTTAGTGGGGGTAGAGCCTACTTGCAAGTCTCTCCGACCTTCACAAAAAAAGTTATTCAAGAATATCTCTTTCTCCTATGTGCTTTCATCCCTAACCCTAACCCTAACCCTTCCGAAAGTCGGAGAAGCTCAAGAATGGGACCGATCGATGCGCGCTACCCCATTTAGTGGGGGTAGAGCCTACTTGCAAGTCTCTCCGACCTTCACAAAAAACGTTATTCAAGAATATCTCCTCAGATTTGGGGGAATTTCGTCGGTCGACCTCTTCCGAAGGTCGTACAAGCTCGGGGATGGTACCAATCGATCCGCAGGACCCAAATTAGTCCAGATGCAACCACTTTCCAAGTCTCTCCGACCTTCACAAAAAAAGTTATTCAAGAATATCTCTTTCTCCTATGTGCTTTCATCCCTAACCCTAACCCTAACCCTTCCGAAAGTCGGAGAAGCTCAAGGATGGTACCGATCGATGCGCGCTACCCCATTTAGTGGGGGTAGAGCCTACTTGCAAGTCTCTCCGACCTTCACAAAAAAAGTTATTCAAGAATATCTCTTTCTCCTATGTGCTTTCATCCCTAACCCTAACCCTAACCCTTCCGAAAGTCGGAGAAGCTCAAGGATGGTACCGATCGATGCGCGCTACCCCATTTAGTGGGGGTAGAGCCTACTTGCAAGTCTCTCCGACCTTCACAAAAAAAGTTATTCAAGAATATCTCCTCAGATTTGGGGGAATTTCGTCGGTCGACCTCTTCCGAAGGTCGTACAAGCTCGGGGATGGTACCAATCGATCCGCAGGACCCAAATTAGTCCAGATGCAACCACTTTCCAAGTCTCTCCGACCTTCACAAAAAAAGTTATTCAAGAATATCTCTTTCTCCTATGTGCTTTCATCCCTAACCCTAACCCTAACCCTTCCGAAAGTCGGAGAAGCTCAAGGATGGTACCGATCGATGCGCGCTACCCCATTTAGTGGGGGTAGAGCCTACTTGCAAGTCTCTCCGACCTTCACAAAAAAAGTTATTCAAGAATATCTCTTTCTCCTATGTGCTTTCATCCCTAACCCTAACCCTAACCCTTCCGAAAGTCGGAGAAGCTCAAGGATGGTACCGATCGATGCGCGCTACCCCATTTAGTGGGGGTAGAGCCTACTTGCAAGTCTCTCCGACCTTCACAAAAAAAGTTATTCAAGAATATCTCTTTCTCCTATGTGCTTTCATCCCTAACCCTAACCCTAACCCTTCCGAAAGTCGGAGAAGCTCAAGGATGGTACCGATCGATGCGCGCTACCCCATTTAGTGGGGGTAGAGCCTACTTGCAAGTCTCTCCGACCTTCACAAAAAAAGTTATTCAAGAATATCTCTTTCTCCTATGTGCTTTCATCCCTAACCCTAACCCTAACCCTTCCGAAAGTCGGAGAAGCTCAAGGATGGTACCGATCGATGCGCGCTACCCCATTTAGTGGGGGTAGAGCCTACTTGCAAGTCTCTCCGACCTTCACAAAAAAAGTTATTCAAGAATATCTCCTCAGATTTGGGGGAATTTCGTCGGTCGACCTCTTCCGAAGGTCGTACAAGCTCGGGGATGGTACCAATCGATCCGCAGGACCCAAATTAGTCCAGATGCAACCACTTTCCAAGTCTCTCCGACCTTCACAAAAAAAGTTATTCAAGAATATCTCTTTCTCCTATGTGCTTTCATCCCTAACCCTAACCCTAACCCTTCCGAAAGTCGGAGAAGCTCAAGGATGGTACCGATCGATGCGCGCTACCCCATTTAGTGGGGGTAGAGCCTACTTGCAAGTCTCTCCGACCTTCACAAAAAAAGTTATTCAAGAATATCTCCTCAGATTTGGGGGAATTTCGTCGGTCGACCTCTTCCGAAGGTCGTACAAGCTCGGGGATGGTACCAATCGATCCGCAGGACCCAAATTAGTCCAGATGCAACCACTTTCCAAGTCTCTCCGACCTTCACAAAAAAAGTTATTCAAGAATATCTCTTTCTCCTATGTGCTTTCATCCCTAACCCTAACCCTAACCCTTCCGAAAGTCGGAGAAGCTCAAGGATGGTACCGATCGATGCGCGCTACCCCATTTAGTGGGGGTAGAGCCTACTTGCAAGTCTCTCCGACCTTCACAAAAAAAGTTATTCAAGAATATCTCTTTCTCCTATGTGCTTTCATCCCTAACCCTAACCCTAACCCTTCCGAAAGTCGGAGAAGCTCAAAGATGGTACCGATCGATGCGCGCTACCCCATTTAGTGGGGGTAGAGCCTACTTGCAAGTCTCTCCGACCTTCACAAAAAAAGTTATTCAAGAATATCTCTTTCTCCTATGTGCTTTCATCCCTAACCCTAACCCTAACCCTTCCGAAAGTCGGAGAAGCTCAAGGATGGTACCGATCGATGCGCGCTACCCCATTTAGTGGGGGTAGAGCCTACTTGCAAGTCTCTCCGACCTTCACAAAAAAAGTTATTCAAGAAAATCTCCTCAGATTTGGGGGAATTTCGTCGGTCGACCTCTTCCGAAGGTCGTACAAGCTCGGGGATGGTACCAATCGATCCGCAGGACCCAAATTAGTCCAAATGCAACCACTTTCCAAGTCTCTCCGACCTTCACAAAAAAAGTTATTCAAGAATATCTCTTTCTCCTATGTGCTTTCATCCCTAACCCTAACCCTAACCCTTCCGAAAGTCGGAGAAGCTCAAGGATGGTACCGATCGATGCGCGCTACCCCATTTAGTGGGGGTAGAGCCTACTTGCAAGTCTCTCCGACCTTCACAAAAAAAGTTATTCAAGAATATCTCTTTCTGCTATGTGCTTTCATCCCTAACCCTAACCCTAACCCTTCCGAAAGTCGGAGAAGCTCAAGGATGGTACCGATCGATGTGCGCTACCCCATTTAGTGGGGGTAGAGCCTACTTGCAAGTCTCTCCGACCTTCACAAAAAAAGTTATTCAAGAATATCTCTTTCTCCTATGTGCTTTCATCCCTAACCCTAACCCTAACCCTTCCGAAAGTCGGAGAAGCTCAAGGATGGTACCGATCGATGCGCGCTACCCCATTTAGTGGGGGTAGAGCCTACTTGCAAGTCTCTCCGACCTTCACAAAAAAAGTTATTCAAGAATATCTCCTCAGATTTGGGGGAATTTCGTCGGTCGACCTCTTCCGAAGGTCGTACAAGCTCGGGGATGGTACCAATCGATCCGCAGGACCCAAATTAGTCCAGATGCAACCACTTTCCAAGTCTCTCCGACCTTCACAAAAAAAGTTATTCAAGAATATCTCTTTCTCCTATGTGCTTTCATCCCTAACCCTAACCCTAACCCTTCCGAAAGTCGGAGAAGCTCAAGGATGGTACCGATCGATGCGCGCTACCCCATTTAGTGGGGGTAGAGCCTACTTGCAAGTCTCTCCGACCTTCACAAAAAAAGTTATTCAAGAATATCTCTTTCTCCTATGTGCTTTCATCCCTAACCCTAACCCTAACCCTTCCGAAAGTCGGAGAAGCTCAAGAATGGTACCGATCGATGCGCGCTACCCCATTTAGTGGGGGTAGAGCCTACTTGCAAGTCTCTCCGACCTTCACAAAAAAAGTTATTCAAGAATATCTCCTCAGATTTGGGGGAATTTCGTCGGTCGACCTCTTCCAAAGGTCGTACAAGCTCGGGGATGGTACCAATCGATCCGCAGGACCCAAATTAGTCCAGATGCAACCACTTTCCAAGTCTCTCCGACCTTCACAAAAAAAGTTATTCAAGAATATCTCTTTCTCCTATGTGCTTTCATCCCTAACCCTAACCCTAACCCTTCCGAAAGTCGGAGAAGCTCAAGGATGGTACCGATCGATGCGCGCTACCCCATTTAGTGGGGGTAGAGCCTACTTGCAAGTCTCTCCGACCTTCACAAAAAAAGTTATTCAAGAATATCTCTTTCTCCTATGTGCTTTCATCCCTAACCCTAACCCTAACCCTTCCGAAAGTCGGAGAAGCTCAAGAATGGGACCGATCGATGCGCGCTACCCCATTTAGTGGGGGTAGAGCCTACTTGCAAGTCTCTCCGACCTTCACAAAAAAAGTTATTCAAGAATATCTCCTCAGATTTGGGGGAATTTCGTCGGTCGACCTCTTCCGAAGGTCGTACAAGCTCGGGGATGGTACCAATCGATCCGCAGGACCCAAATTAGTCCAGATGCAACCACTTTCCAAGTCTCTCCGACCTTCACAAAAAAAGTTATTCAAGAATATCTCTTTCTCCTATGTGCTTTCATCCCTAACCCTAACCCTAACCCTTCCGAAAGTCGGAGAAGCTCAAGGATGGTACCGATCGATGCGCGCTACCCCATTTAGTGGGGGTAGAGCCTACTTGCATGTCTCTCCGACCTTCACAAAAAAAGTTATTCAAGAATATCTCTTTCTCCTATGTGCTTTCATCCCTAACCCTAACCCTAACCCTTCCGAAAGTCGGAGAAGCTCAAGAATGGGACCGATCGATGCGCGCTACCCCATTTAGTGGGGGTAGAGCCTACTTGCAAGTCTCTCCGACCTTCACAAAAAAAGTTATTCAAGAATATCTCCTCAGATTTGGGGGAATTTCGTCGGTCGACCTCTTCCGAAGGTCGTACAAGCTCGGGGATGGTACCAATCGATCCGCAGGACCCAAATTAGTCCAGATGCAACCACTTTCCAAGTCTCTCCGACCTTCACAAAAAAAGTTATTCAAGAATATCTCTTTCTCCTATGTGCTTTCATCCCTAACCCTAACCCTAACCCTTCCGAAAGTCGGAGAAGCTCAAGAATGGTACCGATCGATGCGCGCTACCCCATTTAGTGGGGGTAGAGCCTACTTGCAAGTCTCTCCGACCTTCACAAAAAAAGTTATTCAAGAATATCTCCTCAGATTTGGGGGAATTTCGTCGGTCGACCTCTTCCAAAGGTCGTACAAGCTCGGGGATGGTACCAATCGATCCGCAGGACCCAAATTAGTCCAGATGCAACCACTTTCCAAGTCTCTCCGACCTTCACAAAAAAAGTTATTCAAGAATATCTCTTTCTCCTATGTGCTTTCATCCCTAACCCTAACCCTAACCCTTCCGAAAGTCGGAGAAGCTCAAGGATGGTACCGATCGATGCGCGCTACCCCATTTAGTGGGGGTAGAGCCTACTTGCAAGTCTCTCCGACCTTCACAAAAAAAGTTATTCAAGAATATCTCCTCAGATTTGGGGGAATTTCGTCGGTCGACCTCTTCCGAAGGTCGTACAAGCTCGGGGATGGTACCAATCGATCCGCAGGACCCAAATTAGTCCAGATGCAACCACTTTCCAAGTCTCTCCGACCTTCACAAAAAAAGTTATTCAAGAATATCTCTTTCTCCTATGTGCTTTCATCCCTAACCCTAACCCTAACCCTTCCGAAAGTCGGAGAAGCTCAAGGATGGTACCGATCGATGCGCGCTACCCCATTTAGTGGGGGTAGAGCCTACTTGCAAGTCTCTCCGACCTTCACAAAAAAAGTTATTCAAGAATATCTCTTTCTCCTATGTGCTTTCATCCCTAACCCTAACCCTAACCCTTCCGAAAGTCGGAGAAGCTCAAGGATGGTACCGATCGATGCGCGCTACCCCATTTAGTGGGGGTAGAGCCTACTTGCAAGTCTCTCCGACCTTCACAAAAAAAGTTATTCAAGAATATCTCCTCAGATTTGGGGGAATTTCGTCGGTCGACCTCTTCCGAAGGTCGTACAAGCTCGGGGATGGTACCAATCGATCCGCAGGACCCAAATTAGTCCAGATGCAACCACTTTCCAAGTCTCTCCGACCTTCACAAAAAAAGTTATTCAAGAATATCTCTTTCTCCTATGTGCTTTCATCCCTAACCCTAACCCTAACCCTTCCGAAAGTCGGAGAAGCTCAAGGATGGTACCGATCGATGCGCGCTACCCCATTTAGTGGGGGTAGAGCCTACTTGCAAGTCTCTCCGACCTTCACAAAAAAAGTTATTCAAGAATATCTCTTTCTCCTATGTGCTTTCATCCCTAACCCTAACCCTAACCCTTCCGAAAGTCGGAGAAGCTCAAGGATGGTACCGATCGATGCGCGCTACCCCATTTAGTGGGGGTAGAGCCTACTTGCAAGTCTCTCCGACCTTCACAAAAAAAGTTATTCAAGAATATCTCTTTCTCCTATGTGCTTTCATCCCTAACCCTAACCCTAACCCTTCCGAAAGTCGGAGAAGCTCAAGGATGGTACCGATCGATGCGCGCTACCCCATTTAGTGGGGGTAGAGCCTACTTGCAAGTCTCTCCGACCTTCACAAAAAAAGTTATTCAAGAATATCTCCTCAGATTTGGGGGAATTTCGTCGGTCGACCTCTTCCGAAGGTCGTACAAGCTCGGGGATGGTACCAATCGATCCGCAGGACCCAAATTAGTCCAGATGCAACCACTTTCCAAGTCTCTCCGACCTTCACAAAAAAAGTTATTCAAGAATATCTCTTTCTCCTATGTGCTTTCATCCCTAACCCTAACCCTAACCCTTCCGAAAGTCGGAGAAGCTCAAGGATGGTACCGATCGATGCGCGCTACCCCATTTAGTGGGGGTAGAGCCTACTTGCAAGTCTCTCCGACCTTCACAAAAAAAGTTATTCAAGAATATCTCTTTCTCCTATGTGCTTTCATCCCTAACCCTAACCCTAACCCTTCCGAAAGTCGGAGAAGCTCAAGGATGGTACCGATCGATGCGCGCTACCCCATTTAGTGGGGGTAGAGCCTACTTGCAAGTCTCTCCGACCTTCACAAAAAAAGTTATTCAAGAATATCTCTTTCTCCTATGTGCTTTCATCCCTAACCCTAACCCTAACCCTTCCGAAAGTCGGAGAAGCTCAAGGATGGTACCGATCGATGCGCGCTACCCATTTAGTGGGGGTAGAGCCTACTTGCAAGTCTCTCCGACCTTCACAAAAAAAGTTATTCAAGAATATCTCCTCAGATTTGGGGGAATTTCGTCGGTCGACCTCTTCCGAAGGTCGTACAAGCTCGGGGATGGTACCAATCGATCCGCAGGACCCAAATTAGTCCAGATGCAACCACTTTCCAAGTCTCTCCGACCTTCACAAAAAAAGTTATTCAAGAATATCTCTTTCTCCTATGTGCTTTCATCCCTAACCCTAACCCTAACCCTTCCGAAAGTCGGAGAAGCTCAAGGATGGTACCGATCGATGCGCGCTACCCCATTTAGTGGGGGTAGAGCCTACTTGCAAGTCTCTCCGACCTTCACAAAAAAAGTTATTCAAGAATATCTCCTCAGATTTGGGGGAATTTCGTCGGTCGACCTCTTCCGAAGGTCGTACAAGCTCGGGGATGGTACCAATCGATCCGCAGGACCCAAATTAGTCCAGATGCAACCACTTTCCAAGTCTCTCCGACCTTCACAAAAAAAGTTATTCAAGAATATCTCTTTCTCCTATGTGCTTTCATCCCTAACCCTAACCCTAACCCTTCCGAAAGTCGGAGAAGCTCAAAAATGGTACCGATCGATGCGCGCTACCCCATTTAGTGGGGGTAGAGCCTACTTGCAAGTCTCTCCGACCTTCACAAAAAAAGTTATTCAAGAATATCTCTTTCTCCTATGTGCTTTCATCCCTAACCCTAACCCTAACCCTTCCGAAAGTCGGAGAAGCTCAAGGATGGTACCGATCGATGCGCGCTACCCCATTTAGTGGGGGTAGAGCCTACTTGCAAGTCTCTCCGACCTTCACAAAAAAAGTTATTCAAGAAAATCTCCTCAGATTTGGGGGAATTTCGTCGGTCGACCTCTTCCGAAGGTCGTACAAGCTCGGGGATGGTACCAATCGATCCGCAGGACCCAAATTAGTCCAGATGCAACCACTTTCCAAGTCTCTCCGACCTTCACAAAAAAAGTTATTCAAGAATATCTCTTTCTCCTATGTGCTTTCATCCCTAACCCTAACCCTAACCCTTCCGAAAGTCGGAGAAGCTCAAGGATGGTACCGATCGATGCGCGCTACCCCATTTAGTGGGGGTAGAGCCTACTTGCATGTCTCTCCGACCTTCACAAAAAAAGTTATTCAAGAATATCTCTTTCTCCTATGTGCTTTCATCCCTAACCCTAACCCTAACCCTTCCGAAAGTCGGAGAAGCTCAAGAATGGGACCGATCGATGCGCGCTACCCCATTTAGTGGGGGTAGAGCCTACTTGCAAGTCTCTCCGACCTTCACAAAAAAAGTTATTCAAGAATATCTCCTCAGATTTGGGGGAATTTCGTCGGTCGACCTCTTCCGAAGGTCGTACAAGCTCGGGGATGGTACCAATCGATCCGCAGGACCCAAATTAGTCCAGATGCAACCACTTTCCAAGTCTCTCCGACCTTCACAAAAAAAGTTATTCAAGAATATCTCTTTCTCCTATGTGCTTTCATCCCTAACCCTAACCCTAACCCTTCCGAAAGTCGGAGAAGCTCAAGAATGGTACCGATCGATGCGCGCTACCCCATTTAGTGGGGGTAGAGCCTACTTGCAAGTCTCTCCGACCTTCACAAAAAAAGTTATTCAAGAATATCTCCTCAGATTTGGGGGAATTTCGTCGGTCGACCTCTTCCAAAGGTCGTACAAGCTCGGGGATGGTACCAATCGATCCGCAGGACCCAAATTAGTCCAGATGCAACCACTTTCCAAGTCTCTCCGACCTTCACAAAAAAAGTTATTCAAGAATATCTCTTTCTCCTATGTGCTTTCATCCCTAACCCTAACCCTAACCCTTCCGAAAGTCGGAGAAGCTCAAGGATGGTACCGATCGATGCGCGCTACCCCATTTAGTGGGGGTAGAGCCTACTTGCAAGTCTCTCCGACCTTCACAAAAAAAGTTATTCAAGAATATCTCCTCAGATTTGGGGGAATTTCGTCGGTCGACCTCTTCCGAAGGTCGTACAAGCTCGGGGATGGTACCAATCGATCCGCAGGACCCAAATTAGTCCAGATGCAACCACTTTCCAAGTCTCTCCGACCTTCACAAAAAAAGTTATTCAAGAATATCTCTTTCTCCTATGTGCTTTCATCCCTAACCCTAACCCTAACCCTTCCGAAAGTCGGAGAAGCTCAAGGATGGTACCGATCGATGCGCGCTACCCCATTTAGTGGGGGTAGAGCCTACTTGCAAGTCTCTCCGACCTTCACAAAAAAAGTTATTCAAGAATATCTCTTTCTCCTATGTGCTTTCATCCCTAACCCTAACCCTAACCCTTCCGAAAGTCGGAGAAGCTCAAGGATGGTACCGATCGATGCGCGCTACCCCATTTAGTGGGGGTAGAGCCTACTTGCAAGTCTCTCCGACCTTCACAAAAAAAGTTATTCAAGAATATCTCCTCAGATTTGGGGGAATTTCGTCGGTCGACCTCTTCCGAAGGTCGTACAAGCTCGGGGATGGTACCAATCGATCCGCAGGACCCAAATTAGTCCAGATGCAACCACTTTCCAAGTCTCTCCGACCTTCACAAAAAAAGTTATTCAAGAATATCTCTTTCTCCTATGTGCTTTCATCCCTAACCCTAACCCTAACCCTTCCGAAAGTCGGAGAAGCTCAAGGATGGTACCGATCGATGCGCGCTACCCCATTTAGTGGGGGTAGAGCCTACTTGCAAGTCTCTCCGACCTTCACAAAAAAAGTTATTCAAGAATATCTCTTTCTCCTATGTGCTTTCATCCCTAACCCTAACCCTAACCCTTCCGAAAGTCGGAGAAGCTCAAGGATGGTACCGATCGATGCGCGCTACCCCATTTAGTGGGGGTAGAGCCTACTTGCAAGTCTCTCCGACCTTCACAAAAAAAGTTATTCAAGAATATCTCTTTCTCCTATGTGCTTTCATCCCTAACCCTAACCCTAACCCTTCCGAAAGTCGGAGAAGCTCAAGGATGGTACCGATCGATGCGCGCTACCCCATTTAGTGGGGGTAGAGCCTACTTGCAAGTCTCTCCGACCTTCACAAAAAAAGTTATTCAAGAATATCTCCTCAGATTTGGGGGAATTTCGTCGGTCGACCTCTTCCGAAGGTCGTACAAGCTCGGGGATGGTACCAATCGATCCGCAGGACCCAAATTAGTCCAGATGCAACCACTTTCCAAGTCTCTCCGACCTTCACAAAAAAAGTTATTCAAGAATATCTCTTTCTCCTATGTGCTTTCATCCCTAACCCTAACCCTAACCCTTCCGAAAGTCGGAGAAGCTCAAGGATGGTACCGATCGATGCGCGCTACCCCATTTAGTGGGGGTAGAGCCTACTTGCAAGTCTCTCCGACCTTCACAAAAAAAGTTATTCAAGAATATCTCTTTCTCCTATGTGCTTTCATCCCTAACCCTAACCCTAACCCTTCCGAAAGTCGGAGAAGCTCAAGAATGGTACCGATCGATGCGCGCTACCCCATTTAGTGGGGGTAGAGCCTACTTGCAAGTCTCTCCGACCTTCACAAAAAAAGTTATTCAAGAATATCTCTTTCTCCTATGTGCTTTCATCCCTAACCCTAACCCTAACCCTTCCGAAAGTCGGAGAAGCTCAAGGATGGTACCGATCGATGCGCGCTACCCCATTTAGTGGGGGTAGAGCCTACTTGCAAGTCTCTCCGACCTTCACAAAAAAAGTTATTCAAGAATATCTCTTTCTCCTATGTGCTTTCATCCCTAACCCTAACCCTAACCCTTCCAAAAGTCGGAGAAGCTCAAGGATGGTACCGATCGATGCGCGCTACCCCATTTAGTGGGGGTAGAGCCTACTTGCAAGTCTCTCCGACCTTCACAAAAAAAGTTATTCAAGAATATCTCCTCAGATTTGGGGGAATTTCGTCGGTCGACCTCTTCCGAAGGTCGTACAAGCTCGGGGATGGTACCAATCGATCCGCAGGACCCAAATTAGTCCAGATGCAACCACTTTCCAAGTCTCTCCGACCTTCACAAAAAAAGTTATTCAAGAATATCTCTTTCTCCTATGTGCTTTCATCCCTAACCCTAACCCTAACCCTTCCGAAAGTCGGAGAAGCTCAAGGATGGTACCGATCGATGCGCGTTACCCCATTTAGTGGGGGTAGAGCCTACTTGCAAGTCTCTCCGACCTTCACAAAAAAAGTTATTCAAGAATATCTCCTCAGATTTGGGGGAATTTCGTCGGTCGACCTCTTCCGAAGGTCGTACAAGCTCGGGGATGGTACCAATCGATCCGCAGGACCCAAATTAGTCCAGATGCAACCACTTTCCAAGTCTCTCCGACCTTCACAAAAAAAGTTATTCAAGAATATCTCTTTCTCCTATGTGCTTTCATCCCTAACCCTAACCCTAACCCTTCCGAAAGTCGGAGAAGCTCAAGGATGGTACCGATCGATGCGCGCTACCCCATTTAGTGGGGGTAGAGCCTACTTGCAAGTCTCTCCGACCTTCACAAAAAAAGTTATTCAAGAATATCTCTTTCTCCTATGTGCTTTCATCCCTAACCCTAACCCTAACCCTTCCGAAAGTCGGAGAAGCTCAAGGATGGTACCGATCGATGCGCGCTACCCCATTTAGTGGGGGTAGAGCCTACTTGCAAGTCTCTCCGACCTTCACAAAAAAAGTTATTCAAGAATATCTCCTCAGATTTGGGGGAATTTCGTCGGTCGACCTCTTCCGAAGGTCGTACAAGCTCGGGGATGGTACCAATCGATCCGCAGGACCCAAATTAGTCCAGATGCAACCACTTTCCAAGTCTCTCCGACCTTCACAAAAAAAGTTATTCAAGAATATCTCTTTCTCCTATGTGCTTTCATCCCTAACCCTAACCCTAACCCTTCCGAAAGTCGGAGAAGCTCAAGGATGGTACCGATCGATGCGCGCTACCCCATTTAGTGGGGGTAGAGCCTACTTGCAAGTCTCTCCGACCTTCACAAAAAAAGTTATTCAAGAATATCTCTTTCTCCTATGTGCTTTCATCCCTAACCCTAACCCTAACCCTTCCGAAAGTCGGAGAAGCTCAAGGATGGTACCGATCGATGCGCGCTACCCCATTTAGTGGGGGTAGAGCCTACTTGCAAGTCTCTCCGACCTTCACAAAAAAAGTTATTCAAGAATATCTCTTTCTCCTATGTGCTTTCATCCCTAACCCTAACCCTAACCCTTCCGAAAGTCGGAGAAGCTCAAGGATGGTACCGATCGATGCGCGCTACCCCATTTAGTGGGGGTAGAGCCTACTTGCAAGTCTCTCCGACCTTCACAAAAAAAGTTATTCAAGAATATCTCTTTCTCCTATGTGCTTTCATCCCTAACCCTAACCCTAACCCTTCCAAAAGTCGGAGAAGCTCAAGGATGGTACCGATCGATGCGCGCTACCCCATTTAGTGGGGGTAGAGCCTACTTGCAAGTCTCTCCGACCTTCACAAAAAAAGTTATTCAAGAATATCTCCTCAGATTTGGGGGAATTTCGTCGGTCGACCTCTTCCGAAGGTCGTACAAGCTCGGGGATGGTACCAATCGATCCGCAGGACCCAAATTAGTCCAGATGCAACCACTTTCCAAGTCTCTCCGACCTTCACAAAAAAAGTTATTCAAGAATATCTCTTTCTCCTATGTGCTTTCATCCCTAACCCTAACCCTAACCCTTCCGAAAGTCGGAGAAGCTCAAGGATGGTACCGATCGATGCGCGCTACCCCATTTAGTGGGGGTAGAGCCTACTTGCAAGTCTCTCCGACCTTCACAAAAAAAGTTATTCAAGAATATCTCCTCAGATTTGGGGGAATTTCGTCGGTCGACCTCTTCCGAAGGTCGTACAAGCTCGGGGATGGTACCAATCGATCCGCAGGACCCAAATTAGTCCAGATGCAACCACTTTCCAAGTCTCTCCGACCTTCACAAAAAAAGTTATTCAAGAATATCTCTTTCTCCTATGTGCTTTCATCCCTAACCCTAACCCTAACCCTTCCGAAAGTCGGAGAAGCTCAAGGATGGTACCGATCGATGCGCGCTACCCCATTTAGTGGGGGTAGAGCCTACTTGCAAGTCTCTCCGACCTTCACAAAAAAAGTTATTCAAGAATATCTCTTTCTCCTATGTGCTTTCATCCCTAACCCTAACCCTAACCCTTCCGAAAGTCGGAGAAGCTCAAGAATGGTACCGATCGATGCGCGCTACCCCATTTAGTGGGGGTAGAGCCTACTTGCAAGTCTCTCCGACCTTCACAAAAAAAGTTATTCAAGAATATCTCCTCAGATTTGGGGGAATTTCGTCGGTCGACCTCTTCCGAAGGTCGTACAAGCTCGGGGATGGTACCAATCGATCCGCAGGACCCAAATTAGTCCAGATGCAACCACTTTCCAAGTCTCTCCGACCTTCACAAAAAAAGTTATTCAAGAATATCTCTTTCTCCTATGTGCTTTCATCCCTAACCCTAACCCTAACCCTTCCGAAAGTCGGAGAAGCTCAAGGATGGTACCGATCGATGCGCGTTACCCCATTTAGTGGGGGTAGAGCCTACTTGCAAGTCTTTCCGACCTTCACAAAAAAAGTTATTCAAGAATATCTCCTCAGATTTGGGGGAATTTCGTCGGTCGACCTCTTCCGAAGGTCGTACAAGCTCGGGGATGGTACCAATCGATCCGCAGGACCCAAATTAGTCCAGATGCAACCACTTTCCAAGTCTCTCCGACCTTCACAAAAAAAGTTATTCAAGAATATCTCTTTCTCCTATGTGCTTTCATCCCTAACCCTAACCCTAACCCTTCCGAAAGTCGGAGAAGCTCAAGGATGGTACCGATCGATGCGCGCTACCCCATTTAGTGGGGGTAGAGCCTACTTGCAAGTCTCTCCGACCTTCACAAAAAAAGTTATTCAAGAATATCTCTTTCTCCTATGTGCTTTCATCCCTAACCCTAACCCTAACCCTTCCGAAAGTCGGAGAAGCTCAAGGATGGTACCGATCGATGCGCGCTACCCCATTTAGTGGGGGTAGAGCCTACTTGCAAGTCTCTCCGACCTTCACAAAAAAAGTTATTCAAGAATATCTCCTCAGATTTGGGGGAATTTCGTCGGTCGACCTCTTCCGAAGGTCGTACAAGCTCGGGGATGGTACCAATCGATCCGCAGGACCCAAATTAGTCCAGATGCAACCACTTTCCAAGTCTCTCCGACCTTCACAAAAAAAGTTATTCAAGAATATCTCTTTCTCCTATGTGCTTTCATCCCTAACCCTAACCCTAACCCTTCCGAAAGTCGGAGAAGCTCAAGGATGGTACCGATCGATGCGCGCTACCCCATTTAGTGGGGGTAGAGCCTACTTGCAAGTCTCTCCGACCTTCACAAAAAAAGTTATTCAAGAATATCTCTTTCTCCTATGTGCTTTCATCCCTAACCCTAACCCTAACCCTTCCGAAAGTCGGAGAAGCTCAAGGATGGTACCGATCGATGCGCGCTACCCCATTTAGTGGGGGTAGAGCCTACTTGCAAGTCTCTCCGACCTTCACAAAAAAAGTTATTCAAGAATATCTCTTTCTCCTATGTGCTTTCATCCCTAACCCTAACCCTAACCCTTCCGAAAGTCGGAGAAGCTCAAGGATGGTACCGATCGATGCGCGCTACCCCATTTAGTGGGGGTAGAGCCTACTTGCAAGTCTCTCCGACCTTCACAAAAAAAGTTATTCAAGAATATCTCTTTCTCCTATGTGCTTTCATCCCTAACCCTAACCCTAACCCTTCCAAAAGTCGGAGAAGCTCAAGGATGGTACCGATCGATGCGCGCTACCCCATTTAGTGGGGGTAGAGCCTACTTGCAAGTCTCTCCGACCTTCACAAAAAAAGTTATTCAAGAATATCTCCTCAGATTTGGGGGAATTTCGTCGGTCGACCTCTTCCGAAGGTCGTACAAGCTCGGGGATGGTACCAATCGATCCGCAGGACCCAAATTAGTCCAGATGCAACCACTTTCCAAGTCTCTCCGACCTTCACAAAAAAAGTTATTCAAGAATATCTCTTTCTCCTATGTGCTTTCATCCCTAACCCTAACCCTAACCCTTCCGAAAGTCGGAGAAGCTCAAGGATGGTACCGATCGATGCGCGCTACCCCATTTAGTGGGGGTAGAGCCTACTTGCAAGTCTCTCCGACCTTCACAAAAAAAGTTATTCAAGAATATCTCCTCAGATTTGGGGGAATTTCGTCGGTCGACCTCTTCCGAAGGTCGTACAAGCTCGGGGATGGTACCAATCGATCCGCAGGACCCAAATTAGTCCAGATGCAACCACTTTCCAAGTCTCTCCGACCTTCACAAAAAAAGTTATTCAAGAATATCTCTTTCTCCTATGTGCTTTCATCCCTAACCCTAACCCTAACCCTTCCGAAAGTCGGAGAAGCTCAAGGATGGTACCGATCGATGCGCGCTACCCCATTTAGTGGGGGTAGGGCCTACTTGCAAGTCTCTCCGACCTTCACAAAAAAAGTTATTCAAGAATATCTCTTTCTCCTATGTGCTTTCATCCCTAACCCTAACCCTAACCCTTCCGAAAGTCGGAGAAGCTCAAGGATGGTACCGATCGATGCGCGCTACCCCATTTAGTGGGGGTAGAGCCTACTTGCAAGTCTCTCCGACCTTCACAAAAAAAGTTATTCAAGAATATCTCTTTCTGCTATGTGCTTTCATCCCTAACCCTAACCCTAACCCTTCCGAAAGTCGGAGAAGCTCAAGGATGGTACCGATCGATGTGCGCTACCCCATTTAGTGGGGGTAGAGCCTACTTGCAAGTCTCTCCGACCTTCACAAAAAAAGTTATTCAAGAATATCTCTTTCTCCTATGTGCTTTCATCCCTAACCCTAACCCTAACCCTTCCGAAAGTCGGAGAAGCTCAAGGATGGTACCGATCGATGCACGCTACCCCATTTAGTGGGGGTAGAGCCTACTTGCAAGTCTCTCCGACCTTCACAAAAAAAGTTATTCAAGAATATCTCCTCAGATTTGGGGGAATTTCGTCGGTCGACCTCTTCCGAAGGTCGTACAAGCTCGGGGATGGTACCAATCGATCCGCAGGACCCAAATTAGTCCAGATGCAACCACTTTCCAAGTCTCTCCGACCTTCACAAAAAAAGTTATTCAAGAATATCTCTTTCTCCTATGTGCTTTCATCCCTAACCCTAACCCTAACCCTTCCGAAAGTCGGAGAAGCTCAAGGATGGTACCGATCGATGCGCGCTACCCCATTTAGTGGGGGTAGAGCCTACTTGCAAGTCTCTCCGACCTTTACAAAAAAAGTTATTCAAGAATATCTCTTTCTCCTATGTGCTTTCATCCCTAACCCTAACCCTAACCCTTCCGAAAGTCGGAGAAGCTCAAGAATGGTACCGATCGATGCGCGCTACCCCATTTAGTGGGGGTAGAGCCTACTTGCAAGTCTCTCCGACCTTCACAAAAAAAGTTATTCAAGAATATCTCCTCAGATTTGGGGGAATTTCGTCGGTCGACCTCTTCCAAAGGTCGTACAAGCTCGGGGATGGTACCAATCGATCCGCAGGACCCAAATTAGTCCAGA
Organism: Limanda limanda; assembly: GCF_963576545.1. Taxonomy (NCBI): domain Eukaryota; kingdom Metazoa; phylum Chordata; class Actinopteri; order Pleuronectiformes; family Pleuronectidae; genus Limanda; species Limanda limanda. The sequence goes on from NW_026870520.1 coordinate 293,125, forward strand.
TGCAACCACTTTCCAAGTCTCTCCGACCTTCACAAAAAAAGTTATTCAAGAATATCTCTTTCTCCTATGTGCTTTCATCCCTAACCCTAACCCTAACCCTTCCGAAAGTCGGAGAAGCTCAAGGATGGTACCGATCGATGCGCGCTACCCCATTTAGTGGGGGTAGAGCCTACTTGCAAGTCTCTCCGACCTTCACAAAAAAAGTTATTCAAGAATATCTCTTTCTCCTATGTGCTTTCATCCCTAACCCTAACCCTAACCCTTCCGAAAGTCGGAGAAGCTCAAGAATGGGACCGATCGATGCGCGCTACCCCATTTAGTGGGGGTAGAGCCTACTTGCAAGTCTCTCCGACCTTCACAAAAAAAGTTATTCAAGAATATCTCCTCAGATTTGGGGGAATTTCGTCGGTCGACCTCTTCCGAAGGTCGTACAAGCTCGGGGATGGTACCAATCGATCCGCAGGACCCAAATTAGTCCAGATGCAACCACTTTCCAAGTCTCTCCGACCTTCACAAAAAAAGTTATTCAAGAATATCTCTTTCTCCTATGTGCTTTCATCCCTAACCCTAACCCTAACCCTTCCGAAAGTCGGAGAAGCTCAAGGATGGTACCGATCGATGCGCGCTACCCCATTTAGTGGGGGTAGAGCCTACTTGCAAGTCTCTCCGACCTTCACAAAAAAAGTTATTCAAGAATATCTCTTTCTCCTATGTGCTTTCATCCCTAACCCTAACCCTAACCCTTCCGAAAGTCGGAGAAGCTCAAGGATGGTACCGATCGATGCGCGCTACCCCATTTAGTGGGGGTAGAGCCTACTTGCAAGTCTCTCCGACCTTCACAAAAAAAGTTATTCAAGAATATCTCCTCAGATTTGGGGGAATTTCGTCGGTCGACCTCTTCCGAAGGTCGTACAAGCTCGGGGATGGTACCAATCGATCCGCAGGACCCAAATTAGTCCAGATGCAACCACTTTCCAAGTCTCTCCGACCTTCACAAAAAAAGTTATTCAAGAATATCTCTTTCTCCTATGTGCTTTCATCCCTAACCCTAACCCTAACCCTTCCGAAAGTCGGAGAAGCTCAAGGATGGTACCGATCGATGCGCGCTACCCCATTTAGTGGGGGTAGAGCCTACTTGCAAGTCTCTCCGACCTTCACAAAAAAAGTTATTCAAGAATATCTCCTCAGATTTGGGGGAATTTCGTCGGTCGACCTCTTCCGAAGGTCGTACAAGCTCGGGGATGGTACCAATCGATCCGCAGGACCCAAATTAGTCCAGATGCAACCACTTTCCAAGTCTCTCCGACCTTCACAAAAAAAGTTATTCAAGAATATCTCTTTCTCCTATGTGCTTTCATCCCTAACCCTAACCCTAACCCTTCCGAAAGTCGGAGAAGCTCAAGGATGGTACCGATCGATGCGCGCTACCCCATTTAGTGGGGGTAGAGCCTACTTGCAAGTCTCTCCGACCTTCACAAAAAAAGTTATTCAAGAATATCTCTTTCTCCTATGTGCTTTCATCCCTAACCCTAACCCTAACCCTTCCGAAAGTCGGAGAAGCTCAAGGATGGTACCGATCGATGCGCGCTACCCCATTTAGTGGGGGTAGAGCCTACTTGCAAGTCTCTCCGACCTTCACAAAAAAAGTTATTCAAGAATATCTCTTTCTCCTATGTGCTTTCATCCCTAACCCTAACCCTAACCCTTCCGAAAGTCGGAGAAGCTCAAGGATGGTACCGATCGATGCGCGCTACCCCATTTAGTGGGGGTAGAGCCTACTTGCAAGTCTCTCCGACCTTCACAAAAAAAGTTATTCAAGAATATCTCTTTCTCCTATGTGCTTTCATCCCTAACCCTAACCCTAACCCTTCCGAAAGTCGGAGAAGCTCAAGGATGGTACCGATCGATGCGCGCTACCCCATTTAGTGGGGGTAGAGCCTACTTGCAAGTCTCTCCGACCTTCACAAAAAAAGTTATTCAAGAATATCTCCTCAGATTTGGGGGAATTTCGTCGGTCGACCTCTTCCGAAGGTCGTACAAGCTCGGGGATGGTACCAATCGATCCGCAGGACCCAAATTAGTCCAGATGCAACCACTTTCCAAGTCTCTCCGACCTTCACAAAAAAAGTTATTCAAGAATATCTCTTTCTCCTATGTGCTTTCATCCCTAACCCTAACCCTAACCCTTCCGAAAGTCGGAGAAGCTCAAGGATGGTACCGATCGATGCGCGCTACCCCATTTAGTGGGGGTAGAGCCTACTTGCAAGTCTCTCCGACCTTCACAAAAAAAGTTATTCAAGAATATCTCCTCAGATTTGGGGGAATTTCGTCGGTCGACCTCTTCCGAAGGTCGTACAAGCTCGGGGATGGTACCAATCGATCCGCAGGACCCAAATTAGTCCAGATGCAACCACTTTCCAAGTCTCTCCGACCTTCACAAAAAAAGTTATTCAAGAATATCTCTTTCTCCTATGTGCTTTCATCCCTAACCCTAACCCTAACCCTTCCGAAAGTCGGAGAAGCTCAAGGATGGTACCGATCGATGCGCGCTACCCCATTTAGTGGGGGTAGGGCCTACTTGCAAGTCTCTCCGACCTTCACAAAAAAAGTTATTCAAGAATATCTCTTTCTCCTATGTGCTTTCATCCCTAACCCTAACCCTAACCCTTCCGAAAGTCGGAGAAGCTCAAAGATGGTACCGATCGATGCGCGCTACCCCATTTAGTGGGGGTAGAGCCTACTTGCAAGTCTCTCCGACCTTCACAAAAAAAGTTATTCAAGAATATCTCTTTCTCCTATGTGCTTTCATCCCTAACCCTAACCCTAACCCTTCCGAAAGTCGGAGAAGCTCAAGGATGGTACCGATCGATGCGCGCTACCCCATTTAGTGGGGGTAGAGCCTACTTGCAAGTCTCTCCGACCTTCACAAAAAAAGTTATTCAAGAAAATCTCCTCAGATTTGGGGGAATTTCGTCGGTCGACCTCTTCCGAAGGTCGTACAAGCTCGGGGATGGTACCAATCGATCCGCAGGACCCAAATTAGTCCAAATGCAACCACTTTTCAAGTCTCTCCGACCTTCACAAAAAAAGTTATTCAAGAATATCTCTTTCTCCTATGTGCTTTCATCCCTAACCCTAACCCTAACCCTTCCGAAAGTCGGAGAAGCTCAAGGATGGTACCGATCGATGCGCGCTACCCCATTTAGTGGGGGTAGAGCCTACTTGCAAGTCTCTCCGACCTTCACAAAAAAAGTTATTCAAGAATATCTCTTTCTGCTATGTGCTTTCATCCCTAACCCTAACCCTAACCCTTCCGAAAGTCGGAGAAGCTCAAGGATGGTACCGATCGATGTGCGCTACCCCATTTAGTGGGGGTAGAGCCTACTTGCAAGTCTCTCCGACCTTCACAAAAAAAGTTATTCAAGAATATCTCTTTCTCCTATGTGCTTTCATCCCTAACCCTAACCCTAACCCTTCCGAAAGTCGGAGAAGCTCAAGGATGGTACCGATCGATGCACGCTACCCCATTTAGTGGGGGTAGAGCCTACTTGCAAGTCTCTCCGACCTTCACAAAAAAAGTTATTCAAGAATATCTCCTCAGATTTGGGGGAATTTCGTCGGTCGACCTCTTCCGAAGGTCGTACAAGCTCGGGGATGGTACCAATCGATCCGCAGGACCCAAATTAGTCCAGATGCAACCACTTTCCAAGTCTCTCCGACCTTCACAAAAAAAGTTATTCAAGAATATCTCTTTCTCCTATGTGCTTTCATCCCTAACCCTAACCCTAACCCTTCCGAAAGTCGGAGAAGCTCAAGGATGGTACCGATCGATGCGCGCTACCCCATTTAGTGGGGGTAGAGCCTACTTGCAAGTCTCTCCGACCTTTACAAAAAAAGTTATTCAAGAATATCTCTTTCTCCTATGTGCTTTCATCCCTAACCCTAACCCTAACCCTTCCGAAAGTCGGAGAAGCTCAAGAATGGTACCGATCGATGCGCGCTACCCCATTTAGTGGGGGTAGAGCCTACTTGCAAGTCTCTCCGACCTTCACAAAAAAAGTTATTCAAGAATATCTCCTCAGATTTGGGGGAATTTCGTCGGTCGACCTCTTCCAAAGGTCGTACAAGCTCGGGGATGGTACCAATCGATCCGCAGGACCCAAATTAGTCCAGATGCAACCACTTTCCAAGTCTCTCCGACCTTCACAAAAAAAGTTATTCAAGAATATCTCTTTCTCCTATGTGCTTTCATCCCTAACCCTAACCCTAACCCTTCCGAAAGTCGGAGAAGCTCAAGGATGGTACCGATCGATGCGCGCTACCCCATTTAGTGGGGGTAGAGCCTACTTGCAAGTCTCTCCGACCTTCACAAAAAAAGTTATTCAAGAATATCTCTTTCTCCTATGTGCTTTCATCCCTAACCCTAACCCTAACCCTTCCGAAAGTCGGAGAAGCTCAAGAATGGGACCGATCGATGCGCGCTACCCCATTTAGTGGGGGTAGAGCCTACTTGCAAGTCTCTCCGACCTTCACAAAAAAAGTTATTCAAGAATATCTCCTCAGATTTGGGGGAATTTCGTCGGTCGACCTCTTCCGAAGGTCGTACAAGCTCGGGGATGGTACCAATCGATCCGCAGGACCCAAATTAGTCCAGATGCAACCACTTTCCAAGTCTCTCCGACCTTCACAAAAAAAGTTATTCAAGAATATCTCTTTCTCCTATGTGCTTTCATCCCTAACCCTAACCCTAACCCTTCCGAAAGTCGGAGAAGCTCAAGGATGGTACCGATCGATGCGCGCTACCCCATTTAGTGGGGGTAGAGCCTACTTGCAAGTCTCTCCGACCTTCACAAAAAAAGTTATTCAAGAATATCTCTTTCTCCTATGTGCTTTCATCCCTAACCCTAACCCTAACCCTTCCGAAAGTCGGAGAAGCTCAAGGATGGTACCGATCGATGCGCGCTACCCCATTTAGTGGGGGTAGAGCCTACTTGCAAGTCTCTCCGACCTTCACAAAAAAAGTTATTCAAGAATATCTCCTCAGATTTGGGGGAATTTCGTCGGTCGACCTCTTCCGAAGGTCGTACAAGCTCGGGGATGGTACCAATCGATCCGCAGGACCCAAATTAGTCCAGATGCAACCACTTTCCAAGTCTCTCCGACCTTCACAAAAAAAGTTATTCAAGAATATCTCTTTCTCCTATGTGCTTTCATCCCTAACCCTAACCCTAACCCTTCCGAAAGTCGGAGAAGCTCAAGGATGGTACCGATCGATGCGCGCTACCCCATTTAGTGGGGGTAGAGCCTACTTGCAAGTCTCTCCGACCTTCACAAAAAAAGTTATTCAAGAATATCTCCTCAGATTTGGGGGAATTTCGTCGGTCGACCTCTTCCGAAGGTCGTACAAGCTCGGGGATGGTACCAATCGATCCGCAGGACCCAAATTAGTCCAGATGCAACCACTTTCCAAGTCTCTCCGACCTTCACAAAAAAAGTTATTCAAGAATATCTCTTTCTCCTATGTGCTTTCATCCCTAACCCTAACCCTAACCCTTCCGAAAGTCGGAGAAGCTCAAGGATGGTACCGATCGATGCGCGCTACCCCATTTAGTGGGGGTAGAGCCTACTTGCAAGTCTCTCCGACCTTCACAAAAAAAGTTATTCAAGAATATCTCTTTCTCCTATGTGCTTTCATCCCTAACCCTAACCCTAACCCTTCCGAAAGTCGGAGAAGCTCAAGGATGGTACCGATCGATGCGCGCTACCCCATTTAGTGGGGGTAGAGCCTACTTGCAAGTCTCTCCGACCTTCACAAAAAAAGTTATTCAAGAATATCTCTTTCTCCTATGTGCTTTCATCCCTAACCCTAACCCTAACCCTTCCGAAAGTCGGAGAAGCTCAAGGATGGTACCGATCGATGCGCGCTACCCCATTTAGTGGGGGTAGAGCCTACTTGCAAGTCTCTCCGACCTTCACAAAAAAAGTTATTCAAGAATATCTCTTTCTCCTATGTGCTTTCATCCCTAACCCTAACCCTAACCCTTCCGAAAGTCGGAGAAGCTCAAGGATGGTACCGATCGATGCGCGCTACCCCATTTAGTGGGGGTAGAGCCTACTTGCAAGTCTCTCCGACCTTCACAAAAAAAGTTATTCAAGAATATCTCCTCAGATTTGGGGGAATTTCGTCGGTCGACCTCTTCCGAAGGTCGTACAAGCTCGGGGATGGTACCAATCGATCCGCAGGACCCAAATTAGTCCAGATGCAACCACTTTCCAAGTCTCTCCGACCTTCACAAAAAAAGTTATTCAAGAATATCTCTTTCTCCTATGTGCTTTCATCCCTAACCCTAACCCTAACCCTTCCGAAAGTCGGAGAAGCTCAAGGATGGTACCGATCGATGCGCGCTACCCCATTTAGTGGGGGTAGAGCCTACTTGCAAGTCTCTCCGACCTTCACAAAAAAAGTTATTCAAGAATATCTCCTCAGATTTGGGGGAATTTCGTCGGTCGACCTCTTCCGAAGGTCGTACAAGCTCGGGGATGGTACCAATCGATCCGCAGGACCCAAATTAGTCCAGATGCAACCACTTTCCAAGTCTCTCCGACCTTCACAAAAAAAGTTATTCAAGAATATCTCTTTCTCCTATGTGCTTTCATCCCTAACCCTAACCCTAACCCTTCCGAAAGTCGGAGAAGCTCAAGGATGGTACCGATCGATGCGCGCTACCCCATTTAGTGGGGGTAGGGCCTACTTGCAAGTCTCTCCGACCTTCACAAAAAAAGTTATTCAAGAATATCTCTTTCTCCTATGTGCTTTCATCCCTAACCCTAACCCTAACCCTTCCGAAAGTCGGAGAAGCTCAAAGATGGTACCGA